>NC_133311.1:11494197-11611624 GCF_012295235.1 Primulina huaijiensis | reverse complement strand
CCCCAGATCCGTCGTTCTTCGTATTTGTGATTGTTCTTCGCACTCCGAATCTTCGTCTCATGTATGCGCTCCGTTTCTCGTGTCTTTTCCTTTCCAAGATGGTGTTTTTTTTGTGTGATTTCTCTCCATGGCGGTTGACTCCCCTCTTTCTGACCTAAGAATCGCGCCTTTTATAATAATATGGACGCACGGCGCACGCGGTGGTGCCTGATCTCGCGCGGTTGTGCGCGGGCTTCTGTCATTTGGATTGCTGCTGCGCGCGGTCGCGCGAGTTGTAGTGCTGTCGCGCGCGCCTCTCTGGACTTCATGTTCTTCTGTGCGCGCGCGGTCGCGCATGATGTCGCGCGGTGGCGCGCGGGCTACTGGTTCTCGCATATGCTCCTTTGCGCGCTGTCGCGCGTGAAGTGGCGCGGTCGTGCGCACACCTCTGTCCGTGGGTGTGCTCTCGGCTGCGCACTACTCTGTTTCTTAGTCCACTTGGTTTCGTGTCCACCATTTTCTCCATTCCTGAAATGACAACAAAAACAAACCAAAAACACATAATTCTGTTCGAAACAAGCATAATTCAAAATGGATTCTAACATAAATTAAGTGAAAATCTTGCACTTATCGGAATTCAACAAAGGAAAAAGAAAAAGAGAAAAATGTTTATGATCATGAAAAATGTTTTATGTCTTGTTGAGGAAAAGGAAAAAGTTAATGTTTATGCATGTCATGAAAAAGTTATTTTTACGTAAAATTATTTTCACTGTTGCATAGGGTTTTATACGTATTATTTGTTATAAAGATTATGGTGTATTGAGTCTTTAGACTCACTAGGTGTGATGGATGCATGTGAGGTTGAGGGAGGTCTTGATAGGTGATTGGACTGGACTGAAGGCGCACACAACCCGAGGACCAGCGCTTCTACTTTTTCTGCATTTATGATTCATGATTTACGTTAAAGATTTTAAGACAATTTATTTATGCTTTTGAGAGATTTCTGAGAGGTTTAGTATGGATTATACTTTTCAAATTTATTGCTTATAGGTTGGTTAACTTTTAATGTTTCATTTTTATGACTATTTCATTTGATTTTTAAAATGCTAGTTGGTTGATGTTTTATTTTAAAAAGGGTAAAATATTTTATAAAAATAATTTCATGTGGTATATGTAAATGACCGAAAATCGAGTGCTTTAAAAAAAAAATTTTCTAGTACTTTTAAAGCAATAGAAAGAGCTGACGTTTCAATAATATTAATAAATATATTATATATTATTGAATTAATATTAATACAATAATATATAGGTAATGGTAAATACAAGGTTCGAGTTTAACCAGAAAATAATAAATTCATGTTATAGTCCTTCAACCTGCTTAGCCAAAAGAAGGTGTTTAAGGTGTTTATGGTGATTCTTATGAATTTATGTCTTTGATGTGGACCTCGGTAAAATTATCTGTTGTTTAATTTCTTTGGTATATCTTTATTAATTCTTTTTATGTTTCGTAAAAGTTCCACAGATAAACCTTATATTAATAATTATTCTAAGATTTAAATATCTTCTTTTCTTAGCTCAAATTTATTCTAAGCCTCAGATCGTATTTGAATATAATATATAGACGGTAAACCTTACGAAGCTGTATGTCTTTAGACTATATGTCTTTAAGAACAAGCTCGATAAGTCTAACAATGTCACGTATTATATATTTTTTTATTTAATATTAATAATTATATATATTATTGAATTAATATTAATAAAAATCATTAATTAATGAAGAAATTAACAATTTTCAATTTTATATATGTAATATGTAGTACNTTAATGAAGAAATTAACAATTTTCAATTTTATATATGTAATATGTAATACGAGTATGTCTCTTGTAAGACGGTCTCACGAATCTTTATATGTGAGACAGGTCAATCCTACCGATATTCACAATAAAAAATAATACACTTAGCATAGAAAATAATATTTTTTCATGGATGACCCAAATAAAAGATCCGTCTCATAAAATATGACCCGTAAAACTATCTCACACAAGTTTTTTTCGGGTAATACATTGGACTCGCTTTGAAAACCTTGACAAACGTGTATATATTGTTATTTACAAAAACATAACAAGGAAAAATTATTCTTGATAATAATCGTAGTTGCTATGCGGGAACAATATCACTGTCAGTGGTGGTTGATAGATAGATAAGAGAGAGGAATTCTAATTGTAAAATTGCAAAAATCCCAACATTCTTCCATATCCCTCTCTGGGAGAGCATCGATTGAACCAGCTACCTTCTTTTTCTTGTTTTTTCTCCCTCAAATTGTCAGGAATTATTCTTGATTTTGTCTATGGAGGTTCCGATCAGAAAATTCGCCTGTATATTCGTGTGTATATTGGCCACTTCGTCGGCGTCGTTTCGGCCCACGTCGGCGTCCCTGGCTACTTGTCACCCTCGTGAATTCAAAACCTTTCTTCACGATCTGAATTCCCAGTGCCCGTTTTCGACCCCTTTGTATTTGTCTGCGATCCAGGTGATTATTTGGTCCTAATTTTGGGTATAGTATGCTGTTTTAAAATGTGCTAGATGTGATTTTTGATTTGATTATACATTTTATGCTCCAAACAAATTTTTTTTTTAAATCTCTTGTTTTGTGTTTTTGTTTCGAAGAATTGCTGGTATTTTTGGTATTCAGATTTTTATGTTCCATAAATTTGTCTTCTTGAAGCTGGGATAGATACCTAGAAGGCTAATTCTGCCAAAGCTTATTTCTTTTCTTTAACAGCGGCTTGAGCTTAAATGTTGGAAACCATTTCATTATGATGGGGTTTTGGCCATTTCTTTTTCTTGTTCGGCAGAAATATAATTCGAGAAACTTTGACACAAGTGTAGGATTCTTGATCGTGTAGTCTATTTTTTCTTTCTTTCTTTCCTTCCTGTTTGTAATGCCATACTAAGGTATATAGAGAAAAGAGGTCATTTGAAATTTCGAATGATTTTTCATGTGACAACGAGCTACCAAATGGCTTCTTTCATGAGTAGTACTTCTTGGAAGCGGTTTTATGTCGATAAACCAAATTATTGTAGTATGTTTATATTAAGATTAACTAATAAACCAATATTGTAGTATGTTTATATTAAGATTCACTAGGCAACGGCTCTTTATTTGTTTAAAACCACTAAGCTGTGTTTGTCTTTTGCATGATCCTCAACTTTATCACAATCCAAACACACAATAATGCTTTTTTGACAAAGTACACGTACCATTGATTGGTACCATTCGATTCTAAATTTTGATTAACTGATTATTTTATTTCATCCTACCAAAAAATTGGAATTTAATGATAATAGCAATAATGGGTAACTATTATGGATGTCATTATGCCAGTTCTTACTCGTTCAGACTGTGGTGAATGTAATCCCAAAATATAGAGGAAATAGAATTTATGTATGTATGTTTCTTTTCTTTTTTTCATTATCATATTGCGATATTCCAACGGCTTATTTATTTTAAATAGTGAGTTTATCTTTGTCTTCCAAATGTAAATTTTGATGATTATTCATATATCTTATTGTTGCATATGACCACACACACTACTGACAACTTTTTGAAAACCTTGATTCAAAATCTAAGATCCTACTAAAAATATCTAGTCATCGTATGAGAAATAAATAACCGTGTCTATATCCTACCATTCTCTTATATAAGCATGAAGAAAGTAATAATTTTTTCATTGCACATGACATAAGTCAGTGTTGATCATGCAGTTATTTAGTAAAGGTACCATAAAACACTTGTCACAATAAGTGAATATAAGCACGGGATTTTAACACAGTTAGATTGTATCTGCAAGCAGAAACAATGAATAATGTTTGGATTTTTAATTCTAATTTCTACAGTTGTTATCATTTGGTCTTAATTAACAATACTAATGAGGTATATGGGTCGAAAAGCTCTCTCAGCGGGTCGTTTTGTGGTAGTTTTGCTATAAAACTCGACGGAAAATCCCAAGTTTGTTTGAATGAGCGAAATAGAAGTTTACAAGCCAAACAAGTGACACGATCTCAACGGAACCAAATTGTAAAATAACGGAAGCATAAGCTCTCCACGGAAAAGAAAAGTTGTTGAGACGGATTGTGTATTCAAGTAAATCGGAGCTGATGGTACTAAGACATAAAGTTAAATTCGTTATATCCCAAAAACATGTCAAACAATTGTTTTATTGGAACTGAGAATCACAAACTTAAAACATGACCAAACTTATATAGGCCCTCTACATTCATATAAAAACAATATATAGGCCCTCTACATAACACTGCCGCCTTTAATTCCTTTCCCTCATTTAAAACTCAAACTTTTGCTCCCGAAAAAGGGTGTTATCTTAAAGAAAAAAATTATACTTTTTTAGCCAGCCAAAATGATGTTTTGGTTTATCCTTCATTTCAAAACAAAGCATTTTCAACCATATAATCTTTAAAATTACCATTTAGCTTCCCATCATGAGCAGATAGTCCATTTCTGTCCGAAAGTCGCAGTATGGATATATTTGTTCATGTGAAGTCAGTCATGTGATTTAATAATGGTTTGATCCCTTTTGTCATTTTAGGCACACTTTTACTCATTACTCTTATTGACTGTAAAATTTATGCGCAGGAAGCTGAACCACTCCATCGCTTTTTTCTTGTATTGCAAACTTCAAGTCCTCGTGTCACTGCAATACTAGAAAGACTCTCTCTCTGAGCTGTTTTACTTAAAATGTGGCGTGCTTTTGGATGTTGAATGTAATGGAATAGCTCTAGTCAGTATTTGCATCACTTCTTCATGTTCAGTGTAAAAACTCTAAAGTGATTACTCCAATATTGTTGGATAAAAGGAGGGTCCAGGAAAAATAAAAAACTTAGTTGAAATGGGAAGTAATCTATTTTATGAAAGCGTCATAAACAGATTATCAATGCAAAATGTTGATAATTGATTCAGTGCCTTAAACTGGCCAAAATGCATAAATCAGATGGAAGAAAATAAAAATAAATAAATACCCTGGCTGAAAATTGCAGGCAGTTTAACACGATGAAGGCTGACCTAGCTGTCCATTGCATGCAGATACTGATACATATCGTCCTTCTGCTTTTACCTGGTCAAATAGATTATTGAATGTGCACCTTTAGATGGCTATTCTCTTTTGTTAGTCTGGTTATATAGATGACATCATGTTACTTTTCAGTTCGCTTGTCATTCCTCGATCATGAAAATGGTTCTATATGAGATTAATTTGGTCATTGCATTACGTTTCTTGGTTTTCAAAAACATCATCCTCTTACATGAGGTGAACTATCAATAAATCTACCTAGAGCACTTATTTTCATTTTGTTTGGGTTTGTCCTTTTGGGTGATGAGAGAACTTTTTACATTTAGGAAATTTAATAGACATTCTTCCAGATTTGGAGATTTGGTGTTATTTCCGTCGTGTTTGGATTTTATTTTTGCATTAGACTGGTAAATGTCGTTTTTTCTGACTCCCGCATTATTCCTTGCAACCATAGTTTTTATATTGATGTTACTGGCATATCAAAATTTGAAATTATGGCTTGCAATTGTGATGATGAATAGCCCATATTGATGGTATTTTTAACAGTCTATTCCCGATTCACATCATCAGTGTTAGTGATGATACTAGGTGATGCGGATGAATAGGATTGCAAGTACTATTGTTTTGTGATTGTGAATGCTAAGTTTCAACACATGATAGATTTTACTTTTCCGTATATCTGTTTTGCAGAATTCTGAATGATATTCTTGATTTTTGTGTTTCTATCTTTCATATGCATTATTTTTCTATTCAAGGTGGATGGAGAATTGTTTGAAAGTGTGATGAGCTCCACTCAAAAGAATGTATATACTGCTGTTCTGTATTACGCTTCATGGTGTCCTTTCTCTAGCATCTTTCGGTCAAAATTTTCTACTCTCAGTTCTATGTATCCGCAGATTAAACACCTAATGGTTGAACAATCTTCAGCCGTTCCCAGGTGTGTGACTCTACCTTATGATGATTCCTTACATCTCCTCTCCCCCCTCACACACCAAAGAAAAGCTGGTTTCATATGATATGAACCAATCTTAGAATGAGCATTGTTCAGATTAGATTATGGCATGTGTACTGGTATCCTGGTAATAACATGGTGTCTTGGCCTACTTGCGAAAGGGCTAGGTCTAGATCTCTCTTTGCTGCCGTCTGCTATATACAGTAAAGGTTGTGACTACGTAGAATACCACTAGTTAGTTCTTATGCATTACATTGTGGCCCTTTGTTTGTGACATCAGGTGCATTTTTCTTCACTTGAAAATTTTTGTCAAAGCACTTAACTCTTATGAGATATTCTTGGGACCCGAATTTATTGAAGGGCTAATAGTTATTCGTAGGAGTGTGGACATCATTGCAATGTTTTCACAGCCTCTGGTCAACTTTNTATATTAAATGTTTATATAAATATTAAAAAATATATATTTTTCAATATTCAAAAAATCAAATAAGCTCTTACTATTAAAATAATATTTTAACAAGGTTTAAAATTCAAATAATCATATATATGACAAAAAATAAATTTGTTTTTTTTGACTGGTTCCATACTGGTCCGACCGGTCCTTGACCGATAAAACGATTTTTGGGCGATCATCGGACCGGACCCATGACAGGTTCTCGGTCGAACCGGCGTGTCCGGTCTGAAAACACTGCATCATTGAGTATTGAAATATCTTTTATGTTTAACATGTGCATGCTTTGCTTGAGCACCCGCAAAAGCCTTCACACCTGTGTAAGGTTTATAACATGTTCTGTACATTCTATTCTCTACCCTTTTGTATAAGATTTTCTTTATGCATCTTGTGCAGTGTTTTTTCTAGATATGGGGTTCACAGTGTACCCTCGCTACTTATAGTTAATCATAACTTGCGATGGAAGTATCATGGTCGAAGAGATCTCACGTCTCTTGTCAATTTCTACAAAAGAGCTACAGGTATCTCCTCTGGTGAAAACCTGTTTTCAAGTTGTTATGTGATACTTATGACCCACTGTTCTGGTAAAATTATCCAGCATGGTTACACGTTTATGCTTTCCCTCTTCTATGGAAATCCAAATTGCATAAATAATCATAACCTATCTGCACCATTGGAAATTGTTGAGTACCTAAGTTGAAATACCCATCTCCTGAACTTTGTGACGGCGATTATGATACATTTAATTGATCTGCTGATGTTAAGTTTTATTCACCATCAAGATTTTATTCATTAGCTTTTTTTCAGCATGTTATATATATTTATCTATAATTGATGGCTTTTATTTATTTTTTGAAACGTTCATTTTTGTGTGCTTAGATTCATTTAGGTGAACCTTCTTCTATTGGTGTGTCAAAAGGGCATTAAGTGTGGAACCTATGAGTCTTGCAAAGATGGGCAAGACTTGTATTCTTTTTTCTCCGTGGCCTTGTGTTTCTTTCTTTTCTTTGACTCTGTTTTGTATTAACTTATTTTCAGTAATACATGTACAGTTAGTTCTGTGGTGTAAAATATTTCTTACAGAGTTTTGGGATAAAAATACTGCATGTCTCTTCTAATTTCTAATTTATTTTTATTTGCTGTAGGGCTGGATCCAGTAGTGGACATGATTGAAGATAACTCATGCAACCCAGCGAGTAATCAGAAAATTTTAAAGCCCTGGAATGGAGGGTCATTCACGGAAATAATATGGAGGGAATTGTATCTTGTACTTTCTGTACTATTTGTCTTGTCAAGGGCTATCCTTCATTTCTTTCCAGAGATTGTATCTCGCATCACCGAACTGTGGGTTGCATGCATTCCTCACTTAAATTTGGGAATTTTCGGAGAGTCGAGGCAACTTTTTTGGCGTGTGTTCCATTTGATTGATGTGAAGAGAATTTGGAGCAAGTTAAACGTGTGCAAAACTAGAAACTTCCATGAAGGAGCTAGGAATGCTCGGGTTTGGGCATCGTCCCTGGCATCCGTCTCCTTAGGAGAAACATCTTCTACAAGAATATTTCCTTCAAGAGACTTGTAAGTTGTAAACTAGTCTTGTGTACCTATCACCTGAAGCACCGTAAGGTGGAACTTGTATTTGTCAGATTGCAAGAAGTGACCATAGAGATGCTTAATTTGGGTAACTCTTCTGTTTCTGTTTTTTAGTCATTATTTTTCAATTCTCTTATTGTAAGCTTTAGCTCTCAAGCCTTTTTGTCTTATGGGATATAACCGTAGAAAGGAATGGTATGGTATAGTTGAGAACATGGATGATTAAACGAGAATTAAAAAGTTTTTATAGAATTGTTGTCCAAACTTTTATAATTATTTTAAACTCTAAAACATTTTTACAGTTATCCAAACAAATTTATTATTAAAACAAAAAAAAGTTGTAAAAAAAACATTTTTATAAAAAAGTTTTATAATTGCTTAATTGAAAGCCAAGTTTTTTGACATAATGGGTACTACTATAAATAAGATGATCCGTGTGATGTTTAAAACAAAATTTTTGATTGAGGCAAATTTTGTTCCGATGTCTTTTCCAGATAAACGTACATGGGCCATTAAGCTGAATTAATATGGGTCTTGGTCCATACTTATGCACCATTATTGATCATGGATCGTTAGGATGATCTAGCATGGATCATGCACCGTCTCTCATAAAATATCACACTCTTGAAAAGTGGTTCTTTTCGTCTTCCCAAACACTTGAACCCAGGATCTCCAGACATAAGTACCTAGATTCTTAAAGTGTTGGTACCAGTTGAGGTAAAATGTAAAATGTGACTACTTTCGGATAATCACTAAGAACTTTATATTTTATTAAAAAAATTGATATTCAATAAAAAAAATTTCTAATGAATTAATCATATTGATTTCAATGATAGCAGATAATTATATAATGATCTAGAAATTTTTGATAGAAATTTAGGATTTATCTTTTTTATTTATATTTTTACCACATAATATAAGGAGGCTAAATAGTTGGCAATGGGGGAAATGAAAGGCGGTAGCGGCGGAGACATGGTGGGAGACGAGAACGTGGCGCCTCGAGTTCGTCGTTCATCCCTGAAAACTCAGTCATCGACTTTCACCAATTGGAAACACAAGGTGCTTGCTGCCTGCTTCGTTAATTTTTCATGTTTTATTTTTTGGAAACAATTGTTTGTGCATAATATATATTGTGAAATGCAGCTCAGAGAAAATTGCTTTAAAAGGGTACGCGAGCATAGAACTCGCTTGCTTTGGAAATTCAGGTTACCAGAAGCTGCGGACCACCCTTCCCATCACGAGGTGCTTCTTGTTTTTTTTTTTTTTTGCTTAGATTCTGTCTGGGAACGTTTGTCTATTGGTTGTGGTTGTTTTTTGTTGCACAGTTCTGCGAGATGTTTTTTTTTTCATACCTCAGCGAGTTGATAGCTTGATCCTTAGTTATGTCAACGCTTATAATCTCAATGGGAAATAGACCTAGTTTATATGTTGGTGTGTAAAGAGGCATCGAAATATCCAGTTTAACCATAGCCTTCTGGTTAGCTTTACTCTTATTCACCTTTTGGCTAATGATGCTTGAGACAGGGAATTGTGGAAAACGATCCTACATCGTCTCCTTTTCTAGAGGAAATAGAGCGAGACTTGTTCAATTAAGTAGGTGTGAGAGATTCATCAGGTGCAAGCTTCCTTTCATAGCAATTTGTGTACCGTAATACCCATGGCTTTGGAGCAAAATTTTTTTTTTTTGGTGATATGGAAGAATAACACTACGTGGCCAACAAAAAACCCTATAGCTTGTATTTTGATGGCAGTTATCCAATTGCAAATCTTTGGTGTACTTGAAGGAATATTGTTTACCTAACAGAATCCAGTAAATATAAATTCACACTGCCCAATTTTTTTTTTCAATCAATGGAACAAATGTTGTTTACCTAACAGAATTCTTTCTTACAGCAGTGAACTCTCCTGTTAAACTTACCATGTTGTGTTAGTTATCTCGTTAGTGTTTCATTTGCTTAAAATGTTTCTTTTTGCAGAATCTCGTCAAATCAACTCTCCATGACATAGTTTCTGATGAACTAAGAAAAATTAAAGAATCATCTTTGCATGAAAAATATGGGGCTCCGACTTTTGACGCTAAAACTGATGACATGATATGGGAGGATGATGCACTCTCCACGAGTTATCAAGGAGACTACGAAGAAATGCTACTGCTGATGGAAAAAATATTTTATGAGGATCTTAGAATTGAGAAATCTAGAAAAGGTATGAATACAGCTATCACGGATGGAAATTCCAGTTACCGTGATTGCTAAGGCAATTTTCAATATTTTCCGTCTTCGCATATAATGTTTAAGAGCATTATGGTTGATATTGAGAAAACATTGCCTTACCAAAAACTCTTAAAAGGCTCACTTTGAATTTTTGCAAATGTTTCACTAGCTGCAAGAAGGTTTATTTCTGAATGCCAGAGCGTTAAGCCTCAATTATTCATTGTTAAAAATTATTTGAGTTGCATGGTTGGAATTTGATAAGCAAGTTCAATGGTGTTAGCTAAAAATATAAAACATTTCTCTTGATCTCTGCATACAACCAAGACATATTTTTCATCAAGCTGTTGCTTGACAAAATGATGGATAAAATCTGAACAACGACAGAGTCAGAATGTTTCATCCAAACATGGGAGGATGAAGAAGATGAATACTTGGCTCGTGCAGTTTATGAGCATATGCAGCTCAATACTGAGCAGGTATGATAGCTACGGAATCCTCTATAACAGTTTGCTCATTATAATTCATTTGATGAAATTCAGACCAGTTTTACTCTATGAAATTGTTTCCTTCTTCCTGATATATGAATGCAGTTCGTCTAGCCGTCTTAAGTCCTTTAGCAAATAACATTGCTCTTATGCAAGGATATGACTCATATGAGTGTATTCTTGCATGATGGGAGTTTTTGCTAGGCATTAATATTTTGTGAATTTGTGTTTGAGAGGTAGTATGGGGGTATCCAGATTTAATTTTTTCAATTTCTTATTCATTTTCTGTTTCATTTTCTTGTATGAGTGTATTCTCCCATTATGGGAGACTTTTGCTAGGTATCAATTTTCTGTGCATTTGTGTTTGGCAGGTAGTATGTTGTCTCTGAATTTAATTTTGCGAATTCTTATTCATTTTCTTGGTTTTAGTGTTGATGCTGCAATGGTTCTTTTCTTTGCATTTTGCGTAAGCAGTATGAATTATGATAGTTTTGCATCTCTCCTTTTTGTTTATCTAAGGTTCTTATAAGAACGAGTTTATGACTTTTCGTCTTCATGCCCTATCTTACTTTCTTTTATGGGATTAATAAATTTAACTTTTTATGTTCAGTATTTTCTTTTGACCAACTCCCAAGACAATCAGAAGTTCTAATTTTTTTGGTTGGGATATAGGTCGAAGAGGAGCTTTGGTGTCCCATCTGCAAACGAGGGAAGTTGCAGGAGAATTATCATCACATTTATTGCAGTCACTGTGCAGTCAAACTCACAAGGGACGACGAGGTCCTCCACTCTTTCTTTTTTAATGTCCCTTGATCTTGTCTTAGCAAAATTGTTTAAAGAACTAATAACAATTCTTAATTACTTGAAATGCAGCTTAAAATGGTGTGAAAGTCGTCATTTCCATTATAATTTATCAAGCAACACACACAAAAAACTAGTGGAGTAGATCTTGAAAGAACACTTAGTTACTCTTTTTGAAATTTATGTTTTGTTTTCTTTTCCGCTATTCACATGGCATGACAAACAATTTGTGGTACCTGCACATATCCTCTTTTATAGTCAAAATGAATACTTCTCCAACAAATGATGTTTGTTAAACCAACCAACCCAAATAAAGGGATTCTATGCCTTGCTACAGAGCATTAATTTTTCTCCAGTAAGCTGAAGAGAGTGTTGTGATTAATTTATCATTACAACCAAAGTAGTTTCATAGTTTGTGAGAAATTCTGAGTCCGAAATTTCGTGGAGTTTTGGTTGATTTTTCATTTCATATTGCTCGGGTATACAATAGTTGATTTCCCTCCGGCAATACAATAACAACCAGCACTTGCAGCATTCAGTTTACCAACAATATGAATACTTCCACAGGCAAGGCCTTGCCATTTTTTTAAGTTGTGCTCACACTGATAAATAATTTTTCCTGATCTTAGGTTAATTTAAAATTGTTACGGCAAAGATTGGGTGACGTGCACATGGAACACCTTGATAGAGGGTGCAGGCTGAGTCCCGAGTTTTGCAGTGAGACCAAATTTTGTTTGACTGCACTGTATATTAAGTGCCAAGGCTGCAGTACATTTGAGGTTGTCCTATAGGCACCCACCTTGCATTTAGGTTTTGTATGTAACTGATTTTCTGTCTAAACCCCTTGGTTCTTGGAGACATGTTGAGCCCAGACTAATCCGAAGTCAAGCCAGTCGAACCGGACCCATTATGGTTTAAATCTTGCGACCACCTTGCTACTTCATAATAGTTATATGGTGTGGATTTATCTTTTGGACACTTGTATAATAGTCAAGAATCTGATTATGGCTTTCACAGACATTTTTTTGTTAAGAGCTAAATTTACGAATATCTGGCAAATCGGCTCAACTTAAAATTCGATAGACATAATTTATTTTTTAATTTCTTGTTTCAATTGTTTTTTACGAGTAACTTGGTGAGTCGGCCTGGAAACTTTTCTAGAGGATCAAGGTGTTGACTTACTCGTAAACTACTCATCATTGACCTATGTTTAAATATATTGATAAATAACACTCATGAGCTATGCAATGCCTACACATAAATCTCGAATCCACAACAATACATTGTGCCTTTCATTATTTCAACTTAATATTCACTTTTCCTACTACCTACGCATAAATTGGAAACTTGACAAAAAAAGGGTGAATATTTGAATATTATACCCTTGTTCAGAGAGCGAAACGGTCTATCAAGGAACCATTCAAGTTTACATCGCTGGTATCTGGCACTGGCGGTGACGTCGATGCACAGTCCGCTTCCATGTATCTAACCATTCAACCATCTCGATGTGTTGATGCATCAAAACTCAACGTTCTAACTCCAGAAGAAACACAGAAATGGAACGAAACATCAGAAGCAAGTGTACTTTTGAAACCAGACGCCAATTACTTCTGGAAAATGGTACTTCCAGAGGAAATAGTAGCTCGAAAAAGCTAATTCATCGCTGCACTAGAGTCTAGAAGTGCTCCTCCGAGTTAAATTTATTCCAGGCCTCCTATTTTGACATCAAACTTAAATTAACAAAAAACACTTTTTTACATTAAGAGGAAAAAAGGAATAACTTCTGTGACAATATAGCCAAACATGAAGGATTCACAGTTCGATTTCGTAGTTCACCGTGCCATCCATGAACTTATTTCAGTGCATATACTATACTAAAGTCTTGATGAAAAGAACAAAACTTCACTGAAACATGATAAATGATACCTTTAGCAGGACTTTTTCAGCAATGTACTGCTGCTCGAGAGTTGCACCCTTTTGCTGCACCTTGTCGCGGTGAATGCAAAGAGGAGCTTTCCTGTACATTTTTTTTGACAGAGGCACCCATTATCAAATCTTTGAGATTATCAGTGAAAGCACCTTCATAAAAAACCAAAATACGACAGGTAAGACTCTGATCTCACAACATCAAATATGTTGTTTTAACGTGAATAAAAGCATAATCAGAAATTTGTAAGTAGTATAGCCAGATTCCATATTATGCCTTACATACAGTCCGTTAAAATTTGCACATAAGACAACATAAAAAACACACATATTGCATGGCTGACAGCAGAGCACGCAGGTTTCCTTTTTTGACAGTAGCCCAGCGCTTGATTTCAATATCTAATATATCTGCTATCCTCTGTAACCAAAGAATGCCACAGTTAGACAAAAAACATCTGAGAGGAACTAGTGAACTCGGCTTCTTAAAGAAAATGCAGAGTACCAATGTACCATTACAACTAAATAATGTATAACAACTTCAACGTCGAGTTTAAGAATGATGAAAACCGGATAAATCGGGTGCGAGCTTAGTAGGTGATTACACCAGGTCGAGTTGATGAACTTGAGATGGTTGCCCANTTAAAATTATACGGTTCACTGGACAAAATTTTGGCTTTACTTAATGGTTTATATAATAATTATTTCATAATCAACACTTTTCAAGAGTGCTCCTAGGAAAGATAGGTAGTGCTAAGGCCTTTTAAATACCTAACTCCTAGACAGAGCAACGTTCTTCAGGGAGACCAGTGGCTAGTCAAGGCAACTTAATTATCCACATTTATGTGAATCTTTATAAGCCAAAATTTTTCATTAAATAACTTTATATTCACATTTTTACTTAATATGAACAAATACTTTCCCCATCAGTTTTTCTCTTCAATCAGAGTAGTGATAAAGTGAGGATCACATTTACGTGAAAATGTGGACTTCTCATCTGTTTTTCTCTTTTATCAGAGTAGTGATAAAGTGATGATTATTTGTTTATTTGTGAACATCTGAAATATTTTATAATATTATATTCACATCTTACTTGATATGTTCATTTCAACTCAATATAATTTAATATGAACATAATGTGAATATTGATTTACTAAAATATTTTTCAATACAATTTGCATTTAAAAAAAAACAAAAATAAATGCAGTATAATATTAAATTTGCATGTACACATCAAACACTTATACATAATATTTGACATTTTATCTAACATGCAAAAATAATTTCTAAACATGTATTAAAAGTTACATCGAATTTGAAATTATTTTAATGTGTACAAATTATTTAACCAAATGTTATATGTATACCGAATTATACATATAACTTAATAACACATTAATCATCATTATTTATTTATTTATTATTTTTATTTTAAAAATAATAATAAAAACGAAAAAAAACAACGACCATGTATACCAATTTGATAATTGGTGTGGGTCCCACGACATTAATTAATATTAATATTATTAAAATTACGATAATAATAAAACTTTGCAGAGACTTTAATGAGAAGGCAGATTTACGTGAAATGTTTTATTGGTATTAATTTTTTGAAAATTGAAGGCAATTCATTGTATATCTCTTCGTCTACAACCTCTCCAATTTTCAGAAAACCAGTAGCACCTTCTTCAAAATATTTTCCTCCCGAAAAAATTCTCCATTATTTAAGATTTCAAGGAAGAATTTCAAGGTGCAATCGAGAACACAATTCTCAGATAAGTTTCTTAATATAATTTTATCTGATTTTCAACTTCAAGTTTTTTACGTAAAACTTTCCCGATATCGAATTTTCAGAAAATGAAAACAAAATTTTCAAGGTTGAGGTATCACTGCTCTGATACCAAATGTTAGGGATTTTTATCAAAATCATGTTTTTACGTATATATAAACATGATATATAATATGCGGAAGCTTAATCGATAATTACCTCCGGCCATTGAAAATTAGTTGAAGCTTTCTGATTTCTTTTCGATTGAAGCCTTCTAAACACTTCAACACTCCTTTAGATGGTGTATTTTCTATATGAGATTGTGTGTTTAGGGACCTCAATGCCTTCGGTATTTATAGGCACACTCATACCATCACCGAGTGTTTTGGGAGCTCGAGATTCAAACCAAATTTGTATACGTATCTCAATGTTCAAAATTTGAGGCTGCCGTGTACAAATTTTTTCAACAATTGTTGGCAATGGTCGTCGTCATTTTCAACACGTTTATTTTACGGGTCACAATTTTCTTACAGTCCGGGCACCTGGACCTGTATTCTTAAGAAAAAAGAGCGTTAATGGGCGCCATAAGATTCTCCGACGTGCCTACNAAATCGGGTGCGAGCTTAGTAGGTGATTACACCAGGTCGAGTTGATGAACTTGAGATGGTTGCCCAGGCACCTGGACCTGTATTCTTAAGAAAAAAGAGCGTTAATGGGCGCCATAAGATTCTCCGGCGTGACCATTCCGACGCTCAAATCAGTGAGTTGTTTTTTAGATAATCTTTTAGTAAATGTTGTAGGTAATATGTAAGTGAATGAATCTTTAAATGTTAAACAAATCTGGTATTTATAGAAATAAAGTCAATGATGACCTTGATTTCAGTGTCTACTTATTAATTATGGCAAGATGGTTGCTCATACCTTGTTTTCTGACACCAATTACTCCTTACCATCCACAATGTCCCCTTCGTCCTGTCAATCTTCAAATAATTTGACAACGATGATTACCGAGTTGAGGTATCCCATACCAATGCACTTGAGTGCGCTGCTTGTATCGAGGTAACCCAGACAGAGATATATCATCCGGATTTTGTCTGAGAGCCCGGGTTCCCTTAACCCAGGGAAATGATACTCCGGGCATCCACTTGCCCGGCTTCTTATACGATATTACTCGAAGTTTTCCATGACCCGAGCTATTCATATATTGTCCCGGGTTATCCATGACCCGNCCAGGGAAATGATACTCCGGGCATCCACTTGCCCGGCTTCTTATACGATATTACTCGAAGTTTTCCATGACCCAAGCTATCCATCTATTGTCCCGGGTTATCCACGACCCTGGCTCATCCGGAGGTATCACCAAAGAATATAGATATCTTATTAAAAGATGTCATTATAAATATATGAATATTAGAATCAAAGAAAAACCTTCTCTGATACCACTTGTTATGATCATAACAAATTTTAGAGGAGTTAATAAATTCTTTAAAATTTCTTGCAAAACTGAGCTGGCTTTAACAATTTTTACCTGTTAAAATCCTTTCTTGAACGGCTAGACTGAGCAAGACAACTAAAAATAAATAATTACGAAAACGGTCCAGCTAGACTAGTAATATTGTATATATTCCATGCAAGTAACAATTAACAAGACGACTAGAAATATGCTAGAAAACAAGATAGATCTACTGATATAATAATGAGCTATCTGCTATAATTATACAAAGTAGAT
The DNA here is from genome assembly GCF_012295235.1 of Primulina huaijiensis. Taxonomy (NCBI): domain Eukaryota; kingdom Viridiplantae; phylum Streptophyta; class Magnoliopsida; order Lamiales; family Gesneriaceae; genus Primulina; species Primulina huaijiensis. Next base: position 11,594,648 of record NC_133311.1, on the reverse strand, counting down.
AGCTAAACCTGAAACAATTTGATGATATTTTAATCATTGCAAAAACATAGGGTATTTTTAAAATTTATTTTTTAATAAAATATTAATATATTAATGTTTGTTTGTCGACGCACATGCTTGATCCCATAAATACCAGGAACAGAAAGGAGATCCAGTATTTGCTGAATTAAGTTGAGCTCGAGACTAAGATGTTGAGAAGATGCTTGCACTACTTTGGTGGCCTCCAAAGAACCTGAATAAATCCCTTAAGTATTTAGACAATCATTTTGGATACAAAAGATAATGTCATATAATATGGCAGATAGTTCACCACCCCTTAAGTTTAATCATGGGTTTCGAATTTTATTCGCCATTGTCCATGATATAGCTAGCATCTCCTTTGAACATTAAAACTCGCATTTACGTCCACTCTAAATTGTTCATGCTTTGATTTTATCCATATTTCAAACATTTCTCCACATGAAGTATATATCGATATAGTATGTACAAGCTTTGCAAGCATTTTGATTTTCTATAATCAAAGACAAATCTCAATTAACATTGAAGGGCTGATCCAGCAAGACTCGGTCATGTTTTATATTGCAAATTTCTCCCCAAATTAACAGCCCAAGTTAATACACAAAAAAATCTCTAGTTCTTCTGCAATATAATCAAACTCTTCGAAATACCATGTCTAATATCAAAGAAAGAGGAATGACGAGAACGACACAAGAAATTCCAACTTTTTACACATGTCGAGTTTCCAAACAAAAAAATTCGAATGACAAATAGTGGCCAAGAAAAATTAGCACAAGAAACACATACTCATAGTAGGAATTAACATGGTGTCATGATAGATTAAACTCCGTAGGAATATGGTATTTACAAATCTTCAAACAAAGATTTCACTTTAGAAGGAATTTTCAGGTTCCAAATGATCTTCCAGTACCAAGCAGTTCCCATGGTATGAATAGTCTGATTTGGATTAGAATCAAAGTGCCCCATCTCCAGTTTATATCCCGACTTGATCACCGAGTACATTCCTTTAGAATCCCATTTCCAATATCTAGTGTGATCACTGCCTCCATTTGGATTAATAGCAATATTGATCAAGATCTCTTCCACCTCAAAAGTTTGGAACTTGTACGAAACTTTGCTACATTCCATTCCCCTTCAGGGTTAATGAATTCCACCACCTTTAAACCAATCCCCTAGTTGACATTCACCGAACTTTTACCAGAAGATAGCCCCGGCCAGTATCCAAACATCCTTAATTAATGCTAAAATGTCTATGTTGTCTCCTACTCTCCATCGAAGTTCCTTGTCAAGTAAGTCTCCGCGCGCTCCAAAGTATAGAATATTGCCAAATATATGACTTATTTAATCCCAATTTGGCATCCATATATGATATCCACCCCGGACAGAATATTTTTCGTTCCGCCGTCGTTAAAAGTACTTGTGCACAAGTAGCAAAGAGAAATGGAGATCAACAAAGATCCTCAATAACTCATCCATTAATTGTTAAGTGAATTCCCTAGCTTGTCACGAAGGGATTGTACGTATTATATATGCAACAATAATTAAAATGGATATATAATATGAAGTATATATCATTAAAAGCAAAATCGTCATTTTCTGGTCCACATCCTTAACTCTAGAATAAGAGAAATGGTGAATAATATAACAATAACAATCGCAAAACCTTGATTCCACTCACTTCCCTCCTTGCCCAGTTTGATTCCATAAAATATATTTATTATCGCCAAAATTACTAGAAGCCTTCCCACGTTTGAATGATACCAATTCCAATACTTCCTAACTTTGGATGCCCTGTGTGGTCGGACGAAAATGGCAAGAACCTGCATGTCAATTAAAAACTAGGCCAGTCACGTAAAAACATAGGACAATGTTTAAAAATTATGTGTGCGGAGTGATGAATCATGACCACTCATCCATACATCATGGTTGAATGAGTATTCACGATTTATCCACTGAGCACATGTGTCATGTACTGAACCAGTAGTTGTATATATGGATTCATGTTTTATCGGAATCCGATTCGTATTGTACGTGTTTGGGTACGTAGGATAATTGAACCCAAGAATCTCAATTGGTCTTACCCACAACTTCCAAAACCGAATGATCAGACAAAGAGGGACTAACCTGGAGACCTCCAAGTATGAGCACGAAGATGCCGAGGGCCTTGTGCTTATCGACGTAAATATCGAGACGATTTTCCAATGCCAAGCCACAGAAGACACCGATGGCTCCAAGAGTGAACCCAGTGAATTGAATAATGGCGTGAGAGTAGAACCACTGCGGATCCCAATGCCTCATATAGCGAGCAATCATGGCTCCAATTGGTATCAAAATGCCCCAACCCGCAATGTTCAGGATTCCATGGATCCTTTTCAGGCTTGCTTCTGGAGAGCTTTGTGTCACAGTTCCACCTGCATTTTGTATAACAATTAACAATTTAGAGATGTTGTTCGTGCAAGTATTATTTGTAACTTATCTCCAACGTATTAGTGTTAATTCGATATTAAATAATTTATCTTTTTTCCATTTTATTGCATTCTTACAAATTTTGAAAATTTATAATTGTCGCTGTTGAGATAGCAAATGAAACATGACACTTGAACAACGACTATATGATTGTAAAAATCGGAGTTGTATCATCGTCACTAGCTATATTATTTTTAGTAAAATAGTAAGCGTTTGCTCTTATAATTGGTATCAGAATGGTCAAATGAAACCTAAAATTGTGGAGCCAATAATATAAGATATTTTGATTTTTCACCATAAAAACTCATCAAACAATTTCTCAAAAAAAAAAATTTGTATTTACCCATTACTGAAAAAAATATATATATAAAATAAAATTATAAAATGCATGTCTTTTATTGTTATTTTAATGCAACTTTTGTTGATAGGGAGCTCTAGTGTAAGTTATGATGGAAGCCCATAAAATATATAAGTTGAATTATTTATTATGCTCAGTAATAATTAAGAAAAAGATTAAGTAGTTGTTTGGTGAGGATATACTCAAAGACAATTTTTAATAATTGAATTGGTTGAAAAAGATGTTAATATATAGGTAGTATTTTTTTATGACATTATTCTATAATTAAATGTAAACGTAACTCATATTACCTTTACTACATAAAAAAATGAAAATGCCAAATAAATATAAAAATATAAAAGCTATTTAAGAAAGGATAATATATTACAAGAACAACACTTATAAATTGTGTGGAAATTAAAGAAACATAATTTATTAAGTACGTAAAGATAAAATAATTTCTAAATTTTTTCATTGTAAACAACAAAAAAATTTTAAAAAAAATGAATAATAAAATATAAGGGCCGGGATCTTAAATTTATCAACCACTTGGAAATTAGTCTTTCAAAATCATCGTGAAAAATAATATATATTCTGGTAATTGTGAATGGCCCCAATGACATGATTAAATTATATTCTTCTTCAAAAAAATTGATTATTAAAATTCAATGACATGAAATGGTACTTATCCTCACCTAATCCATATTTGACATATCCCGAGAGTTGATCAACAAACAAATATGTTTTAACTCTCCTACTCTTACCCGTGCCGTAATTCACGACGGTCGAGTACATGGCGCGGTGTTGGGACAAAGCGAAGTTCGGGGCAGAAGGAAGTTGTCCGGCTGGTCCAACCGCGTATATCATGTACATGCTCGGATTGTTAGATGCGACTTGGAAAACCATGTAAATTTGGTTTTGTAGGGTTGATATGAACATATTTTGCAGTACTTGTAACCCTTGATCTTGTGGTTGAAGTGTCACAAGATTTGGTGATTTCCCTCCAAGGAAAAACTTTTTTATCCCGGAATCGATGCCATTATTTCCAATCCAACCCACTAGTGCACTTGATCCAACCATGTTGCCATTAGGTGAAAACCCTATTGCAATGTATCCATTTGTGTTTGGGGCAGATAGCACATAGCTCCATATGTTTGGCGATACCTGCCCATACTAGAATTCATCCAAAGATCTTCAAATTAATTCGCATCACAACATATATACACATTCAAACATAATATATGCATATACATACACGTATATGTATGTTACTCGTTCACAACATTCCAGTCAGCTCCATGGAATTCATAGGTGAAAGGTTAAGAATATAAACTTTACCATATATTATGTGCTCATACTTGTCAGCTGATTCATTAATTTGCAATGAATGTGTTCATGTTGGTCGAGTATCGATTCATATAAAAGGTATAGAAGTACTAATGACAAAATTAATCACACAAAACACACACGTACACGCGCGCGCGCGCACACACACACACACACATATATATATGCAAATAGGGATTGTTTTTATGAATATAATGAATCAAACTTGTGACATCTTTGGTCTAATAGCAAGTTAAAAATCATTTGTACCAAAAGTTTGAAGGTTTGACAGACAAGTATGTAAAATTTGTCAATCATACATGAACGTCGTACGCATCAAATATCACANTATATAGTGACTTACTCTGAGAATGAAGCTTTGAGAGGGCCATACAACAACACATTGGAGAGAAGAAGTATCAAAAGGAAGGGTATTTGAAAGGGGGGAATTACAAGAATCTAAAGCTTGTGAATGCACATCTGAGAATAAGAAAATAAAGATTAGGAAGAACAGTTGTGGAGAGTGTTTGGGAGGGGACATCATCTCTCTAATCTGTCTTGGTTTGAGAAAAATGGCAAATATCAAATTCATATATATATATAAATAAAGACAGGCATATAGAGTCAACTGCCATTTCATTAGATAAAATTCATTTGACGACTACTTTGTTTTAAAAATACCTTTGTACTTATAAATAATATAGGCCGTTTAGTGCGCCTAGAAGAAACGTAAAAGAACAATATATTAGTTAGGGTTAGTACATGAACAATATATATAATGATAGGTTTTGTTTGAAACATGTTTATTGGTAAATTTAAATTTCAAATATAGAAAAACAACATATTTTGTTATGTAACTAGCACATTTTTCATTTTTTTTGTTCTGTTACCGATCATTCAAGATTGTAGTATACCAATTTGCATTTTTTTTTCAATTTTAATTCTTTTATTCGAATTGTCACCAATGTCGTCATGACATTGTCATGCCACCATTTTCAGGTGTCATGTCATCTTTTTCCTGTTGCAAGTCAACATTCTTATGAAAAAGACCAAAATTGAAAAAAAAAGTGCAAGTTAACAGACTACGATCATCAATTGAACAATAACATGACAAAAAATAAATAAACAAGTTATGATATTAAACATGTGTTCTCTCTTTCAAATATTCAACCAAAATCAACTTAATTATTTTATAAATTTTTAAAATTCCTTGTTTTCAAGTTTTTAACTCCAATTTTGAGCCACTCTTTGAGCCCAAATGAGGTATCGACCATTAAGTAAAATAATCGCTTTAGATCTATTTTTATAATCTCACTTATACCCCCAATAATGAGCGGTTAATAAAGAAAGTAGTCAATCTACTTCTCTATGTTGTCATAATTTATGTTTTGGATATCCAACTTCTGTTCTAGTACTCATGTAACTTTGTTTTTTTAGTCCTATTTCGCCGTAGTGTTGTCATGACTGCATACTCATTGTAATTTTTCGATGTCACGTGAGACCTCTTCGAGTATAAATATGAGCTTTCCCCTTTTATTTTCACTCTTATTTCCTTCAAGCCATTACTCTGTTGAATTTTCGAGAGCTTGTCTGACCTGCTTATCTCATTATTAGACACTTATCATCTTACCGCCCCTTCTATAAGTTTACTCAATCTTATTAATCTAGGCTTAAAGATGTCTTCCCATGATGAGTTTTATATACAAGAGTTCATAGACTTTCTTGATGTCCCCTCTTCTCAAATGGAAGAGCAAGGACCATCCGAGCCCATAGAAGAGAGCCTTGATTCGAGCTCTTATAACTTGAAACCAAGATTAGGCTAAGTAATAGACTTAGAGCCCGAGTAGGATGACTGTTCAAGCCCTTATAATCTGAAATCGAGATTTGGCTAAGTGATAGACCGAGAGCTCGAGCAAGATGGTTGTCCGAGCCCTTGTAACTTGAAACAAAGATTTGGCTAAGTAATAAACTGATATGATGATTATCCGAGTTATTCAAAAGTTACACTTATATAACTTGTTGTGTAGGCGGGCACGCCAAAACTCGAACTTGAATTAAAAAACAAGAAACAAAATTTACCAAAAACCAAGCTCAAATAAAGAGCTATTGATTAATAATCCATTTAATATTGCTGACCGTGAGGTCAGGCCTTTTGTGAATGCTACGTTCATGGATTTACAAGTACCGAGCTGGTCAGACTTTTTTGAATTGCCAAAGTTCATTGGCCTTATAAGTGCGGATATGGTTTGGTAAATATCACATTCATGGGCTTACATTTTGCCGAGCTGGATAGGCTTTAATGACTTGCCAAAGTTTATTGGTCGTATAAGTGCCGAACTTGTCGGGCTTTGGTGAATGACACATTCATAGGCTTATATTTTGTCAAGTTGGTCAAGATTTTGTGAATTGTCAAAGTTTATTGCTCTTATTAGTGCTGAAATGGTTAGACTTTGGTGAATGCCACATTCGTTGGCTTATATTTTATCGAGCTGGTCGGGATTCGGTAAATGCCTCATTCTTGGGCTTATATTATGCCAAGTTGTTCAAGATTTTTTGAATTACCAAAGTTTATTGGTCTTATAAGTGCCGAACTGGTCGGGCTTTTTTGAATGTCAAATTCGTTAGCTTACACTTTTCCGAACTGGTTGGGCATTTGTGAATACCACATTCGTGGACTTACATGGTTCCGTACTGGTCAAGCTTTTTTAAAATGCCACATCCATGGACTTATATGGTGCCGAGATGGTCAGGCTTTGGTGAATGCCACATTTGTGGGCTTACATTTTGCCGAGCTGGTCGGGTGTGAATTTTCAAAATTTATTGGTCTTATAAGTGCCTAACTTGTTGGGCTTTGGTACATGCCACATTCATAGGCTTACATTTTTGGAAGCTGGTCGGGCTTTTGTGAATGCCACAACCATGGACTTACATTTTCCAAAGCTGTTCGGGCTTCTGTGAATGTGCCAGGATTTCTGGGCTTTCGTACAAGTTTTCTGGTCGGGGGAATTTTGCGAAATAACCAACAAGTGTTGGGCTTATATTTTATTGTGTTGAATAACTTTATCATATCAGATGCTTCATATATAACTCTATATGTCCAATGTAATAAAGTGTACTCCTGACCCAAGAAAAATAACAGAAATTACTGTAGATAAATCCGAACAGAATTATAAAAATGAAACAAAAATTTAAAGAGATAATTAGATTGACTGATTTAATGGGAGAGCTCCTAAGAAGTAGTAACTTTTAAGAATGATCAGGATCGCCTCTTTTGATGATGACATTGTGAGATTTTCAGAGGATGACCATAATGAACTCTTTCAAGAAAGACCAGGATGAGCTCTTATGTGGAAGAGCATGATGAGCTCTTCCCCTGAAGACTAGAAATTCTTTTGGAAAAGAGAAATGGGCTCTTCCGGGGAAGACCAGAAACTGTTCGAAGGAAAACCAAGAGTTGTTCCAATGAAGATCGGGATGAGCTCTTCCCATGAAGACTAGAAACTATTCCGGGGAAGACCAAGGGCTCTTCCATGGGAGACCAGAAACTCTTTCAAGGAACACCAGGGGCTTTTCTGTGGTAGATCAGAAGTTGTTCGGAGGAAAATAAGGAACTATTTTGAAGAAGACTAGGCTGAGCTCTTCCCTTGAAAACTAGAAATTGCTCTGTGGACGACCAATTTCTCTTACTTTGAAGATCAGAAGCACTTTTTGTGAAGACCATGGGATTTTTCTTGGAAGATAAGAATATGTTCCAAGTAAAACCAGAAGCTATTCCGGTGAAGACCAGGATGGGCTCTTTTCATGAAGACTTAGAAACTATTTTGTGGAAGACCAGAAACTTTTTTGGGGAAGAATAAGGGCTCTTCCATGGAAGACCAAAAACTCTTTCGGAGAAGAGCAAGGGTGTTTCCATGGAAGATCAAAAACTCTTTTGGGGAAGACCAAAAGATGTTTGAAGTAAAACCAGGAGCTATTTCGAAGAAGGCCAGTTGTTTCTCAAACATCAGTAAAACAAGTTGAGTGATATTGAGAGTTTTAAGGCCGTTTGGTTGATTTGTGCATCCACCGATGTTGCTCTTCATGGTTTTCTTCTTTGTGGTGCTCATCCTCATTGATTTTCACTCCTGGGGTTCTTTTGATCGAGAATCGGTTTCTTTCTTTCTCTTTGATTTGCCATCTTTTTTTTTTTAATTTCCACAAACGGCGCCAATTGATGATACAAAAATTTTATCTTAGGTTCGGTCTAGTTAACGGGTATTCAAATCTTCCAAGATTTTGGGATCAGATCAGTGCTAATGGGTCTGCTCAAACAAAAATAGGGTTAGGGGCACCAGATGTTTACGGTGTGGCCTCTCCAATGCTTAACTCAGTGCTCTGATTATGAATTCAATTAGCAAAGTACGATATATTAGTTCTGAGTGAGCGAGAGAGTGTGAATCATGTAAAACCGTGACCAATACCTGGTATTTAGATAAGCAAGAGAGGCATCTTGCTAGGATAGAATCTTACCTGAGATAGGAAACATCATATGGTAGGATTCCCTAATCATGACGATTATGACTCTTAATGGTGACTAGGACTCTCGCCCTATCTCAATGAGATTCGATCGGATCTCATAGTTATTGGGGTTTTTATCTACTGACGAATATATCTTCATATTCCATAATTGTCTTTGGGCTCGGATTTCTCAGACACACTAATGGGCTTGGAACTTTAGGGAATGGTATGTGGTCTTGGCCTTGTTAGAATTTTCATGGGCTTGCCACCTTTGATGTGTTATTGAGCTCGGCTTTTTTCGGAAGAGACTATAGGCTCGGACATTTCAGACCCCTGGTTAATAATGAGACATGACCTTTAACAGATTAGAACAATTTCGAAGATGAGCTTGGATCCATCTAAGTGTGGCAATATTTTGGAGAATCAATATCCATACCTAGCATACGGTAAGTTTTTTTACTCTCGTAGAACAAAAACTTTTCTCCGCCTAAAAATAATCCTGATATGGAAAAAGTAAAATTTATTATATATATTATTATGCATTTCAATTATATTTTAGCTTGTTTTTGGCATTAGTGACACCTAACATTTTGTATGTGTCACTGACTTCTCAAAAAATGAATCAATCCAAAAGTAATCAAAATCTTTCGTTAGATAATGATCATTAGACGGCTACATCCCGTTTTCTTGTTAAAATTATGAAATGGGCCTAGAAGAAACGTAAAAGATTAGTTAGGGTTAGTACATGAACAGTATATAAAATGATAGATTTTGTTTGAATGTATTTTTTGATAAATTTAATTTTAAAATATGGAAAAAAAAACATGTTTTGTCATGTGACTTGTAATTTTTTTCATTTTTTGCCCTATTATCGATCATCTACCATTGTAGTACACCAATTTGCATTATTTTTTTAATTTTAATCTTTTTTTATTCAAAGTGTTAACATAGAATCAGAAAGGTCATCAGCAATATCATGACATTGTCACGCCATCATTTTTAAGTGTCATGTCATCATTTTCCGGTTTCAAGTCAACATTCCGATGAAAAGGGACGAAATTGAAAAAAGATTGCAAGGTAGTGAACTAAGATAATCAAATCGACCAATAATAGGATCGTGTAACTTTGTTTTTTAGTCCTATTTTGTCATAGTGTTGCCACGACTACATACACATCATATTTTTTTGATGTCATATCAGAACTCCAATGAAATAAGATAAGTATTCCGAAGATGTCGAAGCATGAGGTTGTATCATTGACTTCAAAGACAAGAAAACACACATAAGGATCAAGACTGACATCATATCCATCCCTAGCATATGGTAAGTTTTTTTTTACTTTCGTAGATGAAAGATCTTTCACCGCCTATAAATAATCTTGATATGGATAAAGTAATATTTACTATGTATATTAATTATTAAGCATTTCTCTGATATTTTAGTTCTCATTCGGCATTAGTGATACCTAACATTTTGCATGTGTCACTGAAAATCTTGCAAAAAAAAATCTATATGAATCCATATAAATATGTGAGAATCCATAAAAGTCAATAAAAATCTATCAAATCCATAAAAATCTATCATTTGAAAAAGTCATTAAAAGTCATCAAAACTCTAAATTGAATACATCTCACAAAATGATTCGATCCAAAAGTAATCAAAATCAATTTAATAAGCGTGCTACGAGTATTTTTGTGTAATAGGAATTTGGTATTAAAAAAAAATTATAAATCTATATTTTTTTTATGACTATGAAATCCGTAGTTATTATTCTTTAATATACACTGAGTAAACAATAAGACCAATGTCATAATCTACAAGTCACATTAACTAGGTAATTAAAACACATACTTCACCAACAATTAGGACATTTTTTAAGGATAAAAATAATTGCATGTGATTGTTATACATGTCAATCATATGATTAGGATTAACCAACTCTCACTTGTCTGAAGTACCTACCCATGCTGGCCAACCTAATCATTTGTTTTTTTTCCCATTTTCCTAAGTAAATGACGAAATATATATAACAAATAAAATAAAATATAATACCAAGTAAGATTTGCTTATCAATAAAGCAAGCAAGCAAGCAATGATAGTTCCTTCCTCATTAAGGTGCATAACAGCAGAAGTCCAAAACTCAAACACACCTTTCTGCCTCACTGTCGATGAGTCGAGCTCAACTCGGAAAATGAAATGGACTTAACTCGGATTTTAGATTTTGGTAAATAATATTTTCAGTTGGGTATTATATAATATTTTTTTTACTATTTTATATTTTTTTCCCAACAAATAAAAAATATTTAATATGTAAAAGTAAAACAAAGTCTATAGTTTGAGACTTTGAGTTTGAGACATTGATTGAGCATTTTAATTTCGGTTTTTTCGGTTTTCGGTTTTCGGTTTTAGAAATATATAATCCAATATCCGAACAATTTTTCTTCGGTTCGGTTCGATTTTCTACCAAAACGGTTCGGTTATTTCGATCGGTTAATTCGGTTTTGGTATAATTATTTAAATTAATAATATAAATATATTGTAAAATATAATATGTTAACTTTCTACATATTTTCTTAGTAAAATATTTAAATATAAGGTCTAAATTAATTAAACAAACAAAAATCAACTAAAAATTGTTCAAAATACTTTTTCATTCACTAAATATCATATCAAAATATATAATATAAATAAAAATATAAAAAAATTATTAATTTAATGAAATTTCGGTTTTTTTCGATTTGTTCGGTTTCGACATATATAATCTGAAACCGAACCAAATAAACTTCAGTTTTAACATTTATATCCGAATTACAAAATTCGGCTTTCGGTTCGATTCGATATTCGGTTTTTTCGATTTGGATTTTCGGTTTTTTTTTGGGTTTATTCGAAGTTTGAACACTCCTAACAATAACCATCATTTTTACGCAATTCTATGAAAGATTAGGACCAACAATCCTCGTCCACCTCACACTTTGCAATCAATCTATTAGATATATACTTTAAAATAATACAGTATCCAACATTAATTTAATCCACAGAGGAATATACCCATGATGCACATCATTTTTCATACTTTTGCATAGCAAGATCGATTGAGGATGTCCCCCCTGAAAAAATTTCAAATATGTTTATGCTCTCTTTGATCGATTTTTTGCTCATTTTTTTGTTCATATTATAGTTGCTTGTTTATTTTTTAAGCCCTCTATTTTTTTTTATGGTTGAGCTGAGCTCTTTGAGTTTTTAAAATTAAACCACCAGACTAATGGTTAACAGTCGCAAAAACTACCGTACCAGTTTTAACATCATTTCATTGAACTGTCGTGGCATGGATTTTTAGAATAAATTTAAAAAAATTAGTAGAACTTTGAAAAAATATATAGACTACATTAATAGTAAAGTATAATATACATGAATCATTAATATATAATTTTTTCCAAAATACATAATTTTACAACTCTAACATATATCATCTCAAAATATTAAGACTAGAAGTCCTAGTTTCAATATTAATTTTAAACAAACTCATACATAAATAAATGAATGTTTTTTTTTTTTTAAAAAAAAAAAGAAAACTTAGTTAAGCCTTTCAAGGTAAATTTCGTCCAATATTATAATTATGAACTAAAACAATTGAAATAAAATAATTATTTATTAAAATAAAATATAATGATTTTAATTATTATTAAAAATAAAATAATAATTTAAAGTTTTGTATCTATCAAATAATAAAATGATCACTGATTATTTAATAAATAATAACCAATATTTCATATTATCATCATGTTCAGTTTGATAAATTTTAATATAAATTATANAAAAAAAAAAAAAAAGAACTGTCATATAAATCATAAACAAAATATTAAGAAACAAAAAGAAAAGAAATATATATTAAATTAAGTTTGTTGGTGGCTCCATTTGAGGGCATCTCCAGTCATAAACCTCGTCACCAGATTTATTCTGTGCCACATCACTGTCGCATCAAAAGTTAAAAACCTCATTATTTTTAAACTTTTCCACCCCAATCATAAACCCAAAAACACAATTTTTGTAGACCCCACTATCAAATCACACATTCATCTACTCATTTTAATTTACTACCTTTATTTTTTACTTTTACTTATATATTTGACTAAATATATATTTATACTAATCAATTTAATTTTCAAAATTATTTAATTAATCATACATTTTTTTATAATTTAGCAAATTTGAAAAATTTATTAAAAAAATAATAAAATAAAAACATCATCGAAATTTTATTGAGAACTTCAATAAAAATCAGTACAAACATTTCACAAAATAAAATATAAAAGACAATTAATTGTTGACGTAACTTGCCCATATGTGTTCAACCAAGTCAGCTCGAAGTTGATGATGTGTTTCCCTATCACGTACATTGCAATTTCTCTTGATGTATTCATTAAATTCTCCAATCGCACCGTGGATTATCTCTGGAGACGTATCATCGACGTACTCATCCGACCAATTGGGTGATGTATCTCCCTCATCCTCAACTATCATGTTATGCAAAATAATACATGTATACATGATATATTTCAAGTTATTCTTGTACCAAAATCTCCCTGGACCTCTGATTATTGCCCAACGAGATTGTAGAACCCCGAATGCCCGCTCGACATCCTTTCGTTCAGCCTCCTGCATTTCTTTAAACTTCTTTCTTTTAGGGTCCTGAGGGCACGGGAAGCTCTTGACAAAAGCTGCCCACTCCGGATAGATTCCATCTGTTAAGTAGTATCCTTGTGTATATTGTGTGCCATTTACCGTGAAATTTATCTCGGGTGCATTTCCTTGCAGCACATCATTGAACAAAGGTGATTGGTTAGCACGATGATATCATTATTTGATCCTGCAACACCAAAAAAAGCATTCCAAATCCACAAGTCTGCAGACGCGACCGCCTCGAGCATGATTGTAGGGACTCCATGGTCACCTCGTGTAAACTGACCTTTCCAAGCGACCGGGCAGTTTTTCCATTCCCAATGCATGCAATCAAGGCTACCCAACATGCCGGGGAATCCGTGTCTCTTCATCAGCACTGGGCCTTCGAAGGTATCGCTCACCAAATATTTCAATCACACATCGTCAAAAGTTGAACAAGCAATCGATGGCCGTTGTTTCAGCAAGCCGTAAGTACTCATCATAATGATCTGCAGGGCCTCCGTATGCCAGTTGACGGATTGCAACTGTGCATTTTTGAAGTGGTGAAAAGCCTTTTTTTGACGTTGCATCGACTCTCCAGTGAAAGTATTCATCATGACTTTCCAATGCATTGACTATGCTCAAGAATAACTCTCGTTGCATCCGAAAACGTCGGCGAAATACTTCGGTGCTCCATACCGGTTGTTCTGTGAAGTAATCATTCATAAGACGAGCGTGTGCAGCTGCGCGGTCCCGCTCCACATATTTTCTCCTCTTCGATCCACCAAAAGAACTTTGTGCTGCCCCGAGAAGCATATGCTGTTGCTGGAGTATCATTTTCATCATTTGTTCATCTTTGTCATCATTCATCGCCACTTCAAAGAAGTCATCATCACTAGCGGTGGTAGAGAATGAGTTGTGATCTGTGGACATATTTTCCATATACGAATGTATCAATGTTTTGTGGTATAAGGATGTGAAGTCTACCCTTGATTATATAGACTATTCTTTAATGTCTATATATTGTTGTCCTCAACATCAATAAATAATATATTTCAGCATCGGATGCTTTTTTTATGATAAAGTAAAGTATATAGCCTATTCTTTAATATCTACCTATTGTTGTCCTCAACATCAATAAATATTATATTTTCAGCATCGGATGCCTTTTTTTATGAAAAAGTAAAGTATTGTGTGGCAAATCAATATCAGATTCGGATTGATTTCTATGAACAAACAACAGTTGTAACCAACTAGGAGATCGTAATCCGATAAAAAAAGCTATGGGATTTTAATTATTAATAACATTAATTATTATATTATATTAATTTCAGCATCGGATGCCTTTTTTTATGCAAAGTAAAGTATTGTGTGGCAAATCAATGTCAGATTCGAGTTGCTTTCTCTGAACAAACAACAGTTGTAACCAACTAGGAGATTGTAATCCGATAAAAACACAAACAACAAATAAAAAGCACAGACAATAATTTAGAACATAACATTACATTATTTAAAAATAAAAAGTACAAACAACAAGAAGGCACGAGCAAATTTAAAGCACAAACAACAAATAAAAAGCACAGACAACAACAAGATACAACCACATAAAAAAAACAAAAAAAATACAAGAAGATAAGAAGTAAAAAACAAGGTAAGAAAAATTAAATAACTTCTAAATGCCCCATTTCTTTTTAATTTTGTCACACATATGAACGTGAATACGAAGTTGCTTTTGTGTCATTGCAGTAGTATCTGTCATAAGGATTTGATATTCACGTGTTCGGTTTTGAGATCTGATTTCCTCCAATTTTTGTTGCGTGTAGGCAGTAAATTCCTCCATATTTTTGTCAATGCTTTCTTTCAACTCTTCATATGCTGCTAATTTGTTTTTTCCCTTTCTTTTTGCCGCTTTTTGCCCAATTGGTCGACTGC
The DNA here is from genome assembly GCF_012295235.1 of Primulina huaijiensis. Taxonomy (NCBI): domain Eukaryota; kingdom Viridiplantae; phylum Streptophyta; class Magnoliopsida; order Lamiales; family Gesneriaceae; genus Primulina; species Primulina huaijiensis. The sequence continues at coordinate 11,579,414 of NC_133311.1, read as the reverse complement.
AACTTCGCTCTTTATCTTCGTCAACACTCATCTCTGGATTTGAAGAGGACGTGTATTCTCCTGAAGCAGAAGTTTTTTTCTTCTTCATTCCGCGATGATCGATTGATTGTAGAGCAAACTTCTGGCACTCTGCAAGAATCCTCCACACATGCTCATACTTGAACGGTTTGTTTTTGTTCTTTGGCTCAGTCATCCACTCTTCATGCGCCTTTACAAGTATATCAGCATCGTTGCCACTTCCCCATTGACTATGAACTTTATTGTATATTCCATTAAACAACGACGTCATTTTTTGCATATAGTAGAAATGTGATTTCAGTGGTTGCCATCGTGTCTCAATAGTTTTGGCAGGTCGATTTTTGTTGTACTCCACTGCGATCCTAGCCCACATTTGTTCCATCATCTGAGAATTACCAATTTTAGGATCAGTGCTAATACAGACCCATGACATTGCAAGGACCTTTTCTTCTCCGAGTGACCAAGAAACCTTTTTTGGTTGTAGTGCATGGTCCTCATTGCCTGAATCTATGTCCTTATCAATGATAATATTCTCGAGTCCAAATGGCGATGAATGTGGTGGCAAATGAGATCTGGGTACAGAAGTAGGCGTCATGGATTCTTTCTCTGTGCCAGTTCCCTCTGTACTAGTCCTTCTTGATTCGTCTGAACCAAAACCCGTTGCTATAGGAGGAGGAATTCCATAAGGAGGTGGTGGCGTGAAAGGATATTGAAAAAATTCCGGTGGGTACATTAAAACCGGAGCTCCCTGGCTATTATTCAGATTCATTGGTAAATTTGGGGAATATTGAAAATTATGAGGGCGAATATTTGGATTGTCCGAAGATTAATTATCTTGTGAGTTGGAAGAACCCAACAAATTCATCCAATATTGATGGTAATTTTTATCCATCTGTGGATAGCAAAAAAGAAAATGTAATGGTGTAAATTGAAAGAAAAATGATAGTGTTGGGTAGAGAATGAGACTATGCCTATTTATAGCCAAAAATGGAATAATTATTATTTTTATTATTTTTTGAATAAAATAAAAAAAATTATGCAAAAAAAAATAGAATCGAAATGCATGCAAAAAGGAATGAACAATTATATGAGTTTGTGTGACCATATATCAAACTAAAGAAATAATAAAAAAACAAAAAATTGGCACAACTTTTTATATTGTGGTGGGACTCACACAATAAACATGGTTTAAAATCATGGACCCTGTTAATCTTATAAACCTTGAACCTACAATTCTCAATGCAAGGTTTTTTGTTTGGTAAGGTTTATTTTTATAAACCTCATGTCATGAACCTCCCATTGGAGGTGTTCTCATAAAAACGAAAACTAAAAAAAAAAAATAGTTAAGACATTCATTCCTTCTCATGCACAATCATTCTCTCTCTCACCCGTTTCTGTCGGCAATAGGTGGCAGACTATATTTATTAGGGTTGGTGGAAAAAACGTTTATAAAACGTGGATTGATATATTTGACTAATAATTCAGACAGAAGATGAAAGATGTGTATAAAACGCGTCTTCACACGGACAAGTGGCTCTATAAATAGAGCTCTCTCTTTCATTATGAAATTATTCATTCTTCGAGTTTTTTCTCATCCTATAGCATTTGAGTGCTTAGTTCTATAATATTTGTGAGGTGCTTGTTCTCTTATACTAAGAGAGTGTGTATTCTCTTTGGAAACACAATGAGTGGTTGTACATTGTAACATATTATAGTGGAATTCTTTTCATCTTGCCTGTGGTTTTTACCCTAATAATTTTTAGGGGTTTTCTACTAAATCTCGGTGTACATTTTATTCTTTATTTTCATATATTATTATCTCAAGTTGCTGCACGTGGGACCAACAGCTTCTTCTACCCTCTACATACACAATTACAAACAGAAAAAATTGGACGAAAGACCTTTTTTTTAAACTCTCTTTTTAAGCCTACTTTTTTTATGAATTGAATTTGACTTTTTTATTATATTGTCTACATCTTTCTAGTGAATAGTTGAGAAGATCAAATCTCTAGAATGTTCTACACTATTCTATATATTAATGGTTATCAAAACTCCCTACATTTGTCTTGTACACAACAAATGAGCCATAAAATTATCTAGATCTTTCTCCAAATTTTAACATTTCTCTAGACTGCACCTTAACCTTCAAAACTCAACTTTTTTCCACAATATTCTAGGGCATCCCACCTGAGAAATTAAAAATATTTATTTTTTATAAAAATTATAATATTTTTCAAAAATACATAATGAAATTTGTAAAGTATCTACGAATAAAAGTTGTATTAAATAAAAATACATATTTTAATTTTTTTTATTTATCAATGTAGTTATTTAAAGGAAAATTTGTGATCACTCCCATTTTCCAAACTCAACTTTCTCCTCACTTTCCATCCCCTTGTTTCTTTCTTTAAACTCTCCATTTTTCTAAAATTTTCAAAAACATTCTTAAATTATTTGATTTTAGTATTTGGCATTGTTATATCTATCGAGCCTGTTCTTAAAGGCATATAGTCCCAAAACATACATCTACACAAGGTTTCTAGCCTATATACCATACTCAAATGATCGATTTTTTTTAAAGGCCCATCATGCTTCCGTATAATAAATTAAATAGTTTATCTCTTTGACCAGAGTGCCGTCGGGTTATATCCACTGGTTTTACAGACTGCTCCTCACAGCCTAACCACACAGTCGCAACAGATGGTTCCTGACGTAGATTTCTTCAACAGCACTTAGTACAACCTTTTTTTGTTTCCTACCTCAGTGTGTATAATAAAGCAATTCAATTTTGAAACTAATACATGAGAGGGGCAAAAGCCTAGATTCTTTTATTCAAACATACTAAATATTATTACATAGTAACCTCCTGTAGATGAGGATAAACTTGTTTAACTACTAATAGTAGCTGAACTTACAGCACACATAAACTTGAAATAGGAAATATTACAAATTATTTTGAAGAAAAACGAAGAGGTTGAGTGATGCTTTCATCTTCCTTTTGCCTTCTTATTTATAGAAGCCCTTAGCGGATTTGTATTTCGGACTTCAAATTCTTGTTATAATTTGATGCCTTACAGCTGTGGTTGGCACTATCTGGTGAGTGGTTGAGTGGGTGATTGAATGGTCCCTCCACTTTTCTTGATTTGTCTTCTTCCAGATCATTAATCTAGAAATGGTTTGTTCATTTGCTTTTATCTTCTGGCATGACCAGTAGATATGCGTTTGTATGATATCAGCTGATATTTCATTTCCTGATTCCTTCAGCTTTTGTGGAAATCTTTGAAATTTTTCAGCTCTCTTCTTATTGCCTTGATGCGTCTTTTAGAAACCTTTAGATATGTGAAATACATTTTCTTTAGGTTTCGATTTTTTCTTGTGTATTTTTACTGGTTCCCATTTGTTCGTTATTTATAGGTGAAGTTGAGTCCTAGTTTTCCTGTTCATCTAGTGGGTTATTCACATGCTCACTATCTCTTGTCGGGGAATCTTTTACTTTTGTTATCCCCAAGGAAAGGTGATTAGGTTCAAATGTCTACTTATTTTTGTCGAGAAATCTTAAACTTTTGATGTCCCCGAGAAAAACATGATTGTGGTCCTTCACCACTTGGTCATGTCTCTGCAAAATGCTTCCTGTCTGACCGAGGTTTGAAGCCCTTTCCAAATTCTGGCTTCTTTTGATTTGGGCATTCTGTACAAATTAGTTCCGACCATCTTCCCACATGAGCCATATTACAGAATTTCCGACGAGTTTTTTTACTCCACGACAGCTTGCTATTCCATAGAAGATTTCTTTTCTTTCCGAATAAATTTTCTGCAAAAGTTGTTGTTTTTCCTGTCATGGTATTTAATAGGAATGATCCATTTAAAGAATTATGATAAAACTTAAACGGAAACTTGACTTTGTCCATCTCAGTAAGAATGACCCATAGACGCCATACTCTTCTGGTGGAAATGTCATCTTCATTTATTGAAGCAACAAGTGGTGTTTCTTCTGACGGAGGTTCTTTGAAATTTCTAAACATTTGTATCTGACCTCCTTAACTTGATGAAATGAAAGCCTTCGTGTGAGCCTTTTCCTGTTGGTTCTGGGGCTGTACTGAAAAAATATAACTCCAGAATATCTCCTCTGAACAAATAGTCTTTATTTGCCCAAGTTTCATGAACAGCATCCTGAATCCATTTAGGTAATTCTTAAATTTCTGGAAAGCTGGGTGATATGGTATAAACTGAGGCAAGAGCCCCGAATTCATACCAAGCTTTGACTTCTTTTGAATATGAATTTGGTTTCATCCATATCCTAGGATATTTTCCTGAAACATCAACCCTGATTGTGGCTGGGTTGATGCATGCTCTTGTTTTTAATTTCTCCCAATTTTGTTGGTACACCTGTAATAGAGAAATTGTAGATTCATTAGTACCAACCTTAGATTTACCCTTGTCAGTATTAGGTCTAAGGTTGATCTTTTTCTCTTCAATCCCCGAGGTGAAGGGTTTATTTGAGGACTCGAGATAAGGATCTGGAGTCTCAATTTTTGTTTCAGCCGACTCATCTGGAGATGATCCCGACTTAACACTTGTGCTAGGGGTATTTGAATCCACTGCTCCAGATATAGAGTCATGTACTCGAAATCTCTCCATTTGGGAAACCAATGGCTTCTCAATGCCTTGGAGGATAGGCCTTTGCATTACAGACCACAACTGAGTATAAGCCTGTAAACATCCTGTAATTCGATCAGAGATAATTCTCTTATCGGCTTGTTGTAGTCTTCCTGCAACTTCTGCGTTTAAGACCAGCTTGTTAAACTCGTTTTGAAGCATTTCAAGGTGTTTCCTTAAATGCCTCTTCATCTTGATGATGACATCGATATCAACGATGTTCATCTCTTGTTAAAAAATCTGCAAGAATATTTTCATGAGATTTAATTATCACAATATCAAAAATGTAATTCTGACATAATGCTTGCCATCTTAATAATTTGGCCTTCTCAGGTTTAGACTCAATTCTATTCCTTAAAAAAGCTTTTACATGTGTATTATCAACTTTTAAAATGAATTTCTTTGTGAGTAAAAATAATGGACATTTTTCGAAAGCCCTCTTTATTGCATAGAATTCTTTTTCGTTGATATGTCATCTTATGGCTTCTGCATCTGGGAATAGTCCACTGCAATATCTGAATGGTTGTTCTCCTTCTATAGTGAGCTTTGTTAAAACTGCTACCTACCAATGATCACTGACATCGGTATACAATACCAGATCATCTTCATTTTGAAGAATAGCCATTTTCGGAAGATTTTTACAAATCTCCTTTATTTGACTAAGTCCATGCATTTGTTCTTTTGTCCATATAAATTTAGCATCTTTTTTCAATAATGGACTGAATATTTTCCTGTATTTTGCTAGGTTTTTTTAAAAACATCCCAGCAAAATTAACAATTCCCAGAAAACTTTGAAGTTTTTTCTTTTCTTTTAACTCGTTTGGAAAATTTTTTACCTTTTCTACTATATGATCTTGCAAAATTATTCCAGACTCATTGATTTCTATTCCGAGGAATTCAATCTTTCTTGTGGCAATGAATGCTTTCTTTTCTGATAGAATCAGTCCTTCCTTTTTACAAACATCAGAGAAAATCTCTAGATGCTTAATATGTTCTTCCATATTTTTAGATGCGATCAACACATCGTCAATATAGACAAACATAAATTTGAAATAACTTTTAAATAGATTATCCATTTTTCTCTGAAATATCTGTGGTGAATTAGTCAATCTCATTGGTAATACCTCTCAGATATAGTGTCCTTGTGGTGTGGAGAAATCTGTGAATTTCTTGCTTTCTTACTGCATCCGAATCTGATAAAAATCAGACTTACAATAAAACTTAAAGAATATCTTTGCATTGCGTATGCAACTGATTAGATGTTCTCTACTAGGTATAAAATACCCATCAAACTCCAGAATCTTATTAATTTCTTGGTAATTAATAAGTAATCTGGGTTTGTTCCTTTTTATTTCCCCATGATTTCTTACAAGAAATCTTGGACTGCTGTATGGTGAAATTCCTGCTTTTATTAAATCAAGGTCCAAATGTTCTTTTATTATAATATGCATATCCCTTTAATCAATTATATTCATTGGGATAGGCTTGCACCGGACAAATTCATATTCTTTGCCTTCCTTAATTTTAAGGCAAGTTTTGAGTTGATTTTTATCCCACCATGTCAAGGGATCTTCATTGTAATTTTCTTTTATCCTTCTCTTGACATCTTCTAAGAATACCTTATATTCAAACTCTACCTCATTCTTATGTAAAGCTATCTTAAGGCATTCTATTTATTCTGGTTGGAGTTCTTTATCTGCTCTTAGTTGGAGCATTTTTTCTCCAAACCGTCTAGAATCTTTCATTTTTGGGTTCAGAAGTTTTCCTTCATCACCACGCTTGCTGCGAAACTGGATTGGAAATTTTCTGTAAAATGCATGTCTTAGTCTCTGGACTATGATTTTGTGATCATAAGGTTTTGTGAACACTAATTTTCTAGTCTCATTTTCTTGTGTATAGACTTGAACATTTGTAGGAAATTATTTCCTGGCAAAATGTCAGCTCATGTATCATGAAAATAAATCGGTGGTGTTTTTACCTTATACCAAGGTGTTTGTCCAGCACCTCCGATGACAATTTCAGTCATCTTAATCCATTTGCATAATATTAAGATTCTTCTGGAGAAATAACTTTCAGCAATCTTTGGTAATTCTTCTTCCAAATTATTTGGAAAAATTCCTCGTTTGCTGTATAGATTCCAGCACCTGAATCAATATAAGCAGCAAAATCAATGGGTGAATCTATTCCTTCTTTGAAAGTAAGATTTATCATGATCTGGATTGCTCCGATATGAATCCAGGACATAGTCCTTGCTACTTCTTGAAAAGGGATCGGTTACGGTGCCGGTTGCGCAACGGAAGTTTCAAAAATTATTTTTCAACAAGAAAACCGAACACCACTACAAGTTGTGTAACAAATACAATAAACACAAAATGTCATACATAGGGTGTTTTAAAGAAATTACCTATCAATCTCTTAAGATTGATGGCTTCAACTTAGTTGATATACAACTAAGCTCTTGAATGGTAGACACAATCTACAAGGTTCTTTTGAGCACTCTTGCTCAAAAATTAATCACACCACCAACAAGCTAGAACCTCTCTTATTTTGCACTAGAAAAATAAGAGGATTTTTTTTAAGAAGTATTTTCTTTCCTCAACAGTTGAAGAAGAAAATTTTGAGACAAAAGGGATGAAAAATTTCGGCCAAAGTGAGGAAAGGAGAGAAGGACGAAATTTTCTTGGTGTATGAAAAAGTGAAAAGTAGCATGTGCATGTCATGCCTTGTTTATCGAAAAATTTGTCTCCAACCTTTCACCTCCCAAGCATGCAAATTATTTGGGCTTGTAACAATTACAAAGCCCATGTACCTTTTATTTAAATATCTCAAACCCATTTGAGACCATTTAAACTTTACTTGATTTTACTCAAGCCCACTAGTTGAATAATTATTTCCTATTGGGCTCTACAAGACCCAATATTATTGAATTCTTCCACTTCTAGCATAAGGATGAGTCCTAAAACTTTTCATCTTATGCTTTTGTGGTTTACTTCTAATAATCATTGGAAGATCATTTTCCTTACAACACAAAGGAGTACGTTTGTTGATATCCCTTAGACGTTTGTAATTCTTTTGTAATGCTGTCAAATGACACCATTCTGACAATTTTCCTTTAAGGAAAGAGGCACTTCGTGCCAGAGTGTCTGGATTGCCAAGGATATATTCCCTTATTAGCATTTCTATCCAGGGACTTGACATCTTAGCGAAGAAGAGCTGCATTTCTATATCTTCTTCGACTCCTGAATTCCATCTATATTTAGTGAATAACATAATGTATTCATCCACTAAACATATATCATGTAATTTAATATTATACAGAGTTTGAGTATATTTTTTTTCTTTTCTGTATCTTAACTGTTAAAATAGTCTACCCCTATAAACTGTGCTTTAAAAAGGGTGGCCATTCTTCTGGCTATCTCGCTAATAGATTCTCCGGCTAGGACTGATTCTTTGGTTTCTACAGAAGTCATGTACCAAGAAATTTTCAGTGATCTCATAAGACTCATTTCCAGAAGTTTAATGAATTCTTCTCTCTTGAGATCAAGTCTTCCTGCTGCGATTCTCATAGCGGATGTCCAATCATCTATGAGATCTTCTCTGTTTTTGAAATCTAATGCATCTAGGTTAAGCATAACCCCATAAGGATGTATTGATTCTAAAACAGACTTCCCATAGAGTGTTTGGTGCAAAGGAATTTGATTCTTCCTTGACCTTGTTCTCGCTGGGTGTGCTTCTCCACCAGTGTAAAAGTCTGATTGGGGTTCTCTCATATTTATATTTTGAGATCCCACACTTTCTCTCGGTGGTTCTTGCGAAGATGACCAAGTTATGGTAGGTTGTTCACCTCTATTCGTGTTCATCTTCAGATCTACAACTTTGAGATTTGCAAAAGATTCTGCAAGTTCTTTTAGATCCTCTAGACCAATCATTTCTAAAGTTGTCATCAGATTAATTTCTTTTCTGAGACTGTTTTGAATAGATTGATCATCTTTTCTTCTTCAGTTAAAGGTTTTGGCATCAGTTTGGCCTTCCCTCTTTGATGTAATAAGGGTTCAGTACCAAATGATGGTGGTAACTTTCCTTCTGAAGTCCTTTTACTAGAATTTGGTTGTTGTTCTAGGTTCTGAATTCTTGTTCGAATATCTTTTAATATTCCAAGAATTTCTTCTTGATTTTCAAGGATTTTCTCCACATTCTGTGGTACCTAGTACATCATATTGTCATAGTTTTGTACCGTATTTTGAATTTCTCTAAGATCTCCAGATAGTTTAGATAAATCTGGTACTATTTCTAAGAACCTGTTATTTTGAATCATAAATTTATCTTAGAACTCTGTTAAGTTCCTTCTTGATATCTAACCTTGGTTAGATCTTCCTGTTTCAAGTATTCCAGAGTTCTGGAATAAATAGTATAAATAATTAATCTTGAACATGGGTTCAGATTCATGTAAATTGAGAAACTCCTCAAACATTTAATTACTTGATAATAACAATTTTTTATGTTTGAAATAATTTTACCTAGGCTCTGATACCATTTTCGATCCAGAAAATCAATCATTAAATATGTAAAGGTATTTTTGTCAACTTTAAACTTTCTAGGAAGTTTGAGCAAAGTTTTTGAGGTGTAGAGAGTTAGGATAAAGTTGAGTTTGAGTTTGGGGATTTAAAACCAATTTTCTCGTTATTTAATTTTAAAATAAATATAAATAAGTTATTTTTTGTGATAAAGAGAATAATAAATATTTTGATTAAATTACACAATAAATTGAACGGAATCCAATCATATGTATCAATCAGGTCATTAACAAAAAAAAAATTTCCTATTTATCCAAATTACTTCTCAAATTGGCTAAAATTACCCACTTGTTATTTCAGTCAAATTTGATTGCTAAAATCAATACATTTTCCAACAATTCTCTACATCAATAAAACTAATCCATGCAGACATCACAGGTTTTAAGTCAGAGATCCAATAAAAAAAAATACATACAGATACTTCATACTTAATCTGAACCTTCTTTATATTTGTGGAGTCGAATCTGACTTACTTAATTGATTATTGAACGTGAAGTATTTTAGAATCTAGGGAAGGTTTTTTCTCAAAATTAAAAGTTGACCATAAAGGCATAAACCAAATAAAACGTCGTAGATAAATGAGATGCTTTGTTGAATCAGAGCAAACTATGTTTCCCAAAGGCTACTTTATACAGTTGTGTGTATACATAGTAAGTCGTACCGCTGGTAATATTAGCAAAAAAGGTTCGACGTCATGTCTTTTCATTGTGATCTTCAAGAAAAACTATTAAAAACAGGAGAAAATATAGCAGGTGCTTTCAAGATTTAACCTTTTGGAGTGACTGTGACCACATGAATACTCCTTTGTATGATCACCCCTCCATCCATATACATATCCTGTATTTGAAATCTTCGACCGCGGAAATTCAAGAAGCCGTTCGTATCGCTGATAAGGCTCTAAAAGTATAAAACTCAACTGTGGAACCAATATCTTATTCTTCTGATCTGAACCCGTGCTGCCGTAATTTCTGCTACAAATGACCTTCAAATAAACTATTGTCACCATTGCAAATGAAAAAAATTGAAATCAGAACATTGTGCAGCATAATGTAATGCATGATAAGTAAAAATCATCCAACAATCGAACAAATTCCCGATTCAGCAAACAAGATTGGATGACAAAAAATGAGTAGATACGCGACAGATATGATTCATACTTTAAGGGATTTGATAAATACCAACACACATAAGGATGTAAAATTAATTTGAAGTGATGAGCAATATTACGAAACCAAGAAAATGAACTGGTTTAAAAACATCGCATGGTCAAAAAATCACAAGATAGCAAAGACTAACTGTATTTTATCCCCCAAGGCTATAAAAGATAGGACGAACAAGTTGACGTCTAAAAATTCCAAGGATTCATAATCACTAACTAATTAAGCTATTATGATGTTCTTACTTAGAAACACGTTTACATTAAGCCGGACAATCGAGTTCCAAAATTACATTGACTAGAAACAGGAAAAAAATTATGCAGACAAATGACTTTTAACACGCAGTTGGAGATAAATATCACAATAACAAAAAAAATTGATTATTGTATACTGCATTGTCGTATTCATGTCAATCTAAAGCCAAACAAAAGACAACAGTAATCTCAAAAACAGTAAGAACTCAACAGAAAATAGGAGTCATTATATTGCAAGATGGTCATCGCTAATTACCTTAAAGAAGGACAACCTTACAAAAATGGAAGTCCATGGCTATTCCAAAACCACCATTTAGGTACAAATATCTGCACGTTGCAGCATAGATCATGGAGTCGGGAAATTATTGTAGATAAAAGTACCATGCCAATCTTCGTATCGATGGACTAGAGGTCTTCCGAAGGTTGTAAAGCTCGAATCTTTACCATGATTTTCTTGTAAGATGCACTAGAAGAAGTAGGGGATTCAAGACCACAAAGTGCAGTTGAGTCACAGTATCCATAACCAATGAGAACTCCACATTTACGACAAAGAAATTTGGTTTTTGAACGGTAATGACCCCAACATATTGGAAGACAGTTCACTTCATCAACTTGAGTAAATCGGCTGACATCAATGGAAAGAAAGGAGACAAAACCTTTGTTGATTGATTTCCTGTATTTGGAGGATATGCTAGAAGTTGCACGATTGGATGACGTCAGGTTGAGGGGATATCCACAAGCTCCACAACTGAAAAGGTCGTGAAAAAGAAATAAACATTTCAATGGAAGTTAAATGCTAATCACACGTGCATGTAAATACGCTTTATTAAAAAGGGAAAATTTTTATATCTGTAATTAGTAAAGCTGTCAAGAAAATTGATGGTAAAATCCTTATAACCCCACACCCTCGACCGAAAGAAAGGAAGGAAAAAGAATGGTGAAGGACCAAAAATCCAAAATGGATTAAGTTTTTCTCTAGAAATGTTTTCCATATATATATAGTCCAACTCAATGATCTTTTGTCCTTTCCAGTTTTCGAGTATTTTTTCTTCCAAAGTTTATTGATTGGGTTAAGTAGAAAGAAGTAAGACTACGAATTATAAGAAACAAGAAAACACACAGTAGGACACACTGAACGTGCCACGTGATGGTCATAGTTAAATCAATATCAACACGAGGTGTTATTTATTATTGGATTTCAATAACTTGGATACCATGAAAACAATAACCATTAACTTTATGCATTTCTATGAAGGATTGGGACCAACAATCCTGGTCAACCTCACACTTTGCAATCAATACATCAGCTATACGTTTAACATTATTTTAATCCACATATAATTTATCTAGAATATACCATGATTCACATAGCGTGATTGATTGAGAATTTCAACTCGCCCCCTCCCTCCCCCGAAGAACTAAGTATTTGATATGTTCCTAAGTATTCAAAACAAAATCAATTCTTTTCGTGAAGATCGGTTACCTTTATTTACTTATTAATTTGTTATTTTTACGGTATTTTAATCATTAGATTATAATTCTTATTACTTTCACCATCAAATTATGCATAGATTCTCTTTACTTCTACCTAAAATCCTGTTCAATGGCGCATTCTTGATCAAGAATGCTGGAATAAATGAGTCACAATTGACCAGATTCCAAGTCATAATTCCCATTATAGCATCGGGCATTTCATAGGCAGACCAATAATTTGCGACCCAACTAGGAAATAAAAGTCTCAGAATCAAATCACACAGATAAAGTAAGACAAAGGAGAAGAATAAAAAAAGCAAAGAGATATATATATTTTCTCAAAGCCCACGACCATAAATCGACAACAAATGAAAGCCCACAATACATAAAATCTCATGATGAACAATTCCAAACAAAATCGCATAATTTCAACAGGAAACAAGCATCAAAACAGATGTCCCAGAATTGCATTCACACAAATCAAACAGACCCAGAAATTTTTAAACAAGAATATCGCAAAACGAAGATGGGTATTGAAAAGTTGGAACGGAAATGACCTGTAGGAGACTTCTTCCGCTTGCGACATTGCGGAGAGATCAATTTTCAGTGCAAGAATTTGATGGATGTAATGTTTGGAGTAGTTGAGTTCGAATGAAAGAGCTTTTTGAATTAGTCAGACACTTCAGAAGAGCCGTCAGGATTTGAACTTGTTTTGGCTTTTCATATACTCGTTCGAGCCACATTTAATTTTTCCATTATAATTTGATTTTTGGCAAAAAATTTGTGTGAAACGGTTTTACGGATCGTATTTTGTGAGACGGGTCTCTTATTTGGGTCATCCATGAAAAAGTATTACTTTTTATGCTAAGAGTATTATTTTTTATTGTGAATATCGGTAGAGTTGACTCGTCTCACAGATAAAGATTCGTGAGACTGTCTCACAAGAGACCTACTCTCGATTTTTTATGAAATAAAACTCGAATATTATAATATTTTATCGATAAATAGCATCAAAATATATGAAAAACTCATATATTTAAATTAATTTAATTAAATTAAATCTTGTGTTTCTAAAAAAATCAAACATAAAACTCTACAAAAAAAATAAACGTGGTTGAGTTTTTTTTCCTAATTTTTTAGATTTCATTTCCGAAAAATATTTACATTGATTTTATTTTTGATTTATTATTTGTCCCGAAATATGTTTTGTTTCTCTTTTTATGTTGTCATATTCATTGATTTTATTAAAATTTATCTTCTTATTACTCTCAAAAGTAAATTAATTATGAGTAGGTCTTTCCTAGGACGGTCTCACGGATCTTTATTCGTAAGACGCATCAATCATATCCATATTTACAATAAAAAGTAATATATTTGACATAAAAAGTAATATTTTTTCGTGGGTGGCTCGGCTCATATAGAATATCTGTTTCACAAAATTGACTCATGAGACCGTCTCATAGGAGTTTTTATGATTAATTATTATGAGTATGTGTAACACCTCTGACCCGATTTCAATAAAATAGCAGCAGAATTTAAAATTTTCTTTGAAGGAAGGAAGGATTTAAAATACATTACAATATATAAACAAAAGTTAATACATGATCAATCAAATGAGGTAACAAAATACAAAACATCATTTTTGTGATCATGTCAAAATACTTGCAAAATAGTCTTCTTCCTTCCCTCTCTTATGCAATGACCCCGGCTCCAATCAACGTCCCGGCCCGTCACTCTTATCTGCATCACATGAATAACTGAAATGAGTATGAAACTCAGCAAGTGGAACTCTTACATAGCAATGTACATATACCATACTCTGTAAAACGTGGCTTTGAAAACATTAAATACCATCAACTCTGAAACACGAATATCATAGAATGAATAACAATAACGATGGTATTTCTCTTTTATCTGTTGGATTGATATCTATATAGTATCTCTGTCTCTGTGCCTCTATCCCATCGATATGAATCGATAACTATGAGGGATATAAGCCTATGGTCGTTGATCAACTTATTGCATGCAATCTCTGACTATGTATCTATCAATCCAATAAAGCATTTAAACTCTCTCTTGGACATTAAATCAAACACTTTGAATACTATCTTTTCTCTTGTATTCCCTTTGACATGGTTGAGACATAAAATGCCTCTATAATATACAACAAAGTGTAATAATACATAACATGAATCAAGTGAAGGGAATAGCACATTAAAACCATTGAAACACCATACATATATTATCATGTGAGCACAAGAAATGAAATTCCACTTACAACACTTGTAGCACTTGGTTTCTTAAACCTTGATGGTGATCCTACAATAATAAACCCAAAAACTAACCATCAACACCCAAATAATAACATTAAATGACCATTTATCACAATACATCTATCACACTTATCATCCCCTAACTCCACCATCTTCAATAACTCAAGAACAAGAAGAAAAACCACTTACCTTTGCCCCTTTTTCTAAAAAGATGAAGTTCCAACTCCGGATTGAAGATTCATTGCTTGATTGAAAGAAAGGATAAGAAGAAAATGAAGAACCCTACTTGGAAACGTTGGAGGAGAGAAAAAGAAGAGAAGGGAAATGAAGAAAATGAGAGTTTCAATCTGTTTTATGCCTTAATTCACCCAAAACACGCTTTTGTACTGAGCTGGCGCTCGGGCGGTCATAAATTACCGCTCGGGCGCGGACCATACTGTCCGGTACAAAATTTACAGAATCGGTGGCGCTCGGGCGGTCATAAATTACCGCTCGGGCGCCGCTCTGCGCACAGCCGCCTCAAAGATCGCCTCCGAAACGCCTCTTCCCGACATAATTTGAAAAAGTGGTAAACATGAAAGTTGTAGATCTATGTCTTGGCTTGCATCTCAAATTGGCCTCATGTCAGTTGAATGTCTGAGAAAAAAGTTATGCTCATTCTCCCAACATATGTCATTATAGGAACGACGATACGCGCGACACACTTCGGGGCTCTTTTGGCTTGTCTTCCACAATGATTTAAACAAAACTCAAAACATAAAAGTTACACCTCTATGTCTTATCTAGCCACTCCAATTGACCTCATACCAATTGGCTCAACATACGAATTATCATGAATTTACTTGCAATNCAAAAAATGATATTTTTGTGACGAAAAATAATACTTTAGACATTAAAATTAATAATTTCATGGGTTGGATCATATTGGGATCTATATCATTAAGTTGACACGTGAAATGATGTCACAAGAGTTTTTATGATTATTATATTATATTTCATCAAACAAAATAAATAAAGTTTTAAATTTTCATAAATTATTAATTATTAAGAAGTTATATGACTCAGTTAAAACAATAATTTAAGAAGAAATTCTCCGCATCACACGATATTAAAATCTAAGATTGCCATTTTATTTATGTATAATTTAATTTAAAATTGAATTTTTTTCAAAGGATAAAAAAATAATATATATGGTTAACACAAAACTCCTGTGAGACGGTCTCATGGGTTAATTTTGTGAAACAGATATTCTATATGGGTCATCCACGAAAAAGTATTACTTTTTATGTCAAATATATTAATTTTTATTGTAAACATGGACAAGATTGATCAATTTCACGAATAAGGAAACTCGCGATGCTCAAACTTGGGTGGCATGATGCCCTTTCCCTTTCCTTTGCCACCCTTACGACTTGATCCGTATCCGGCTATTTGTATAAATATGAATCGAAGTAATTATGAAATTAAATCAAAAAATGACAATAAACAAATAATTGAGACTTAATATTTTGATACTCAAGAAACAATTGAGAATTTGAGATTGAGAGAAAATTGTGTGAAAAATATAAAGAAGGTGAAGGGTATTTATAGAAAAAATTTCAGACAAAAAAATAAACAAATTGTGCAATGATCTACCCGTCGGTCTAGGCCTACCCGGCTGGTCGACCATTGCACAACGACCACATCATCGATCAACAGCCACAATCGTGACAGTTGATTTCAAACGATTTTTTTTAATAAAAAGACCGTTGTGTGGTCACATAATTGTAACCGTAGATCTTCAACGGTCATTTGATCAACTGAACTTGACCTTTAATTTAAAATATAAAAAAATTAACTGACTCGCCAAGCCAAACCCGTCCAACCCGACTGGTCGACGAGTTTTACACCCGTAAACCATAACCGAACTACCTTAGGGCGTTTCTGATCACGGTTATGAGTCAAACCCGTTGACCCGATTAGCCGGCCCGTTTACCACGACCATTGGTCAGGTCTAGCTGTAGATATAATCAGGTTTACTTAGATCAACCATAGACATATTTTTTGTTTTATTTTTATTTGACAAATATTTACTCATATATGTAATTAATGTGGCAAAAAAATTAAATAAAAAATTATTTAACATAATAATTGTCATATAAAGTAATTACACACTTGGGGCAGGTGTACTAATTTTTATGAAGAGAGAATTCGAGAAAAAATCTCATTTTTAATTGCACTTGAAGTGCTTGTGAGAGTGAATGTATTTGTTCTCTTTGAGAAAAGATATAGTTCTCATAGATATAAAACTAGACATATTTATCCCTAAAGACATTGGTAGTGGTGACTTCTTCCCAAGCTAAAGCTTTCCACTCTCTCTTTTTCCTCGTGTCCGTAAGATTTTTTTGAACTTAATAAACAAAATTATTAATACCATTTCAATTTGTTTATTTTCAGTTACGAGGAAATTAGTGTATTAAATAGAAAATTCTTGATTTTTTTTAACGAAACACATTGGATTACACTAGGTGATACTCACGGAAATTTAGGATCCGATTCCGGCAAGTGTCACTAGTCCAGACGCAGGTTTTGAAATTGTCCTGAGCCTGAAATCATGAATAAGACCGTTAGAAAGGGGTCGGGAGGGTGTCTCGGCGTAGCCCCTCCGACGCTCAAGTCAGAGACTGAGGATATGAGGTGAGAGCAGCTAAGGGTGCTGCTGAAAAATAATATAGTGAATCCATCAACCGCACGCTCAAACCTGATATTTATAACAGAATATCTGGGCCTGTCATGGGCCCTCTACCTGTGTTAGGGATGTGCCGGGAGTTTGGGCTTGATCTTGATGGGTTCATTTTTTGGGTATCACCAGTCTCCCCCTCCCAAGTCGAACTGAATCGTAGGTTCGAGTTTGATTAATTGTATTGTCTTCGATTTACAAGACGTGAGTTGTGCATTTTTTCTTTGTTGCTCATTAGTCTCCACAAGTTTGGAAACAAATTAAATCACCTTCCCATTTGAAGGTCCAGATCTGCGTTAGGCTCCCCTACTCGCCAACCACAACCCCACGCTCGTCGCCTCGCCTACGCCCTTGCCATAGTCTCGCCTCACAACCACACCCTCGCGCAGCCCTCGCCCGTCCTCCCGCCATAGCCCTCCTCAAACGCCTACGCAGCCTCGTCCTATCGCCTTCATCTCGCCTCGTCCCCACCTTTCTCCCCTGCCTGCACCCACGCCCGCAAGCTCCGCGCCCTCGCTCCCTCCGTCTCGCCCACGCCCGCAAGCATATTCGCCCGTCGCCCTCCGCCTCATTTCACATCATCGCCTGGAACCTCATAACAGCCCATGCCTCTCCAGCCTCTCCCTTCGAGTGCTCTCCGCGCCTTCCTTGAGTGCCTACCTAGCACAGCTTCGCCCCGAGTTCTCGCCTAGCACACCCTCGTCCTGAGTGCTCGCCCACCACGCTTCGCGCTCGCCCATCACGCCCTCGCCCGGCCGTCTGCATGCTCTCGCACGGGTGCCCGCACGCCCTCGCCTACATCCGCGCAAGCTCGCCTCACACCCTCGCTCAGCCGCCTGCAAGCCCTCGCCCACAGCCGCGCAAGCTCGCCAACACACCTTCGCCCAGCTCGCCCACACACCCTCGCCAGCTCGCCAGCTTCGCCGCAGCCCTTCTCCAGAGCCCGCAAGCCCTTGCCACACCACCTTCTCCCTCGCCTCGCCAGCCCTCGCCAATGCCGACACCAGCAACTTTGCCTCGCCAGCCCTCGCCCAACACCAGCACCAACGCCCTCGCCCGCACGCTCGCACCCAAGCACACCCTCGCCTCGCACCTCGCCCAAGCACGCCCGTAATTTTCGCAGCGGCAAACATCGTTCGTTATCGACAAAACAAATAAATTTTTTTAACAGGGTATGCACTCGTCGCCCCATCTTCAAGATCTTCTACTAAGCCTTTGAAAGAAAATAATTTTCACTTCCCCATGCTCTTGAATCCTCTGTTAAAATAGTCCTTAGCAGAAAAAATAAAACTTCAACCTCCTCACCCCCTAACTCCTCTGTGAGGCGATGCCTTAGCAGGAAAACAAAACTCTCACCTCATCATCTCGTAATTCCTCTGCTAAGCCGGGCCTTAGCAGGAAAGATCAAACATCAACCTACTCACCCTCTGACTTCTCTGCTAGGTGATGCCTGAGCAGAAAAATTAAACTTCCACCTCCTAACCTTCTGACTCATCTGCTAGGCGATGGATCAGCAAGAAAATAAAACTTCCACCTCCTCACCTTGTGACTCCTCTGCTAGGTGATGCCTCAGCAGAAAAATAAAATTTAATTTCCAACTCCTCACCCTCTGACTCCTCTGCTAAGTGATGCCTCAGCAGAGAAATAAAATTTAATTTCCAACTCCTCACCCTCTGACTCCTCTGCTAGGCGATGCCTCAGCAGGAAAAGTTTCACCGCCTCATCCCAGTCTCCTCTGCTAGGCGATGTCTTGGAAGGAAAAAAAAGGTTTCACCTCTTTACCCTTGACTCCTCTACTAGGCTCAGCCCAAGTAGGTAAAGTTTAATTTTTCTCCTCTCCAACTCTTCTCCTCTACTAGGCTAAGTCCAAGTAGGTAAATTTAAATTTTCTCTTTCACTCTGTTCCTCTACTAGGCGATGCCTCAGTAGGAAAAGTTTAAAAATGTCTTTACTCCACTCTGCTCCTCTACTAGGCGACGTCTTAGTAGGAAAATTTTAATTTTCTCCTTCTCAACTCTGCTCATCTACTAGGCGACGCCTTAGTAGGAAAATTTTAATTTTCTCTTTCCCAACTTTGCTCTTCTACTAAGCGATGCCTTAGGAGGAAAATTTTAATTTTCTCCTTCCCAACTCTGCTCCTCTACTAAGAGATGCCTTGGCAGGAAAATAAAATTTTTCTCCCCAACTCTATTTCTCTACTAGGCGACGCCTTAGTAGGAAAATTTTAATTTTCTCCTTCCCAACTCTGCTCCTCTACTAGACGATGGCTTAGTAGGAAAATAAAATTATTCTCTCCAACTCTGCTCCTCTACTAGGCAACGCGTTACTAGGAAAATTTTAATTTTCTCCTTCCCATCTCTGCTCTTCTACTAGGCGATGCTTTAGCAGGAAAATAAAATATTTCTCCCCAACTCTGCTCCTCTACTAGGCGACGCCTTAGTAAGAAAATTTTAATTTTCTCCTTCCCAACTCTGCTCCTCTTCTAGGCGATGCTTTAGTAGGAAAATTTTAAATTTCTCCTTCCCAACTCTGCTCCTCTACTAGGCGATGTCTTAGCAGGAAAATAAAATTTTTCTTCCCAACTCTGCTCCTCTACTAGACGACGCCTTAGTAGGAAAATTTTAATTGTCTTCTTCCCAATTCTGCTCCTCAACTAGGCGATGTCTTAGTAGGAAAATTTTAATTTTCTCCTTCCCAACTCTACTCCTCTGCTAGACGATGTCTTAGTAGGAAAATAAAATTTTTCTCCCCAACTCTGCTCCTCTTCTAGGCGATGCCTTACTAAGAAAATTTTAATTTTCTCCTTCCCAACTCTGCTCCTCTACTAGGTGATGCTTTAGTAGGAAAATTTTAATTTTCTCCTTCCCAACTCTGCTCTTCTACTAGGCGATGCTTTAGCAGGAAAATAAAATTTTTCTCCCCAACTCTGCTCCTCTACAAGGCGACGCCTTTGTAGGAAAATTTTAATTTTCTCTTTCCCAACGCTGGTCATCTACTAGGCGATGTCTTAGTAGGAAAATAAAATTTTTCTCCCCAACTATGCTCCTCTACTAGGCAACGCCTTAGTAGGAAAACTTTAATTTTCTCCTTCTCAACTCTGCTCCCCTGCTAGGCAATGCCTTAGTAGGAAAATAGAATTTTCCTCATCTACTCTGCTCCTCTACTAGGCCGTGCCTTAGCATGAAAAATTTAATTTTTCTCCCAACTATGTGCCTCTGCTAGGCTAAGCCTTAGCAGGAAAGATTTAATTTTTCTCCAACCCAACTCTGCTCCTCTGCTAGGCAATGCCTTAGTAGTAATATTTAATTTTTCTCCTCCCAAACTCTACTCCTCTGCTAGGCGATATCTTAGCAGGAAAAATTTAATTTTTCTCCTCCCCAACTCTGCTCCACTACCAGGCGAAGTCTTAGCAGAAAAATTTAAAGATGTCTCTACTCCACTCTGCTCCTCTACTAGGCGATGCCTTAGTAGAAAATTTTAATTTCAATATTCTCACCTCTGCTCCTCTACTAGGCGATGCCTGAGTAGGTAAAATTTAATTTCAATCTTCCCACCTCTGCTCCTCTGCTAAGCGAAGCCTTAGCAGGAAAATTTAATGATATCTCTACTCTACTCTACTTCTCTACTCGGCGATGCCTTAGTAGAAAAATTTAATTTCATTTCCTCACCTCTGCTCCTCTACTAGGCGATGCCTGAGTTGGTAAAATTTAATTTCAATCTCCTCACCTCTGCTCATCTACTAGGCGATGTCTTAGTAGGAAAATAAAGTTTTCTCACGTTCATAATACAACAACATTCATGAACTGAAAGAAGAACTTGGTTTTATTAATTTTCAACCGATCACGCATGACAAATTCAGAAACGAAATACATTAACAATAAAGTCAAGAGTAGTAATTTCTAAGGTGGTAAGCATTTCATGGCCTCATTAAAGCATTACTCTGCTGATTCTCCAACTTTTCTCTATGCTCTTCTTTTCTCTTGTCTATCAAGCGAAGGCAATCTAGCATAACTCTCAACGCTCTGCGATTTCTCCCATTTCCCTTCTGATTCCCTCATCTCCATTACCTTGTCTCGATTCATATTCAGAGTAACATGAGATGAGAATTGTCCTCTACCTCTAGCTTTATCATCTTCTCTCTCATCCACACCTCTCTTCTTACCCCCTCTCTCCGGCCCCTCAACCCTACTTCCTCCTGTTCGCTGCTCCATCCTCTTGTGTCGTTGGGCATCTTCTAGATTCACATACTTTTCTGCCCGAGCTAAAAGATCATCATAGCTCAATGGAGGTTTCTTGACCGGCGGTTTGAAGAATTCGCCTTCTCTCAGTCCTTGGGTAAAGACACTTATCATGATGTCAGGGGTCGCCGCTGGTATATCCAGCGCTGCACTGTTGAAACGCTGGATAAATTCTCGCAAAGTTTCTGCTTCTTGTTGCTTCATCACGAACATGCTTAAATAATTTATTTGGTGCCTCTTGCTGCTAGCGAATCTGTGCAAGAAATCAGCGAAAAAATCCTCGAAAGATCGTATGGAGTTGGGCTGCAAGGTGTTAAACCATTGCTGGGCTGACCTCACCAACGTACCCACAAGCACCCTACACTTGACTCCATCTGAATACTGATGCAACAGAGCTACGTTCTCAAACCTTCTCAAATGCTCTTCTGGGTCAGTACGCCATCATACTCTCCCACGCTTGATTGTCGAAAATTTGGGAGAAGCACTTCCTCCAAAATGGAGAGGGAAAATGGACTATCTTTCTTGGGCGCTGGAGCTCTGTCTTCCAATTGCTGCCTCAACATTCTTATCCCCCTCCACATCTCCTCCATCTCTGGATTCTCCTCATTTGGGAGGGGTGGCATCTCTTCAACCCTGCTCTGATAGCCCTCAACATTCTCATCTTGCTCCCGGCGAGTGGCTTGTCCTTCAGCAAACATAGACCCTTGGTTCCTCTTTATGGCTTCGTCTACTGTCTTGGTGATGAACTAACCCAATTGTTCTAGGGTCAAGTTCCCAACATTCTCATCGGGACGAAGCTGTTCGGCCCTCGTCTCAGGACGAGGTTGTTTGGCTCTCGTCTAAGGGCGAGGTTGTTCACGTCCCGTCTCCTCAATAAGAGGCTGCTTGGGCCTCATCGGAGGACGCGACGACACTGAATTAGTTCTTTTGCTCCCTCTCCGACCTACCATCTCAGTGACTCAACTCAAGTTTCCCACAGACGGCACCAAGTGACACTCACGAGAAATTTAGGGTCCGATTCCGGCGAGTGTCACTAGTCCAGACGCAGGTTTTGAAATTGTCATGAGCCTAAAATCACGAATAAGACCGTTAGAAGGTGGTCGGGAGGGTGTCTCGGCGTTGCCCTTCCGACACTCAAGTCAGAGACTGAGGATATGAGATGAGAGCAGCTAAGGGTGCTGCTGAAAAATAATATAGTGAATCCATCAACCGCACGCTCAAACCTGATATTTATAAGAGAATATCTGGGCCTGTCATGAGCCATCTACCTGTGTTAGGGATGTGCCGGGATTTTGGGCTTGATCTTGATGGGTCCATTCTTGGGGTATCACTCGGTTTTTCAGTTTTAAAGATTAAATCAGTAACAACAAGAAAAAACCAAGACTTATCACCTACTTTACCCTCACTATTAGACATCATTTAAAGTAAAAAAATATGACATTAATGTTGGGGTAAATAATCTAATATAATAAAAAAATAGTTAATATAATAGTTGATTTGATTGAAAAATAGTTGTTTGTTTGATTTGATTGATTAAATTTGAGATAGATGATACATTGTTATTTTGTCTTTTTAATAATTAAAAAGTATTAACAATTCTATTTATTAAAGGTAATATTGTAATTTAAATCTAATTATTTGATTGATGTAATATAAACAATTAATGATTTGATTGATGTACGATAAATAAATTAACAGATGAATAAATAATATGACAAAGTAAACATGATATAAAATAAATAAATTATCAACTGATTAATATTATACCAATTGAAACAGTGCCTTAAAGTATATGAGCTAGCCATCTTATATTTAAACCATCATTTTCATAATCGGATCGATGATTGAACAAACCTATATTATAAAAACGAGTAAACACATCTAACCGTTCAATCAGACAGTCGGATCGGAAAACNTAAATAAATTAAAATAATCTCTAATACTAATTAATATTTTAACAAAAGTTTAAAAACCAAATAATTATATATATATAAATAAAAATAAAATTTTAAATATAAGAAATAATTTTTTTTAAAAAATAAGAATCAAATTCTATAAAAAGTTAAAAAAAATTAAAATAAAAATAGTGGTGAACCGATCGTATCGGTTTTAATCTATTCATAGGTTCTTGATAGGTTTTAACAGCTCTGATAAGTTTATTTATCAATAAGATGATACTTATTTATTGAATGTATAAAATTTTTAATATGTTAGATCTATTATAATTGTTGAATCACAAAAACTTTTGTGAGATTGTCTCACGAATCAATTTCGTGGGTCGAATCTCTTATTTGGGTCATCCATGAAAAAATATTACTTTTTATGCTATGAGTATTACTTTTTATTGTGAATATCGATTGTGTTGATCTGTCTCATAGATAAAAATTCATAACACCTGACAATAAACTTATTCTTAAATATATATAAAAAATATATATAGTTTCAATTAACTTGTTCAAATCCCAATTCCTGAAAAAGAAATAAATTGACTTGAGGAAGCTCCACCCGATCAGTTGGCATCACGTGTTCTTTTGTATAAGAACCCCAGCTGCGACTCTCCAACTCCCCTTCCCCGACTAGATCCCGTCCCAATTTCCGCACCAATAACTGGCTAAATCCCACGTTTTTCCTGAGACTTCAGTTCAATTCCCTGCGCAGGGGCGATCATCGTCGGATTCTTCTCCCAACTACTCCAATTCGTCTCTGGTTCACCGAGGTATGCGGGGATTACTCGTTTCTTGATTCGTTGAAGATTTGTTGTGTTGGGTTTGTGTTTTCGTGATTTTGGAGTGTAATCTTCCTGCACTGTTGGGCGTGTGTTGCATTTTTTTGTTTCTTTGGGTTTTCCCTGTTTCGAATTAGGGTTTCGGTGCCTGGATTTTTTTTTTAAATAAAAACTTCCAATAAGCCGGGTTTAGGCTCACCCTTACTTGTTTATTAAAGAAATTGAACAAAGAAAGTGACTAGGCCAAGAGCTTCTCGAGGTGTGTTTTCGGGTATGTTGAATTTCTGTGATGATAATCTCGTTTTGAGTATAAATATAGTTTTGAATGTTTTAGGTCTTCAATTGTGTTGTTATCGAAGTGAAATTTTATTTGGTTTTGGATTTTTCCCCCAATTATTAAACTGCATAAGGTGGAATCCGTCATGGTATTTTATTTAGGTTGTGGAAATTATTTAAATTGCTAATTGTTTGGAATTAGTTTGGGGGATGGGTCAAATGGACGGTTAATATATAGATGCAGTTGAAAGCTACAGATTTAAGTACAAATTTGATGGCTTCCATTGATTAAAATGAAAGCTCCCAAGCTACCTATTAGCAAATAGGTGCTATTTGGCTAAAAAGATTGTACTGTTGACCTGGATGAGCTTCAAACTTTTCATGAAGAACCAGTAGTGGTGGAAAACATTTCTTTAATGAGCTACATAGCATACTATTTTGAGTAAATAAGTCCTATCAAATAATAGATAAGAGTAAAAAGTGGAAGAATTTGATTGAAAGTAAATATTTGTGTGATGTGAATAGTACTGGAAAGGTAAAGAACTGAATAAATCAAAAGGAAGAATTTGATTGAAAGTAAATATTTGTGTAATGAGAATAGTACTGGAAAGGTAAAGAACTGAATAAATCTCGGGCTAAGAGCATGGGATTAGGTTGTATATCTACCCAGTTTCCTACATGACATGCAAATTTAGATCAGGAAATATGTTTTTGAAGTGAAGGATTAGGATACCTTATTAAACTTTGAACTTCAGGTTCTTTTTCTTTGCTGCTGTTCCCTCCTTGCTACTAAAAATGATTAAAGGGGAAGGAGAAAGTGGAATTGTACACAGCCCCTGGCCCCACTAAAATGGCCATGGTGAAGAACCATTTTTGTCTCGGCCAAATTTTTTAATCATTCTCATGATGGTATCATGATGAGTTCCAAATTATAGTTTTTTGTGGTGGCTGCGCAGTAGCATTTCATGTTTCATGCTTGACTACTTGATATATGCATAATTGAATTGGCTTTTTATGACCTGTGCTTTTATTAACAGACTCTTTTCATCTCTTGTATCTCAAGGTGGTTGGTGGTTCTTTAGTTGTGGTGCATGAGTAAGATCAAAATTTGCAAGTACCCCTTAAGAGTTGAGGTATGTAAATAATTCTTTATGCCACGTGTACACACGCTTATGTAGTACCATATTTGTCTAAATAATAATAGGACCTCTCACCTCTCCTAACTAAATGAGAAAGAATAGATATGGAAATAAAAGCGCTTGTGCGTAACACTTTTTCTCGACTTAATCCTTTGACCACCATTTTTATTTTCACACTATTTGTTATAACCTTTTATTTTTGCTTTATAACCATTTGACTTTAATTCCACTCCCACTGATTCTAACCAAATTTTCTAGGCCAGTGACTCTACCATATGGCCAGATTAATACTTTTTCCATTTCTTTATATGTTGACCACCATCTTATTTTGCACCAGTGTTTAGCATTTTTATTCTTTGGGATCCATTATTTCAACTTTAATTTTTCTTCTAATTTTCACTTTTTTGACACAGTATCCATTTTTTTCCCTTGTCATAGTTCTTTAACTGAACACGTCTCTAAACAATGTCTTTGTCAATCCCGTGTTAGTGTGGGAACTTAACGTGGAACGGAAACTTAACGATATTGGTCTGTTAAGTTTTAATGTTTCTTTCTTTGGTTTTCTTTGCTTTCATGACATTACTTTGTACAATTGCAAAGAAATTGAAATGCAGTAGGTTCTTAGGTTTAACACTTTTTTATTATTATTTCCAGTACAATCCCTGGCAGTAATGTGCTACTACCGTATAAGACACTGATATATGGATCCTGATTTTAACAAGTTTGGAAGAGGTAAGACATACATGCTTATATCACATGAGTTGGTTTGGAACTTTCTCTTGTTCATTCTCCTTGATTTCCTGTTTACAGGAATTCAAATAAATTATTAATTGAATTTTCATTCATTGTCAAGTGAAATTAAGAGGAGTCTTTGTTGGAATGATGCTTGTTGAATTTGATAAATATATGAGCCTTAAAGTTAATGTTTACTAGTTGAAGACGATCTTATTGTCATTCCTAGATGTCAGTTTATCAAAAGCCTTACATTTCTTATTTTAAAATAAAATTGAGACCCTATCCCTTTCAATTGCAGAGAGATCCTATCAAATTGTAGAGGAATGAAATCTAGACCCTGGCAACATGCTTTTTGGTATTCATGTAGAGCGAGCTTGTGATAAATAACATGTTCTTTTGTAGGAAGTTTATTTTTGAGAATGAGAGGCGATATATGAAAGTCATGGTCGGGGTGGTTTAAACTTTATAAGAGCCAAGTATTGCGGATGGAAATGATTATTTCATTTTCTTTCCCAGCATGGAATCATTTTTAAGATCATAAAGAAGTAACTGTGATACTGGTTTACAATCAGAAAATGTGCCTTTTTTTTTCTATTTCTAGAGTTTCATGTGCTTTCCGATATCTAATTCCTTGAAAGTCATTGAGCCAAAGATGCTTATCTCGTGGCATCTTTCTAATGGCTTTAATTTTCTTTTCAACAAAAGGATTATTGAAAGCAGTCTGGATTCTTCAGCAATATATTTTAGATTTGAAAATTGTTTCGAATCATCATGTTTTGATATTTTTAATTAACATATGTACCTATTCATTGAATTAGGGCCTAGAGAACTCACAGGTGCTGTGGATCTTGTAAGTCATTACAAGTTGTTGCCACACTATGATTTCTTCTGCAAGAAGCCGCTTCCGGTGTCAATTTCAGATAGTCACTACCTCCATAACGTGGTTGGAGATACAGAAATCAGAAAAGGGGAGGGGATGCAATTGGGCCAGCTCATTCAAGATGCATCTTCATCAAAGGATTCTAAGACACGAATACAACCTTTTGACTTAGATGTTCTTAGGGAAGCCTTTCTGCTAAGGGACACAACTCGTGTTGATCTTTCTTCTGTGAGTACTTATTAGCATTGCAGCTATAAAATTTTATTGGACTGCTTGATTGTGGTCCTTCAGCTTTTCTGACTTGAATAAAAAAATTGAGCTCATTAACTGTAACCTTTTTATTTTACCTTCTGTTAATATGCATTTTGTATTGGGAAAACTAATCTGTCTGTTTGTCATGTTCTGTAGTCGGATAAAGGTGCTCCTACAATTCCTGGTAAATCTAAAAATGAGTCTAAAGACAAGGAGAAGAAGCACAAAAAGCATAAGGACAAAGACAAGGAGAAAGATAAAGAGCACAAGAAGCATAAACATCGGCATAAAGATCGAAGTAAAGATAAAGACAAGGAGAAGAAAAAAGATAAAACTGCCCATCATGATTCTGGCAATGATCACTCAAAAAGACACCATGAGAAGGTCAGAAAAACTGTTTTCTTCACTAGCTGCTTTGAATTTTCTAGCAAAATGTTCTTTAGAAACTTGGCTGTAACATGCATATTTTTTGGAGTGAAATTTATTTATTGTTATGTGCCAGAATCCTTGGTTGAATTCTTTGCAGTTTACTGATCCAGGCCTTCCTATAAGCTTTTTTTTTTGTTTCTTTGTGAATGACTTTAACTGGTTACTGCCTGAACGCACGTTCTCATTTCAGAAGAGAAAGCAAGAAGGGGACGAAGAGAATGACATTCATAAGCACAAGAAGAGTAAGGTAACAAAAGGACAAATGGTCTGATCTCCTTTCTGTTGGGTGTTTTTTCTCATGTAGCAGAATAAAAGTCATTTCTATTGTAATTCGCCTTATATTTTTGCTGTTGAATTTTACAGCACAAGAGCTTAAAGATAGATGAAACAGGAGCTGTGAAAGCGGCAGGCTGAAAAATGGTGTATGGTCTTTAAGTTTTGTCATCAGATGTTGCAGTTGAGAATTTGTGCTATCTTTGCTTACCTTATTGTAATTAGCTGAGGTACAGAGCCACTTTATTAATTTTCCTATTGTGTTTTATCTTATTCATTGATGATATGGGTCTTCAGTTTAGGGGTCAAATGAGAGCTCTTAAGGCCTCTTATGTTGATTTATATATGAGGTGGTTCAATTCGCTCTACTATCTTTGCTAAATCGTTGAACCCACAGGGAAACTCAGTTGCCCTGAAATTATGTCATTTTCCTATTAACAATGAAGAAAGTTTTCTGCTTTTGCAGATCCTTCGTCTGATATAACTTAGATAAGTCCCTTTTAAGTAACTTTAGTTACTTGATCTGATTATATTATATGGTACATAGGCCTAAATAGTGTAGAAAGTGAATCTCGATCTATGTACCTCTTGGTACATTTAGAGTGTATTTTGTGACTCGCGGATTAGTCTATATAGAAGTTCAAAATTTTAGGCATCATGACCACAGGGTACCCCTATATTTGTAGTCTTAATTTACTTCTCTCTGGTTCTTAACTATGTTTGCATTTCTCTTTCTATGCAGAGCTTTATTTGGACCTACTAATGTTTACCAAGGTGGTGAATTCACTTGCTGAAGTTTACAAAATGTTGAAGACGATTTGTTCTTGTATTAATCATCAAGCAAGAGCTCTCATATTCATGTAACGATTATAGAAAGACTTAGAATTCATTATTTGGCTTTTAGGTGTGCACTAGGAATCAAGATTAAGAAGGTTGAGATGTTTGTGTACGATTCTATGGAAGTTGAACTGCCGATAACATATACTTCATGAAAGGGTATTATTTGTCTGATCGCACATTTTTGGCCGGGGTTTGGTTAGAGATAGTCTGGTATATTTGGGTGGTTTGACATGATATTGTAAATTTTGTAGATTGTGCTCTAAGTAGTTCTGCTGATACTTACATTTCCTCAGCATCTTTGTATTCGCATTGACCATATGATAGCCAAGACTGCTGCTAATTTTCTTTGCATGACCAATCTATAGAGCAAATTAATGGTGCTAGTGTCATGCTGTCTATTTTATATGGCTTCGGACTTTGAAGCCGGTGGAAAGTTGCCCTCCCAGTAGAACCCCGAGGAGGGATTTTTGTTTTTGGCTTATTTTGAACTAAAAATTTAGAATAAGTGTGGTGGCAACATGGAAAAACAAATTAAATAAATACTCAAATGATTGGCAGAAAAAGTATAGGGGAAAATATGATTGTTTTGTATAATTATTGTGTTTTACAATGTTTAAGGTGAAGCGGGCGTTGTTTGTTGCAGTAAATGGTAATTTCCATTTTGTTAAACAATAGAGAGCCGTATTCTTATGGGAAGGTTTTGAATTGCAGCTCTGGTCAATTTTATTTAGTTTTTAAAAGAAAGTTTTCTGTGGTATAAAATTAATTGGTGAATGAGGCATTATTGTATGGACAAGAAGCGTTTTTAGAATTTTATAAAAGAAAAAAATTTAAAATTTATGTTTGGACAAAATTTTGTAAAAAGTTTATGAAAATGTTTTTAAAAGTATATATTTGTTAAAATAATTAAAATATTTTTTTATGTTTTTAAAATAAAAAAGACGGGTCAAATGAATTGCAAACAAGAAAAATGAGAAAAAAATTATGATAAAATATTTTTATAGAATAGTTGTTCAAACAATTTTTTAATTATTTTTAACTATAAAAACTTTTTATAGAATAGTTGTCAAAAACACATTTATTATTAAAACAACTTTTAAAATATTTTATAATTTTTGAAAAACCACTTTTACAAGAACGTTTTATAAGTATTTGTCCAAACAGAACCTAATTTTTTACGTTGTACGGTAAAAATTTAAATTTAATCATCGTATTAAAGGGAGTAGATGAAGAGTTGTGGTCATAGGTACAACTGATTTAATAAGTTCGAGGTGAAACCATTGCGTTCCTAATTGTTTTAACATATACTTTTTACAAATGAGTGAATTTTGTGAGACGTATCTCCAACTCAACCTGATTTATAAAAAAATTAAATTTTTATGCTAAAATTATTATTTTTTACTTTAAAGATGGATTGGATTAACTTGTCTCATATAAATAGATCTGTGAGACCGTATCACAAGAGCTCTATTATACCAATGACTCATTCCGAAGAAGAGGCAGAAGCAAGACAGAGCAAAGACTTCCTCTTTCCTTTCTATTGGCTCTTCCCTGAGTGAGCAAATTGTTTGCCGAGATCAGGGAGGACTTGTTTAATTGACCACATTAAATTTAGTACTCACTTCTAATCACCAATTGAGATATCTACATTTTTTCTTTTTTTTTATGTAAAATTTCAATCTAATTTGTTGGCTACAATTGAGATATCTATGTTTTTTTCTTTTTTTATGCCTAAAATTTCAATATAATTTGTTCGGTTACCCAAACTTACAGACATGAACTTGTTGAATAATGTAAATAGCCCCTGTTATAAGAGACCCAATAAAGATGAATTATTTGGATAAAAAAATGGCACTTTTTAAAGAATAAAATCAAAATATAACTTGGATTTCCATGCTTCATAAGGTTTAGAACTTTCAATTTAAAATAAAACTTTTGAGAATAGTTCTTGGATTGCTTCATCTGTTCATCAGGTTCAGATTACTCCATATATAAAAGATAATAGATTCTTCAAAACATGGGATGGATCCACTAATCAAGCTCTAACAATCAATATCAGGCTACAGATGAAGATGAGTAACTTGGGCTGCAGGGTCACTTTTCATATTGATGGTGGCTTTTTGCTGAGAACCTTGGCTAATTAGTGAATTCTCATGTTCCTACAAAGAGTCTTACACTGTAGTTTATATTATGAATATCAGCCATTACTCCATTATTCTCTCTGATACAAGAAATTCCAAGTTCATCAATTGACTTGAGCTGTTCCTCTGTAATACTGAGTGTCCACATTGAAGCATTCATTGATGGGGCCACAAAGATGGGCTTAGTATAGTCCCACGCACGTACAATGCTAGTCAACAAGTTGTCACACAATCCCCCAGCAATCTACAACAAGACCAAAGTAGAATACATATCTGGATTACATATTATGTCTAATTAAAGGCAGTAGCACGATGCATAATAAGTTGTACTAGATTTTAAGATGTTTATTTTAATGTGCAGGTTGCTGATACATGCTGCTGGCACATGTTACTAGAAACACGATGCACAATAAGGAACAGAGTTACTCATCGGCTCAAAGTGAAAGACAAGTCGAGCACCTTATTATGTGAAGTCCACTACAAAAAAGCTTACAACTTGAGAACTTCTCATAACTATGTGGTAGCACACATGATCCATCACCCATAAAATTTAGAATATGATCGAGCACTCTATCCATCCTATACTAACAATATTTGAAGTATCAATGTGCTAAGTTAATTAGAAGCACATATTCTATCAAATTCATTTACCTTAGCAAGTGTATTGGCAGACAAAGGAGCGATTACCATAATATCAGCCCACTCGCGAAGCTCAATGTGTAGCACAGTATCGCCTTTTTTCTTCCAGTTAGACCATTCATGCTCATCAGTATAAAGAGGGACGTCCCTAGGAAATGCTTTCATGTCCGTAAAATACAGTGATGCCTGAGTGACAACAGCTTTAATCTCTGCCCATTGATGGAATTGTTGGCAAAGAATAGCAAATTTCACCGCTGTCACACTCCCACAGGCGGCAAGCAGTACACGAGGTCTTCTTGTAATCTTGTTAATTTGTAGTGGCTTTTTTCCAGCATTTGCAAGTTGTGGATGAGCCATAAGCTATTCAGTGCCAGTTAACAAAAATCCCAGTAGACCACTGACGATCTGAAGCACAAAGCATAGCAGATTAAAGAAGATGAAGTATGGCTCTTGACCAAACAATGAACCTATAGAAAAGACATGTCAGGACACATTATGTTCCGCGGCCAAAAAGAAGAAAGTGAGAAAGAAAAGTTGTTAACTTATTTGTGCAAACATTATGTTGAATCCATTATAAGTGATCCTTAAACATATTCTAAGATATCATTACACTGTCACTTAGTTGATGAGGAATAGAGAAAGATATATCCATTTGTAATGGCAAGGAATCGATGGTCGTATTGTCTTCAAAATGCTGATGTTAACATCAATAGACACTAATTAGAGAATACATAACTCAACCACCCTGCTACTTTATATACAACAATTTTTTTATCCTATCAAATATCTTTTATAAGTTTATTAATATATTTAGATATTAAATTTGAATTTAAGTAATTAAATAATTAATGTGATTAATTTGAATAACTAATTTAATTTAATAAATATTTAATCTACCTACTTTATATTAATTAGATATTGTAGTAAATTATATACTACGCATAAAATAAATTATAAAATCGATAATAAAACTTAGAAGAGTGGCATAATTTAAATTTGAAATTTCACAACATATACACTAATTCAATTATTTTTTTTATTTGATAACAAAGATATTCAATTTATTTATAAATATTTATTATAAAACACTTTAATGTAATATTCTGCAGTTAGCCTAAAATTATAAAGCATCGAGACCAGCTGATCAGGAAAACTTGGAGGAAAAAGAGAAAGGAACAAACAGACATCGCTGCTTCACTTTAACTTCATCGAGACCAGCTGATCAGGAAAACTTGGAGGAAAAAGAGAAAGGAACAAACAGACATCGCTGCTTCACTTCAGTTAAATCTCGACGAATTACGCATAGTAGACGAAGATCGCTAGCTGAAATCAAAGTTTACACAAACATCGAGAACAGAGAAATCATAAACATCCAAGATGCAGACTTTTACATAATACCAGCAGGAAACAATGAACAAATTGCAGCAAACAGCACGTAATTGTCGATAACGCCAGAAATTAGGGCACCGAATTGAGCGTAGATCATAAAAAATCAAATTTAAAGCTCTTACAGGGAGATGAACATGTCTCGAGAGGATGCGATCGAAATCTTCGCGCTGGGAGAGACAATTTGAAGCCACGAAATTATTTGAGAATATGCTTAGTTTCGGCGGGAACACGAGAAGTTGGGGTATTTAGTATTTTTGTTTAGCCGTCTGATTGTTGAATGATAAAAATTTGTATGAGACTGTTTCACATGTCATATTTTGTGAGACGTATTTANCGAGAAGTTGGGGTATTTAGTATTTTTGTTTAGCCGTCTGATTGTTAAATGATAAAAATTTGTATGAGACGGACTCACATGTCATATTTTGTGAGACATATTTATTATTTGGATCATACATGAAAAAATATTATTTTTTATGCTAAGAGTATTACTTTTTATTGTGAAGGTTGACCCGTTTTACAGATTAAGATCCGTGAGACGCTCTCATATGAGACCCACTCTTATTAAAATTGAGTCTTTGGTTAACCTGACCTACTAAATCGAATTAATTTAAAATTTTAGTTCGGTTAATTTGGAAATTCGGTTTTCAACAATACTAATTAAGTTAGCTAAAACGGTCCAGTTTGATTTATTTTTTTAAAGAAAGGTTAACAAAATTAACCAATATTTTTTAAAATAATAATAATTTTTTTAACAATATTAATTTTTAAATAGGCTTAAAAAATATTTTAAATATCTATAATATATTTTGCTATGATGTGTGAGTTTTAGCTTATATTCTTGTTTATTTAACCTTTAGCCTTTCTTTTTTTTAAAAAAAATCGTTTAATATGATTTATCCATTTTAAATCAATTCGATTTTGTATGATTTTCACAAAAACCTGTTCGATTTTGGGTTTTTCCAACAATAATAATCAGTTGGTTAGGTTTTAGGAAATAAGTAAGTCTTTTGTGAGACGTGAGATAGCTCGACATGTTTCATATTTGCAATGAAAAGTCATATTTTTTACATAAATTTTATATTTTTTTATGAGTCGTGTCCTATCAGATCGGATAACATTCTCACAAAATTGATATGTGAGACGGTCTCTTAAGAGTTTTTATGTTATAAAATTCGTTTAGTTGATAAGGAAACAGACAAAATATGCAGTCTACACTACAAAAAAATACTCAATCAGCGACGGAATTTATAAAATAATCGCTCATACGTTTTATTCAAATTTCATCGCAAATTTGATTAAAAAACTAAGGTTTTAATCAAAATCGTCTCAAATAGGGACTGTTATAATAATAATAAAAAAAAAAAAACTGTTGCACGAGGGTGATATCTTCATATCTCATTACCCTGAATAGAATTTGTATAACATGACGTTTGGCAAAATATACGTCAATTTTGCTAAAAACAACCATTTTTATTTAGCAAATGGAGATTTGCTAATTAGACTACCTCTCACTCTTAGTATCTAATATTTCAAAATCTAGCAGATAAAAATGTAAATAACATATTTTGACAGTAAAATATAATACAATTTATAGATTTTGGCGAACTTTATTTTTTCCTAACGGGATTGCAAGATTCACGTAATTTCTTGTTATATAGGGTTGAATTTTCGTAGATTTGGGGATCTTCTATCGCCTAACCGGACTCTTCTTCGCTAAGCCGCCAGCCTGCCACGGTTGCGCTAAATACACAATCGTCGGCCGAGTTATGGCGTCAACTCAGAAGTCGTCCTAGCCGAGTCCATGTGGTGCTTCTGTAGTTTTTCACTTTTAAGTCTTCAACCTTAGCATTGTGCTAGCAATTCATAATACCGAAGTTCTAAACAAAACTCCGAAGCTTGATGATCAAGGAAAGTCAAGTTTCAAATATAATAATTTTAAGTGAGTTTGGTATGAAATTGAGCATGGAAAAATATTTTTAGTTTGGACTATAATTTTAATTTTATCAATTAATAAACTAAAAGAGCATACATAAACATAAAAAATTAAGAATAGATGTATAAATTTAAGAATTTTTTTTACTATAAAAAAAATTACNAAATATTTAATATTTAAATTTTATAATTTAAAAGTTAAATTTATGAAAGAAAATAATAAAAGTTGATTTAATATTCCCAAAAAAAAAAAAATATTCGACATTTCATGCTTTTGTCGGAATAAAAAAATTTCTTCACGTTTTACTCTTAATCCATACTTTTTAAAACACCGGATAAAACCGAGATATCTGGTGTCACAATGCCGTTTATATGTAGCATCCGTGGTATAGTTATGTGTCAATGTGTAGTTAGACGACATACAAAATATATATACACGCGCACACATGAAGATACATAGCTTGGAGTGTAACGTCCGGAAAATCAAATCTACGTAAACCACATGCATGCAAATTATTTAAATTGCTTAATTATTTTATTTAATTGATTTTAAATGCTTGCATGATATTTATTAAATGATTAAAGATATGATTGCATGATTAAATGATTATATGACATAATTTATGAAATTGAAGGATTTTACCCGAATATTCGATAATAGGCGAAAGGAGACCGGAGACGACCAAGACAAGAATATTTATTTTTCATTAAATAATTACAAAGCTTCCTAATATGATTAAAAATGATTTAATTTTTCTAAAAATGTATTTTACGAGTCGAGCTCGATTTTTCCCGGGAAGCTGGTTTTGGACAAACAAGGAATTTTAAAAGATCAAAAATATTATTTTTGGGAAACTAATTTTATAAACTTATATGTTTTAATTAAATAAGATTTATTGGCACCATTTTAATCAAATTGAGTAGACTCAATTGCTCTTAAACATAAATGCCCAAAACCAAAGCCCATTAACATGTTAATTAAAAATATAAATAAGATACCTAGGCTTCCCAAACACCATAATTCACTTGATTCAGCCGAAAATTCACTCTCTCACACATCAAATTTTCGAGAAAAAGGTTGGGAAGAAAATCAAGGAGTCTTCGTCGTCCGGTCGTCCAACTTCGCACCCTTGCCAACGATCTTATATTCGAGCGTTCTAAACGCAAAGGCACGTTTTCTAAATTTTTTTAAACATCATACAAATCATAATATGTATGTTTTAATTGATTATGCATGAAAAATATTGGTGTTCGATTATTTTATGGCATGTTACGTATTTTCAAAGTTTTAACGATTTTACGCTTGTTGATGTAATATTATGATTTCTAATAGTTAAGCTGCCAACATATGATGTTTTATGATTCAAACAAAGGTGATTTAAGCACGACATGAGAGCTGGAATCATGCACGAGCGAGGGGTGAGGATCCTAGGGTTTTAAGCCAGAACCGTGGATCATGGTTAGGATTTGAGGGATGCCATCACGCGGCTGGGCCTGGGCTCCGCTAGGGCACGTCCAAGGGCTCGTGTGGGAGGTGTTCAAGGGTAGGGAGGAGTCCTAGCATGGTTAGGACTCGAGTATAGCAGCCAATGAAGAGTCCTCTTGAACAAGGACTCTTCCCCATGCACGATTTAGGGAAGTTACGGGCTAGGGGACACATGGCTCAGTATATTGGGCTGGGCTGGGTGGTATGGTCGGTACCCTAGGATGGTTCAGAGAGGGGTAGGAAGGGACATGGCTCGTGATGGCTCAAGCAGGAGCCCACGCGAAGGAAACTTGTGGACGTAAGGGGGGTCTCGCGCATTGTTAACGTTGTTTGTTGCATGATCGAGCAAAACTTGCACTGTGGAATCCTCAATAAAAATATGGTTTTGTATGCTCGAAAATTAATCGCAAGTGCACGATGTCAAGTAATAGTATAATGTACGCGAGTACGAGTATCGTTCCACTGAAGACTGTATTTTGCAATTATTATTTTCAGTTATCAAATCTTTAGCAACGAAATTTGAATGGTTGTTTATGACTACCAAAATTAAATAAAACTCAATGAACAAATGAAGAATTAAATGCTGAAAAATAAACTATAAACCACTTAAATAGATTTCGATGAGAAATGGATTTGTTGGGAATTTCAGTTCACCTACCCCTCGTTAATTAATTAATTCGTTCGATAGTGATGTATGCTTCCGACAGGATTTCCTATTCAATTAAACACACCCTCTCGAGTTATGCCAAACTAATTCTACTCAGTGAAGTAATTAAATGTCTTTAATTATTTATCAAGAGTGAATCGCATATCGATATATGAAATCCCCTAGTTTTCGCCCGACCGGACTATGACTATCGGCGCGTATCCAATTTCATATGTCTATGTAAATTGTAGATCCACGGACTATTCTACTCGTTCTTATCACAAGCTATTCTCTCGAACTCACTCGCAATAAAAGATGATTATTAAAGTTATCTATACTCTTATAATTATAATGAAAACGGTAGCATAATCAAGAATAAACCAACAATTGAAATACGAATTAACTAAATCAGTTTCGGGGTAGGATCCCCTTAAATCCCAACAAATATTGTAGTTTAGCTACTCGAATTCATAGTAAAAATAAACACAACAATGTTTAAAGGATAAAAACTAAATTAGAAATAATAGATTTGACGAAAAACAAGAAGAATGGTGCCCGGAAATCTTCGAATCTTCAATCCAAGCACTTTCTCCGAGCTTTTCTCTCATCCTTGGCTCCTTGGCTACTGAATGATCCCTAATTTTCGTCCAATCCCCTTCCATATCCTTTTCCATTCAGAAATAAGGGAAGAAATCGGCCAAGAATCTTTCCAAAATTACAAACGCGGCCGGGCGGACATAAGTTTCCGCCCGGGCGGATGGCCTTCGCAGATCTTGTTTTAATTTTTTATTCGACGCGCCCGGGCGTACATAAGTTTCCGTCCGGGCGGATGACTCTCGCAAAAATTCTTTTTCTCACACCTTGCAGGCGCCTAGGCGGACATAAATGTGCGCCCGGGCGGATAGCTCTCGACTTTTTCCCATTATTTTCAGTTTATTTACGAACTACCTGCATTTTTAACCAAGTGCCTCATGAGCAATAAGAAAACATAAATTATGCCAAAATAACACAAAACGCATGCAATCTAAACGATAAATGCAACACAATGGGACATCACATGACATGAAAAACACGTAGAATCCACCTATATCATTGCACCGGCTTGCTGCGTGGCTCAAGGGCTCGGCTGGGGGTGGCTCGGGTCTGGGACTTGTCTAGGGTCAGTAAGGGTCGTGGGTGGTTAGTGGTTAAGGGCTAGTAGAGTCCTAAGGCAACTAGGAGTCCTAATACACCTAAAGCTCACGCACACACCAAAGGTTCTAGGGCAGCAAGCTTTAACATGGGCCAAGGGCTAGTTCATGGGCTTGAGGCTGGTCAGTAGGGTCCATAAACGAGTTGGCTAGGGTCTGGCTTGAGGTGGCTCGACCGTGGCTCGAGTAAATCGTGAGATGGCTTGGTGTCTTCTTATAAGGGTCAAAAAATAAGAATTAAAGAATAAAAAATTGGAACCATGGGTCCACGTGTGTGGTTCATGGCTTACAAGGGTAGATTAGGTAATAAAAAGGTTATGTTTAAAATTTAGGAAGAAAATATTAAGTTTTGAATTTATTCGAGAATTAAACGCCTCACGAATCGTTAATTAAAGAATTAATTGAAAAGCCTCGAATTAAGCTGAATAAAAATTATGAAAAATTATATTTAAACTTAAATAATTATTTGAAATAAGCCCATGTCATTAAAAGTAAGAAAAATTCAAAATCGAGAATTTTTATGTCTATGGCTAAAACGGTCATTTTATACTTAGGTATTACGAAAAATCTTGGCAGCATCCCGAAGGGGTCATAACGCATGTTAAATGATATTTTATGATTTAAAATGATGATTTTGATGAAAATAAGATATTTTATGATTTATGGTAAAGTTATGCAATTTTTACTGTCTAAAATGCGATTTTTGGAAAGTTATGATGTTTTATGATTTTAAAATAAAAATGAAAAATATTTTGAGGGATGTGAATTGACTGTGACAAATGATATATACTGTGGGGGATCCGTTTTAAGAAGATACGGTGAGCTTACAATTTTGTGGGGATGTCGTGAGGGAAAAGGTCTCAGAGGAAGACCGTTTTGGAAAAGACCCCAGAGGGAGCCCATTTTTGGGAAAAGACCCCAGAGGGAGTCCGTCTATGGGAGAAGGCCCCCGAGGGAACCCGACGGATCGTATTTCCACGGTGGAGCCTAATGTCCACCCCCATGGACCATGTAGAGCTAAAGACTGATCTGTCGACCAAATGATAAAGGCTAGTCACTTTCGAGGATCCAAATTGACCCAAAATGATAAAGGATTGAAAGCTTTACGATTAAAATGATTTTACGATATATGATTTTAAATGGTTTATTTATTTTCAAAAGCTATTTTAAATAAAAGTATGATTTTTAAATGTAAGTGAATGTATATGTATTATTTGTTATTCATGTTTAGAATGTGTTGAGTCATTAGACTCACTAGGTTTGTATGATGCAGGATTTGATGATTTATAAGAGGCGTTGACGCTTGAGTGGATCGAGTGCTGCAGTACACTCCCGAGGTACCTTTATGTTTCCTCACTAGCTTGTTAGATAAAAGATTTAAAGTATTATCGTTAATGATTTATTAGAGATATTTTTTATGCTTTATTTTATGTTAGTTGATCTTTTTAAAAGGTCGACGTAGGATTTTTGGTAGTTGATGATTTAGGGATAATTTCATGCACTTGAGAATCAAATGTTACATTATTATGATTTATGAAAATGTTAAGTTATTTTAATTAGTATTTTCGAGTTTTTGAAAAAAAAAATCGAGGTCGTTTCAAGGAGTGTAAAGGACTCGAGTCAAATTCGAAAAATATTTGATTCGTATTCGAAATTATTGAATTCAAACCACTCAAATATGTTCAAACTCCTTAGCTCAACTCGAGCCAATACTATTTTGTTTGATTGTTCGTAATTTTTTATATTTTATTAATATATAATATAATCTATATTAAATAAATATATTTCGAACCTATTAAGTAGCTCGCGAACATTGTTAAAAAACTCATGACATTAATGATTTTGTATGAGATCCAATCTTTCAACTTGATGGATATAACTGCACTAAGCTAGGCTCATTTCCTTCTCTTAAGTAAATGGCTCTTTATGCGTATTCTGTAATGAACATAAGAGGAAAAAAATTGCCCGCGATACATATATTAATAAGTAAAGGAGGTAAAGAGAATTATTGCCTGATCAGTCGTTTAAATTTATCATGTTTTTCTATCTAAATAAATTAATTTACATGGATTATATAAAATAAATTATCAATATATTTGAAAACTCTAATAAAATTGAAAGATTAGATTCATGGCAAAAACTTGTGTGAGACGGTATCACGGGTCGTATTTTGTGAAACATGTCTCTTATTTGGGTCATCCATGGAAAAATATAAATTTTTATGCTAAGAGTATTATTTTTTATTGTGAATATTGGTAGGGTTGACCCGTCTCACAGATAAAGATTCGTGAGACCGTCTCACAAGAGACCTACTCCAGATTCATTAGTAGTTTATTTAAAATACGATGCAATTAAAAAAATTCCCCCATAAAATACCTTTAATCGATAATCACATACCGTTTTCTTCAATAAAATCGAACCGAACCACCACAGAATATAGCTGTGTATAAAAGAAAATGGGTAAGATGACTCCGTCTAGAGGTAAAATCACTTTGATGCTCAAGTCAGTATAGTATTTTGAGGAAAAAGTATTGAAATTGCATGTAAATAGCGTATGAAAGAAATGTAAAAGACGCCTGAAAAGTGTATCTCGATCAAAGTTAGAAGCCTTTTATTTATAGGCGTAGAATCCTTGTTAATATAGAATTTTGCGGTATATGAAAATTAGATATGTGCAGATGCATGTAATATTTTTCGATATCTCTAAAACATAATTAGAGATTTGATATGATTTTTACCATATCATCAATATCCTCCGAAAAAGTGACGACGAGTGAAATGATGGAGAAACGTTTAAGTAAATGAAATTATATTTTAAAGTATGTAAGATAATATTCTAGTTGTATGTAATAATCTATTTTGAGTGTTTGTTATTGAATGAGCTTTTTGAGGGGTGCCACATAAAGTGGCTCATATTGTCATAAGATATTGAGTAGATAATCAAATAATCTTTCATGCTTAGTTGATAGAAAGCCAAAAATGGATATATTACTGAATAAGTCGGATCAAGATTTCGAGACCAACAAACTAAGTATAATACCAAGCCCAAGACAATATTAATTATCGTGAGAAGTCCTTAGAGATCCAGAGAGATAATATGTATCGGAGAAGACCATACATGATTAAGACTCCGGACAAAAACATTGTTTCATATAATGATTATCATATTTGTTTGAAAGCCAGACTCAAATAAAGAGTTGTAGATGAAGACCTGCTGAAAGTCGAGCTCAAATTAAGAGCCATAGAGAATAACATGCTAACAACCAGCTCAAATAAAGAGCAATATAGAATAATCTGCTAACAATCGAGCTCAAAGAAAGACCTATAGAAAGTAATATGCTAAAACCTGACGTCGAATAAATATATATATAGAATAATTTGCTAAAAACCGAGCTTGAATAATGAGCTATAGAAAAAATTCCAATCAATGTTGTCGAGCGCGAGATCGGGTATATGTATTTTCCGAACAAAGTTGACCTTATTGAGTGCCGAGCATGAGGTCGGGTTTATATGTTTGCCAAGAAGAGTTGGACTTACTGAGTGCCGAGCTGGTCATGCTTATGCATTTTCCAAGCAGAGTTGGGATTATTGGGGTGTCGAGCTGGTCCGACTTTTTTAAATGCTAAGTCTTGTTGGGCTTATGAGGTGCCGAGGTGGTCGGGTTTTTTAAATTTCCAAGCCTCGTTGGGCTTATGAGGTGCAGAGGTGGTCGGTTTTTTTATTTGTCAAGTATCGTTGGGCTTATGAGGTGTAAAGCTGGTCGGACTTTTTAAATTGCCAAGCCTCGTTGGGTTTATGAGGTGCCGAGTTGGTCGGACTTATTTAATTGCCAAGCCTCGTTGGGTTTATGAGGTGCCGAACTAGTCGGCCTTTTTAATTGCCAAGCCTCGTTGGGCTTATAAGATACTGATCTGGTCGGGCTTTTTTAATTTTCAAGCTTCTTTGGGATTATGACGTGCCGAACTGGACAGGCTTTTGTAATTTGCCAAGCTTCGTTAGACATATAATGTACTGAGAAGGTCGGGCGATTGATTGTGCCGATCTAGTTGGGCTATGTAATTGCCAAGCAGATTTGGGCTTTGTCATTTGTCAGACTATGATGATCTTTGAGTGCCGAGCTGGTCGGACTTTGTAATTTGACGAGCTTCATTGGGATTTGTAAAGTGCTAGGTTGTACTAGGATTTATAACTGGCTAGGCAGTGCTGGGTTTTTTTAACGGCCAAGATATGTTGGGCTTTTTTACCTGCTAGACTGTAATGGATTTTTTTACCTACAAGGTTGTATTGGTTTTTTTTAACATGTCATGTTGTGCTGGGCAGTTTTACCTTACAGGTTGTGTTGGGATTTTTTACCACAAACCAAAATTATATTCCAAATCATGAATTTAAAATTCAATTCTAAATCCAAATCCAAATCCAAATCCGAATCCAATTTTTTACTTGTCCAAACATCTTGTTTTAGTTTTTCAAAGTTAATGGCATATAAGTAATTAATACTTGTCCAAACATATGGGTTGTTGGAATCAACTTCATCTCCGACCACACCATGATTAATCATAAATTGTTAAACCACCAAAAAATAATATATTTTTAAATCAGGGGCTAAAATGTAATATTTAGCAAAAAAGTTCCAAGAACAGGTGGCCAGACAGCCCAGTAGCATTCATGACCAACGGCTATATTCCAGTGCTTCCCTTATTCAAACCATATAATATATATGAACAATACACAACGGTTCATTTCCCAAAAGATCACCATTTCCAGAACTCTCAACCAAAACCACATCCAATCTGTTATGGAAAATGCGAATCCCAACATCGGTAGAGTCCAGCATGTACCGAAATCATCCTCGGACCGGCTTCTTACCAAGTTCGCGGAGGTGGGTTCCCTACCAAAGCCCAAAGTTTCGCGTAAAAAGATGGAGATTATAAGATTGAAAAAGAACATCACGACTGCTTCAGCACCAGCTGATCAGAGGAACACACTTCTTCCTCCCCGGAAACCAGCGACCTTCTTTCGTCGATTCGGAGCCGTGGGTAAGTGCAAGATGAGGTTGAGGGAGCTCAAAACCAAATCCATAGTCGCTGCACTCGAAAAGGTATGGAGTTAAATCTATATATACTCTCGATCGTGCTTAAGAGAACATCTTCTATTTTTTGGTGTTGGTCTGGTGATGCAAACTGAATATTCTTGGGGTACTTTTATTGGTTTCATCAGTTGTCTGAATTGGGTTTTTGATCATATTATCAATTTGTGGTCTTTTCATCTAACATTTGTTTCAAATTCAATTTTGACCAAAGGCCAGATGAATCTAATATGTTAAATTTCTTTGAACCCTGCGCCTCGAAATGGGTCCAAATTACTTACTTTGAGCAGACATGGCATAGTAGCGTGGAAGGAGCTTCGAGGGTGTTGATGGAGAAGCACTACAACCGCCACAAACGCCTGGTCAGCGACTTGTACTGATCCAGAAATGGAGAGACTAGTTTTATGGACAGAAAAAACAGCCAAACACGCCTTGTTTTT
This sequence comes from Primulina huaijiensis, assembly GCF_012295235.1. NCBI lineage: Eukaryota > Viridiplantae > Streptophyta > Magnoliopsida > Lamiales > Gesneriaceae > Primulina > Primulina huaijiensis. The sequence continues at coordinate 11,535,554 of NC_133311.1, read as the reverse complement.
TTGTTTAATTATTTAGTATGATTGTTCAATAAATAATTATTTTTTTTGTGCATTTATTATTTAAAATAAATATTTATAAACATCAATTTTTTTAGACCATAATCAAATTTTGTTGTAAAGATATGATTAAAAGCTGTTAGTTTATGTCAGGATTGGAGATGTGTTTAGAGGAGTGAATAAACACTTTAAAATTTCTTTTTAAATAATGCAACTGGTCTTTATAGAGTTAGCTATACAAGACCTGATTTTTTCAGTTCTTGAAAACGGTTGGACCACAAATAGTGCGAAAAACGGACCGAGGTTTTTTATGATACTTTTATACTCAAATATAAACAAACAATAAAATAAATAAGTGCAGTAAATGAAACACAAGAATTTTTATGGATGTTCGGACACTCAAACTCCTACGTCATCTTTCTTTCACTTAAGAAGTATTTTACTAGAAAACTTTGGTTTTGCAAATTTTTGTAACAACCCGCTTCGACTTTATGACTTATCAACTGCATATGATGTAAGACAACAAATCTGATAACAACCAATACAATACAAAATATATAGAAAGAATGAAGCATTAGATTCAAGTTATCGAGCAACTTCTGAAACGGTCTAGACAGAAAATGGTTGAATAGTTGACAGAAAACCTAGTTGATCCTTGATGATTTGAAGGATGTTCTTTGAAGAGAGGGGCGTTGAGCAGTAGTTGGTATGAGTGTGAAGGGTGCTTAGAAAATTTTCAGAAAATGCAAACTTGAAAAATTGCTTCGAATGTATGTCAAATTATGCTACGTCGATAGAAACTTTTCTTGCTATCCTCTATTTCTAGTGCTCTTTTCATTTGCCCGTTGAACGTTTGACTGTAGCTCATTAATGCAAAAGCAATGTTTTCACTGTCCTTTCTTGATTCATAAGAACACTTCAATGAATGAGCAATTTGGCATTTAATAACTGTCTCTGAGCTATGTCTTTTTAGGAAAAAATTCTGATATTCTGATGTCTTGTTTGTAGTCCATGATCAGTCCACTAACTTTTCTGATAAAACAGGTAGAATCCTTGTATATTCTGTGGCTTGAATCTGAGGATATCTTACTCAATCGCTTTTCAAATATGCTTCCGTTGAGTGTCTTATGCCACAGACTTGTAAGCTCGAGCGGTCAAATAGATCAAATAATCTGTTTCGACCGGTTGAACGACTTCTTCTGAATCTTCAATAGAACGGTTGAGTACTTGTAATGCATAAAAAGGCAACTTAACTTAGTACAATAAGTCATTTTTTATTTTCACCAAAACTAATGAATCTAACAATTTCTTCTTTTTTAATGATGACAAAACCTAAGCCCCAAAACATCATATGCATGTAAGAAAAATTGAATTTCATTGAGATAATGAATTTTATTGTTACAATGTAGAAGGAAGACAAAAAAACCTTATACACCTATTTGTACGAAAGTAAAGCCTATACTACCTCCTAAACTAGGAGCTTCGACCACCTCTTAATCTACCACCTCTCTTAGGTTAATCTTTCTTTTTCTTCTCATCTTCAGCTGCTCTTCTTTTAGCTTCATCCTGTCTCTATCTGTCCACTTTTTGTCTTCTTGTTCTTCCCCCTTTTTGGCATCACACTTTTGAAAATGATCCAACATTTCTTGTAGTTGGGTGCCAAGAGTAGCCTGAAGACTGTCAATACGAGCCCCAAATCTTTATCCATTCAATTTGACTTAACTGTCCTGACAATGCGACTATTGCATTGTCAGTATGCTTCTTTGAAGATTTGAATTCATCTATGCATAATTTGATGTCTAGTTTGAGTTTAGACACATTTCAGATCACAGCTTGGTGAATATCACACACACCAACACTTGAGGCCATCAGGCGAGAATCAAAGTCGAACATGAGGCTGCGAACTATCGGAATTGACCTTTGAAAAGTGTGAATCGGCCTCAATTTGAGCATTGGTGTGCGAAGTCTTCAATTTTGTTGTTCATATATACATTTTCCATGTCATAGGATCCGGTGGTTCCATCGCAACCAAGAAGAATGGGAGAAACATCTTTTGTAATATCAAACCATGGGAATTGACCTCTGAAAAGTGTGAATCGGCCTCAATTTGAGCATTGGTGTGCGAAGGTCCAGCTTCATTATCATTTGGTTCCGACCGATCTTCAATTTTGTTGTTCATATACACATTTTCCATGTCATGGGCTCCGGTGGTTCCATCACAACCAAGAAGAATGGGAGAAACATCTTTGGAATAACAAACCTTCAGAATTGACCTCTGAAAACTGTGAATTGACCTCAATTTGAGCATTGGTGTGCGAAGGTCCAGCTTCATTATTATTTGGTTCCAACCGATAGTCTTCAATTTTGTTGTCCATCTCCACATTTTCCATGTCAGATGCTCCGGTGGTGCCCTCGCAACCAGGAAGAATGGGAGAGACATCTTTTGGAATATCAAACTTGACCGGTGGTGGAGAAAGAATAGAAGAGTCTTCAGTTTTTGACTGAAGAGGTGGGGACTTCGAAGATTCTTCTTCAAAGATTGTCTCAAGAGATTGACTCTTGGGATCAGTGTCTTCATTTGAGACGTACCGTACTTTTTCTACTTAAAATTTGCGGAAGAATTAAAAATTTTCTTAAATATAAACATCTATACGGTCGTCAACTCATCGTTCATAAAAATATCTTTGGAATCATCCATCACCAATAAAAATTTTGTTAAAAGAAAAGCTTGTTCAAAACATCTCGCATCAAAACATAAAATCAGAGTAAATTTAAACTTGCATAAAAATATTAAAAATGACGTGGGCGGTCCTCGGGTTTAGCCTCCCGCTCAGTCCAAGCCTGCTCCTTGGTCGCCACCTCCTGTCTCCTCATAGACATCCTCACCTGCATCGATCAAGTCTAGTGAGTCTAAAGACTCAACACGTATAAACTGGAATAGCAAGTAATACATAATAAAACCACATGCAACTTTAAAATAAGACATACATACTTGAAATTTGAACTTGCAAAATGAACTTGAACATACGTACGTACATAATTAGACGTGCCGTCAACATAAACTTTTTTAACATGCTTGCATACTTGAACATACTTGAACATACATAACTTCATCATTTTTCGTAGAGGTATGATTCAAAGCAAGTGACCCATACATAATAAACGCCTGATCAGACTAAACCACAGTACTGGACTGACAGGGACGTATCCACTGCCACATACATGAGATCCCCGTTCATAATTTAACGGGCTGATTGGTCCCCGTTCATAATTTAACGATTTCCAATCACCATCTAAACCCATTCATAATTTAACGGGCGGATTGGTCCCCATTCATAATTTAACGCTTTTCAATCCTAAACATAATTTGGTCACAAAACATTTAGCATACCTTAAAATATTTTCTTGCACGTCATACATACTTACTTGGCGTTGAGGGATTCGTTGGACTTCGATCGGGGCCGTCGCTGCTGCACGTACTAACATGAAGCTGCATACATAACTTGCATAGCTTAGACGTACTTATCATGGTTACTCTCAAGCTCAATCATTTCTTAGGACATTCTAAAATTTCCCCTGACTCGACCTTGATAATCCTTGCACTAAACCATGACATCAAACTCCAAAGCAAACATTAAACTTTTCCCAAAAACGTGAGTACAAGGACCCCGTTACCGGGTCCGTCTAAGTGCGGTGGAAAGAATACTCGGAAAGAAGAAGGGGCACGGACCCCGTGCTAGGGTCCGTGTAGGGGTCCGGGTGGCTTCGCGAATTTTGACACCGAAAAAAAACAAAGGCATGGACCCCGTGCCCTGGTCCGTGTAGGGGTCCGTGTAGCTACTGTGAATGCGTACCTACGAGAATTCTTGTGCTTGTGGCTTCCTCTTCCTATTTCGATCACCCAACCGTGACTCGAGACCTCGAGACCCGTCTTAGGACGTCACGACATTGTACCAAACCCAAGTAAGCCATTATAATTGTTCCCAAGTGTGACAATCAACAACTAACGACACAACTCGAAGTTCGACACCATTTTCTTCCTCGACTCTTGATTCAACTTGGTGCCTAACGACACGAAAAGAGACACCAAAAATCATCCCAACATCGAACTAAACATACCTAGATGCAGCAACAATCACCCGTCGATTCCCAACGAAGCCTGCAACAAATAAACTTCAAGAACGCATCAGCATCGTAATTTACTGAAAAACACAGTTTGAGCAGTCCCATGAAAAATGTCATAACTCACTCAATTTTAGTCCAAATAACTCTAATTTTATATCAAATCGAAGGTATCAAAAAGTTATACATTTTTTGTATTGAAAGTTTTCTCAAAATCTGGACCGAAAATTCGCAGTTTTAAGAAGAACAATAAAAACATGATTTAGATCTAAAGATTTTCCTTCAAAATCGATCCATGCAATTATCCACTCAAACTATGAACATCATACAAGAATTTTACGCATAAAATAACGCAACGCATAATATGACATGATCGACGCAGTAAAAGAGAGATTATACGTACCTTTTGATATCAAACTTTACCGAAACGACGTCACCGAAGCGGAGATAGAAGCGAAGTTGATCCGGGACGAACGTGGCACGTTTTCTTGAAATAAAATCGATCAAAACTTGCTGGAAATTGACAAGGGAAGGGGCGGCTGCCGTCTACCTCAAGAACCCTAGTTCTATTCTTTTAAAATTATGAAAACTGAATGTGTGTGTGTGATGTGTGTTAGCGTGAGTTTTAATGTGTGTAAACATGTGTGTGTGTGTGCGTTTAGAAAGAAATTAAGGGGAAATAAATCTTGGTTTAATAAAATAATTAACTTGCTAATTAAACATAAATCAAATATTAAACTTATTAAAATCCCCCAATAAAAATAAGAATACACAAGCACTAAACCTTTAAAGGTTTTAAAAATTCTAAAACTAAATAAATTATTTAAAATGCCACATCCTAGCTTTAAAAATAAAATACCGCATTTTATTTGCCAAAATCGTCACAGGGTCTTTTCCTCAATCTCGCCTCGAATAAACGCCTGAAACATGAAACTCGAAAAATATTTTAACGTGCATCACATAATCCTGAATAATTTAAAATAATGCATTTAAATAAATCCTGCATGGCTACTACTCATTTAAACTTAAAATAATGATTTAATAATTTAAAATAAATGCATAGGTTATACGCGTACTGAATTTGGGCGCTACAGTTCCTCCCCCACTTATAAAAATTTCGTCCTCGAAATTAAATCTTACCGAACAACTCCGGGTAGCGAAGTCTCACATCTGCTTCGGCTTCCCAAGTGGCTTCCTCCACTGATTGATTTAGCCACCGGACTTTGACTAGTTTAGTCACTTTGTTCCGGAGTCTGCGCTCTTGCCTGTCTAGGATTTGAATCGGCTTCTCCTCATATGACAGGTCTGGAGTAGGCTGCAACGGCTCATAGCTCAGAATGTGCGAAGGGTTAGCTAGATACTTCTTTAGCATTGAGACGTGGAACACATTGTGTACCCCGGCCAGATTCGGCGGAAGGGCAACACGATACGCTAGTGTCCCAACTCTGTCAAGAATTTCGAAAGGTCCAATAAATCTCGGACTCAGCTTGCCTCTCTTCCCAAATCTCATAACACCCTTCATAGGTGCTATCTTTATAAAAACAAGGTCACCTAAGGCAAACTCGAGATCTCTTCTCCTTTTATCAGCATAACTCTTCTGACGACTCTGGGCGGTCTTCATTCTGTCTCGAATCTTGACCACCACATCTGCAGTCTGCTGAACTATCTCTGGCCCAAGCTATGCTCTCTCCCCGACTTCATCCCAATGAATCGGCGATCTGCACTTCCTTCCATACAATGTGTTAGAAACTTAATTTCGGATGTTTGACAAACCGATTATTTATTGGAACTAACTGATCAAATATTCGATCTATACAGCTTGCTCAACTGAAGAGTATCGCGCATATTATCTAAGGCAACCGAACCCAGCTGAACTGAACTTTCGAAGAAAACCAACTGATCAGTTGAACTTAATTGAATTCTCGAAGACAGCTGACTGATCAGTTGGAAACCGATCAGTTGATATATTCAGCCGTATGCTTTCTTCAACTGAACATGTCTCGGGAAAGAACGATCAACCGACAAAGAGACATAGAAGATTGCAACGCCGCACTTAAATCAATACAGCTTAGAACAACGCATTTTGGCGAAAGCAGTTAAGACGCCGCATCACAATAAATGAAGGAAACAATATCTAAGGAATAATCAAGTAAAAATCAACGGATACAAAGATTCAAATTCATCTCAAGTTACTGTTAGAAAGGAAGCATATAAATAAGTGAACAAAGCAGCTGAGAAAAAGAACCATCAACGCATTATTGAAGCTTGCTGTTACGCTGCTAAAATCACAATTCACAGCTCACGTATATCAGATATATCAGTAGCATTTAAAGCTACACTTTGAGCGTGTTAGCACTTTGTAATTCAATCAAGAATATATCAGTTGTGCTAAGATCAGTCACGAACTGATAAAAGCTGTTGTATGCTAAGAGTTTCAGTTTTGGCAGTGTTAAGTCCAAACTGAAGTGGGTCAGTACAAGTCTTGTATTCGATCAAAGTCTTTTAGTGGAAATCCTATCCTTGAGATAGAAGGGGTGACGTAGGAGTGATTGAAATCTCCGAACATCCAGAAACAATCCTTGCGTACTTTATTTCAGTTTTGTATTCTATCTTTCAGTCAGTTATTTTCCGCAACTACTCTTAGTTTAACTGATTGTCATTGACCAACAAGATTCCGAGAATCAGTTTGTCACCAAACTGAATTCAAAATTCGAAAAGATTCATTTTAATTGTGAGTGTTTATTCAACCCCCCTTTTAAACACTCTTGATACGTTAATCGATCCTATCAAGTTGTATCAGAGCAGTTGAATCTTGTTCTTGAATACTTTTGATCTATAAACTTGCTAGCATGACTTCATTCAACAAAATCCCTATGTTCTCCAGAGAAGAATTTGATGATTGGAAAATCAGAATGCAGGCTCATTTAGCTGCACAAGATGATGACATGTGGTATGTCATAACTGATGGACCCATGAAGATTCTGAAAACTAATACAGCAGTTGCCATAACAGAAGGGGCACCACAAAGAATAGAAAAGCCCAGAGAAGAATGGACAACTGAAGATAAAAGAAAAGCCAATCTTGATAATGTGGCTAAAGACATTCTGTACAAGATGCTGGACAAAATAACTTTCAGCAAAATAAAGATGTGTAAGACAGCCAAAGAAATTTGGGAAAAGCTGATCCAGCTTTGTGAAGGAAATGATCAAACCAAGGAAAATAAACTTTCAGTTGCAGTTCAGAAGTTTGATAATATCAAAATGAAAGCAGGAGAATCAATGCACGAGTATGATGAAAGAGTAAGCAGTATCATCAATGAGTTAAATGCACTTGGAAAAGTGTATACAAACAAAGAGGTTGCACTGAAGGTAATGAGAGGTCTTCCCAAAGAATGGGATGTCAAAACTATGGCAATGAGAGAATCCAAAGACCTGAACCAGATTGAACTTCATGATCTATTTGCTGATCTTAAAGCTTATGAGTTCGAACTGCAAACCAGAGAAGGAGAACCATCCACACCAGCAGCCACAACTGCTCTAGCTGCTGTCAGAACAGAACCAACTAGTTCAGTTGAGAAATCTGCTGATCAGTTAAGCAATGATGCTATGTCACTATTCATCAAAAAGTTTGGAAGGTTCATGAGAAAGAATCAAGGAAACTTTCAGAAGTCATACCAAAGAAACAACTCCAAAGATGAAACAAATGCTTGTTACAATTGTGGCAAATCAGGTCACTTCATTGCTGACTGTCCTAAACCCAAGAAGGACAGTCAAGGCTCAACTGATAGAAGAAAGAAATCATATGAGAACAAAAGAAAACCCAAGGATGATAAGAAGTCCTTCAGAAAGAAACATGAGGTACTCTTAGCCGAAGAAAGCAAATCTAAATGGGCAGAAACTGACAGTGAGGAGTCAGAACCAGAAAGCTCATGCAGCTCTAGTGATGATGAGGAAGACAAGTGCCTGATGGCTAATGATGCAGAAGAAGAATCATCTAGTCAACAGGTATTTGATTTCAGCTCAACTGACTTTACACGAGAAGAACTCATTCTAACACTACATGATATGGTAAATGAATATCAAAAGCTTGCATCATTATTCGAAAAAATCAAAGCAAAGCAAACTGATCCCACAGACAATAAAACCAAAACTGATGAATCAGTTGACGGGTTGAGTCTGAAAAGGGAAATTGCTGAGTTAAAAGCAGAAAGAAACAAAGATCAGTTATTAATCCAAAAGTTGATTCTTGAAAACTCAAAACAGACTGAGCTCATTCAATCTTGGAACAAGTCATCTACTGCACTAAATGAAATGCAGAATTCACAAAAATCAGTTTCTGATAAAACTGGTTTAGGGTTCAACACTCAAGGAGAAATGTGTCCAAATGACACTCAACCAAAGCTAAAAATAGACAAAGGGAAATATATTCACTTTGTTAAATCAGCAGTAGTACAAGAACAAATTGAGCCTAGTAAGCTGATTGAGCAACCTACTGTAAATATGAACAAGGCTAGAAGATATGGGATTGGTTATAGTCAAAAATCCTCAACTGATTCACAAAGTCAGTCATCAAAGAGGTTTCACAAAAACTATTCAAATAGCTACTTCAATTACTATAACTGCAAGCCAGTTCAGAAGAGATACAGACTAAACAATCAGTTGAATAAACCTAAAATACATAATGTATCATCTGTACACTACACACCATGCACACAAAAGCCGAGAAAAACAATTTGGAATACAACTACTGGAAAGTCTGTTAGACTAATCCAAGTGTGGGTTCCTAAGGGACTAATCAGCTCAGGACCCAAATAAGTATGGGTACCAAGTTTTATTATGTGTGTGATTGCAGATAACAGGTACAAACAAGAACTCAATATGGTATTTGGACAGTGGATGTTCGCGACACATGACAGGAGATGCAAGTGTGCTATCTCAACTGACCAAATACAGTGGTCCAAACATCAGTTTCGGGGACAATTCCAAAGGTAGAACTGTGGGTAAGGGTAAGCTTATCCATGGTAACTTTACTTTTAAAGATGTTCTATTAGTAGAAAACCTGAAGTATAACTTGATTAGTATCAGTCAGTTATGCGACAGTGGATTCTCAGTACAATTTGACAAAAATTCATGTTCAGTCAAAACTTCAACTGATGAAATCATACTAACTGGCAAACGTTGTGGAAACACATATAAAGTCAGTTGGAATGATCAAACTTATGCACCAGTTTGTTTTATTGCTTCCAAGTCATCTAAAAACTGGTTGTGGCATAAGAGACTAAATCATTTAAACTTTAAAACCATTGCCTATCTGAGTAAACATGAACTTGTAACTGGTTTGCCCAAAATAGATTTTTCAAAAGAAAAACTTTGCTCAGCATGTCAGTATGGTAAACAAGTACGATCCTCTTTTAAAAACAAGGGTTGTAAATCTTCATCCCGATGCTTAGAACTGTTGCACATGGATCTTTTTGGTCCTATACCAGTCATGAGCTTAGGGGGAATGAAATACACCTTGGTGGTCGTAGATGACTTTTCAAGATTTACTTGGGTTATTTTTCTCAAATCTAAGGACCATACTGCTTCACAACTGATAAAGCTCTTCAAAAGACTTTTAAATGAAAAATCAGTTGGAATTGATCGAATCAGATCTGATCGAGGAACTGAATTCATCAATCAAACTCTTTCAAATTTTCTAGAAAATGCTGGAATTAAGCATGAGCTCTCAGCAGCCAGAACTCCTCAGCAAAATGGTGTAGCTGAGAGAAGAAATCGGACCCTTAAAGAAGTTGCTAGAACAATGCTTGCTGATTCTGGTATTTCTCAAAGGTTTTGGGCAGAGGCAGTAAACACTGCGTGTTATACTCAGAACAGATCAATGATTAATAAGAATCATATGAAAATACCATATGAGATCTGGCATGGAAGAAAAAGTATAATTACTTATTTCAAAATATTCGGCTGCAGATGTTTTATCCTTGATAATGGTAAAAATTATTTAAAAGCGTTTGATACTAAATCTGCAGAGGGAATATTTCTTAGATACTCATCAGTTAGTATAGCCTATAGAGTCTTCAACAAGAAAACCCTAAATGTTGAAGAATCAGCTCATGTTGATTTCAATGAAACTGAACTAACTAATAAGCCAACTGGTCAAGTTGAGCTAGCTGATCGATTTACAGATATCAGTTTGGAAGATGATAGCAAGAATGAAAGTCACAGCAATCAAAACAGATTTCAAACACATGAACCATAAGTACTGGACCAATCAGATGTACATAAAGTCATTGCTGATGATCAGTTGATAGAGCATAATAATAACACTCAAATACCAGTTGACGAAGCACCAACTGAGACTGAAAATTGTGTTCAGTTACCAACTGAAGAAATTGCTGATACAACAAATACTGAGTACAGATGGAAAAAATCACACCCACCTGAATTGGTAATAGGAAATCCATCAGATCCAGTAAGAACTCGAAATCAAATGCTAAATTTATTTATCCATTCAGCTTTTGTTTCACAACTAGAACCGAAGAAAACTGATGAAGCTCTTGCTGATCCTAACTGGGTAAATGCAATGCAAGAAGAGCTAAATCAGTTCACTTATAACAATGTCTGGAACTTAGTTCCAAGACCAATTTCAAAAACTATTATAGGTACAAAATGGGTATACAGAAATAAACTGAACGAGGATGGTTCAGTTGTACGCAACAAAGCAAGATTAGTGGCACAGGGTAATAGGCAAGAAGAAGGAATTGACTATGATGAGACGTATGCTCCAGTTTCAAGCCTGGAAGCAATCAGAATTTTTCTTGCTTATGCATCACACAAAAAATTCAAGGTATATCAGATGGATGTAAAGAGTGCATTTCTGAACGGTCAACTACAAGAGGAAGTATATGTTGAACAACCCCCAGGTTTTGTAAATCACAACTTTCCTGATCATGTATATCATTTGAACAAAGCCTTATATGGCCTAACACAAGCTCCCAGAGCTTGGTACGAAACCCTTTCGAAATTTCTAACTGATCATGATTTTTCTGTTGGATCAGTTGATAAGACCTTGTTCAAATTTGCTAAGAATGATCACATTTTATTAGTTCAAATTTATGTTGATGATATCATATTTGGGTCAACTAACCCCAAATTATGCGAAAAGTTTGCTAAGCTAATGCAGGATAAGTTTGAAATGAGCATGATAGGTGAACTAACATTCTTTCTTGGACTGCAAGTGAAGCAACTTGAGACTGGTATATTCATCAGTCAGACTAAATATACAAAGGAATTGCTAAAGAAATTTGGAATGGAATCATGTTCAGCTGCAACCACTCCCATGAGCTCATCAGTTAAAATGGACCCTGATCAAGGGGGAATATCAGTTGAGGCGACGTTGTACCGAGGTTTAATAGGTTCATTATTATACCTAACTGCTAGTCGTCCTGATATTGTTTTTGCAGTTTGTATGTGTGCCAGATTTCAAGCAAATCCTAAGCAATTACATTTCTCAGCTGCCAAAAGAATTTTGAAATATCTTAAGGGCACACAAAATGTCGGATTATGGTATCCTAAAGACTCTTCTTTCAATTTAGTTGGATATTCAGATGCAGATTATGCAGGATGTAAGCTAGATCGTAAAAGCACAAGTGGATCATGTCAGTTTCTTGGAGACCGACTGATTTCTTGGTTCAGCAAGAAGCAGACATCTATAGCTACCTCAACAACTGAAGCAGAATATCTAGCTGCTGGTAGTTGCTGTGCACAATTGATCTGGATCCAGCATCAACTGAGAGATTATGGAGTAATTACAAATGAATCGCCCATATTTTGTGACAATACGAGCACAATTGCCATTACTTATAATCCAGTTCTTCACTCAAGGACAAAGCATATAGATGTCAGACACCACTTCATTAGAGATCATGCTTTGAAGAAGGACATTCGACTGGAGTATATATCAACTGAGCAACAAGCAGCTGACATCTTCACCAAACCATTACACGAGACTAAGTTTTCTTACTTTCGCAATATTCTTGGTTTAACTGACTTGTCTTAAAATTGTTGTTGATGTTGTTTTACTAATAAAATTATTTGCAGAAAATAAGAACACAACAACAAATTGGAAATAATACTTTATTAAGAATAAAATCGATTCCACATTACAGAAGATAACTTAGAACCAACTGAATCTTGCCATTCTGTAATCCAATTATTCAACTCATAAATTCGGATTCTAGAAAATGATTCAATTGTAGAAATCTTCTCAATTACATGCCATTCCTTCCATAACATTGCATGTAACAGAACATTGTCATCAACCAGGTCTGTAACATGCCTGACTTCAAAACGATCAATGTATTTTCTTGCTGTTGCTGCTTGAGCACGAGAAGGAGCAGCACCACTATTACTTATCTTCTGCAAATCATGAATTTTGAACCATGTTGACATCACTTTCGTCAAGACATATTCCTCCATCGTGTTCTTCAACTCTTCTAAATAATGACTTAATTGTTCGGTAACTTGAATATGCGTACTGCTGCATGCATCAGAATTACTTGAATCCGACATATTGAACTGTTATGATATCACATTTTATCTCTATAGTCCTTTTTATAGACAGTGACATTAAATGTTGAAGAAGCTAAAGAGTCTCGAGTCAACCGAAACGTTTTTCTCATTTACCTAGGCTTCTTATTTATCAGTTGTTCATTATTAACTGATATCAGTTTGTCATTTATTACTTAATGCTAACTGATTTTAGTTCATAGTCAACTGATAGAAGTTAATCTTTCATCAGTTCATCTGTTTAAAGTTCGCAATTCATATATATATAACAACTGATGAAGTTTATCATTTGCAGGAAAGAGAAAAACAAAGTTAAGCTCATATAAATACTTTATTCAACCATAAATGTTTGCACGGATTACATCATCATATTTTTCCTCTACAACAATTATCCACATTTTCAAGCAAGGGGATAAAGGTCCGGTAGATGTCTTGTCAAAGCCCTGAGAACCAGCTATGCGCTTAAGAATTTTCAGCTCCTTTCGAAGCATTAGCTGATAGAGATGACCATCCTTGAATACATCCACCCATACAGCTATGTTCAAGTGCTCCCACAACTTTTTCATCTCTGCCACCGGTTCTGGAGTAGTAGCCTCTCCAGTGTTATACAAGAACTCAAGTTCTTGTAACTTCTCCCCGTACTGAAGATTCTCATAGAAGACTTTATCTTCTATCTCAGCCTTCCTGGCCTTTAGAGAAAACGGCGAAGCACTCGAGCTACTCGCACCAGCCATTTCTTTTATCTTAAATATTTCACTAATATGACTGAAACTAACTGTGTTACTTCTATTTATATCCGAGAGTTATGGAAGCTGAAGGGCCGTGCACGTTCCAGCAAACAATAAATTCCTTAAGCTTTAAATTTATATCGTCATTTTTAATTATTTTGCGCACCCATTAAGGGAGAATATTAGTTTTTAAGAGGTTAACTGAGAAGACAATTGTTTGTAAATTCTCAACTGAAACGGATCAGTTTCACAACTAATCGTTCAGTTGGTTATTTTACAAATCTTCTCACATAAGTTAACAAATTAAAAAACTTATTATATTCCAAATCAACTGACGTGACTGCAGTTTCATAACGTGGTCTATTTTAAAACCACTCACTTTTTGCACACACGCTTATAGCACACGTACACATATTTTTATTCAAATTTTTTTTGGACTGACACGTGTCCTATAATTCGAACAATCACGAACATAAGTACTTTACCCGCCCCATTTCAGTTCTTCTTCTTTACGATTATCCAAATTTCTCAGAGCAAAAACAAATTCAAGCATTCTCTTTCGCAGGAAATCATTCAGTTCAAATGGCAAATCAAATCCCAGCTCACATGTTGAACGCTATGGCTATTGATTTTGACTCAGTTTTATAAGTTCAAGAAGCTGATGTTAAGAATGTTTTTCTGAAGATTGAATCGGCTGGTCTCAGGATGTTTTTGGGACAATCTTCGCAGGAGATCTACCCCAAGGAAGTAAATGAATTCTATATGAAGGGGTTCGTCACTACTGATGGAAGTATCTCTGTAACTGTCAATAGTCAGCTGTTGATCCTATCTGAAGAGACCTTCGGAGAAATTTTCTCGTTGCCAACTGATGAGTATGTCAGCTTCTCTGAAGAAATGCAATCCTTGATGTCTGCTGATGGGCGGAAAATTAAAGTTTCCGATCCTAAGAAGGAACTGAAGCATGAGGTTCAGTATTAGCCGACATTGTGGCGAAGGGCATATTGGCTAAAGCAGGCTCTTATGCTGCCCTTACTCTTGAGAAATTCCAAGTGATGACCATCATCATGGGAGAGAAGAAAGCTAACTGGAGGCACATTATCTTCAATACTCTAAGGAATATGCTTCAATCTACCAAACAATGAAGAGGCTTTGCCATTCTAATCAGTTATCTTTTGAAACTGAAGGGATTGGTAGCTGACAATGCTGGAAAATCCTCAAAGTTCAAGGTCTTCACTGCCAAGAACATCCTGCTACCAAAAACTAAACAGGAGGTTGGGACGCAACCACCTGCTCCAACACCAGTCAAGAAGGCCAAAACTTTGGCCCAACTGAAGACTGCAAAACGAAAACTGATTATCAGAGAATAAGATTCGGATAAAACTCCTTCTCCTAAGCTTGTCAAGAGACCGAGGACGCAAAGAACTAAACCAATAACAACGGTGAAATTCATTCCAACTAAGAGCTTGACTCAATCAGCTGCTCAACAGCCTATTCAGACTATACCTTTGCAGGTTGTTCCACCTGATGATTCAGTTGCTGAAGAAGAGGCACCCGTTAAAATAAGAGCTCCCTTGACTCATGTAAATCGCCCTACCATCTTGCCTCGGGCCAGATCTAAAGGCGTTATATTGAGAGAACCAGTGGACACTACTCATTCTGGTCTGGATATTCCTCACATTCTTACAACTGACAAAGGAAAAGACAAGCTAGTTGAAGAGCCAAGACCATCTAACGCCATCCAAACTCACATTGACCTGGTTTGGGAACAGGTCAATACATTTGCCACAGCGAAACTGAAATCTTTTGATAGTTGGAAGAAGTTCAGGACTGAAATTTTTGCCAAAGAGCAGAAGCGCAAATCCAAACTGAAAAAGTTTATTAAACTTAAAGAGATTGTCTTGAAAATAGTCAAAGCTGCTACGATTGCCCAGGCATTGGAAAGGCAAAAATATTTCTTTGATCAGATTCGAGTCAAAAGGCTGACTAAAATAGTTGAAGAGCTGAAATCCAACTACAATCCCGTAGGTCCAACTGCCTATTATGATAGAGTTGTGTTCACCCAACTGGACACAGATCTTAGTGGGCTACAAATGGAAATCAGATTTTGGGAACAGGATCAGGAATTGGTTCTCCCTGAAAAATCCTCCCGTTCAAAAGCCAAAGAAGATACACCCTCCTCCCAGCAGAAAGGGCCATCTCCACAATCAGTTGCTGAATAACCTGTTCAGGATGTGCCACAATCATCTGCTGTAGAACATCAGATGTACTCTGAAGCTGAGCTGACTTTTGCCAACATTGATGAAATCATTCAAGCAGTGGCGAAAGAATCTCTTATGAGTGAACCCATCTCTGAAGAAGTTGATCACTCAACTGATCAAATCGCTCAAGAGGTTTCTATCTCAATAGAAGTACCAGTTCAGTCTGTTGTTGCTGAAATAGAAGATCAAACAGTGGTGGCTAGCCCATCACCAAATCAACAGATTGCTGAAAAACTTCCAACTGATGAGCCAGATCAGATCACAACTGATTTTCAAGAAAATGCATCAGCTCATGATCAATCAACTGACAATCCTGCAGTATTTCCTATTAAGCAGGAAAATATCTCTGCTGATCATCATCAATCTTCACCTCCTACAGTCCAAGTGGCAATAACTGAAACAGATGTTCCAGCACAGACTATTTCTGAAACAATGATATCTGATAAGACCATGGTGGTCTTTGATCAAGTCTCAACAGAACCAGGAACATCTTGTCAGTCTCCGCCTCACTTTTCTACAGATTTTGATAAAGTTCTGGAAGATATTAAGGAAATTCAGCAGAAAATGAATGAAATGATCAATCATGTATACAAGATCCAGCATACTCAATTAGAGCATTCTCTGAAACTGGAACACTCTGAAAAATTCAACTATCAGAAACTGACGACAATTCAAGATGCTTTAACATCTCTCTCTCGAACAGTGGATGATATACAGAAGAACAGAGGATTGGCTAAGAGTCTCTCAGTGACTCAAGACTCTATAAGCAAGAAATTTGATGCTGTCGAGACACTTGTATCAAGAAAAATAGATGTACTTCAAATCTCTCTAACCTCTGCTGTTGAAAACGTATCCACTTCTGTCAAGATTCTTTCAACCGATGTTAAGAGATTATCTGTCAGAATGGAGACGTTTGACAAAAAAGGAGAATAGATCATCAGATCAGCAGTTCAATGAAGATCAGCTCAATAGATTTGATACAATGTAGCTACAGATTATTTCATTGTACGAATCTGTACACAACAGTTGATTATTTTATCTACAACGAACTTGAAGATCATATAAGCTTCATTGATCAGAAAATATTCGATCTATACAGCTTGCCCAACTGAAGAGTATCGCGCATATTATCCAAGGCAACCGAACACAATGTAGCTACAGATTATTTCATTGTACGAATCTGTACACAACAGTTGATTATTGAACTTAATTGAATTCTCGAAGACAGCTGACTGATCAGTTGGAAACCGATCAGTTGATATATTCAGCCGTATGCTTTCTTCAACTGAACATGTCCCGGGAAAGAACGATCAACTGACAAAGAGACATAGAAGATTGCAACGCCGCACTTAAATCAATACAGCTTAGAACAACCCATTTCGACGAAAGCAGTTAAGACGCCGCATCACAATAAATGAAGGAAACAATATCCAAGGAATAATCAAGTAAAAATCAACGGATACAAAGATTCAAATTCATCTCAATTTACCGTTGGAAAGGATGCATATAAATAAGTGAACAAAGCAGCTGAGAAAAAGAACCATCAACGCATTATTGAAGCTTGCTGTTACGCTGCTAAAATCACAATTCACAGCTCACGTATATCAGATATATCAGTAGCATTTAAAGCTACACTTTGAGCGTGTTATCACTTTGTAATTCAATCAAGAATATATCAGTTGTGCTAAGATCAGTCACGAACTGATAAAAGCTGTTGTATGCTAAGAGTTTCAGTTTTGACAGTGTTAAGTCCAAACTGAAGTGGGTCAGTACAAGTCTTGTATTCGATCAAAGTCTTTTAGTGGAAATCCTATCCTTGAGATAGAAGGGGTGACGTAGGAGTGATTGAAATCTCCGAACATCCAGAAACAATCCTTGCGTACTTTATTTCAGTTTTGTATTCTATCTTTCAGTCAGTTATTTTCCGCAACTACTCTTAGTTTAACTGATTGTCATTGACCAACNAACTGTTGTTGTATGTAAACTCCACTAGAGGTAGCTTCGATTCCCAAGTCCCTTGGAAATCGATCATACATGCTCACAATAGATCCTCCAAAATCTGAATCACTCGCTCCGACTGGCCATCTGTCTGCGGGTGAAAAGCTGTACTGAATTGCAGCTTCGTCCCCATGGCTGCATGTAGGCTCTTCCAGAATGAAAATGTGAACCTCGGATCTCTGTCAGACACTATGGTAACTGGGATTCTGTGCAACCGAACGATCTCCCTGATATAAAGCTCCGCGTACTGCGTCATGAAGAAAGTTGTCTTCACTGGCAAGAAGTGCGCTGATTTAGTGAGTCGGTCCACGATAACCCAAATGGCATTGGATCCTCTGACTGACCTTGGCAACCCAATAACAAAATCCATAGTAATATTCTCCCATTTCCACTCTGGGATAGGGAGTGGCTTAAGCATCCCTGCTGGCCTATGGTGCTTCGCTTTCACCTGTTGACAAGTGAGGCATTCAGACACAAATCTGCGGATGTCTCTCTTCATCCCTGGCCACCAATACAAGATCTGCAGGTCCTTGTACATCTTGGTACCTCCTAGGTGAATTGAATACAGAGATGCATGTGCCTCTGTCAGAATATCCTGTCTGATCGAATTAACACTAGGCACCCAAATTCTACCTATGTATTTCACAATGCCATCTGAGTAAAGTACACTGCCCTTAGCTTCATCCTTCAGCCTCCACTTCTGTAATTGCTCATCTGAAGACTGACCTGCTCGGATACGGTCTAGCAAAGAAGATTGGACTGTCAGATTAGACAGCCTCGGAGCTTTGCCCTTGCGATAAATCTCTAGACCAAATTTCTGAATCTCAGACTGAAGAGGTCTCTGCACTGACAACTGTGCTATGGCTGCGAATTTTCTGCTCAGGGCGTCTGCGACGAAATTAGCCTTTCCCGGATGGTTGCTAATTTCGCAGTCGTAGTCTTTTACCAATTCCAAACATCTCCTATGTTTCATATTCAGCTCCTTCTGTGTGAAGAAATACTTGAGACTCTTGTGATCAGTGAATATCTGGCATTTCTCGCCATACAAGTAGTGTCTCCAAATCTTCAACGCAAAGACTACTGCGGCTAATTCAAGATCGTGAGTCGGGTAGTTTTTCTCATGTACCTTCAATTGCATGGAAGCATAGGCTATAACCCGACCCTGCTGCATCAACACTGCGCCTAGACCGAGCTTAGATGCATCGGTGTATAACACAAAGTCTCCTTGCCCTGATGGCATGGCTAATACCGGCGCTGAAATAAGAGCTTGTTTCAATGTATCAAAGCTCTTCTGACATTCATCACTCCACATGAATTTTGCATTCTTCTTTGTCAGTGAAGTGAGTGGCACTGCTATCGAAGAAAATCCCTGAATAAATTTCCTGTAGTAGCCTGCTAGGCCTAGGAAACTGCGGATCTCTGAAGCATTCTTCGGCTCGACCCATTCCTTAACGGCTGTTACCTTAGCTGGATCTACCTCAACACCACTGCTAGACACTATATTCCCCAAAAACGCTACCTTCTCCAACCAAAACTCACACTTACTGAACTTCGCAAATAACTTGCGACTCTGCAAGGTCTGTAAAACTGTCCTCAAGTGTTGACTGTGCTCCTCATGGCTCTTCGAGTAAATAAGGATATCGTCAATAAACACCATGACGAATTTATCAAGATAAGGTTGGAATACTCGGTTCATGAGGTCCATGAAAATTGTTGGAGCATTCGTCAATCCAAACGGCATCACTAAGAACTCGTAATGCCCATACCTGGTCCTGAAGGCTGTTTTGTGAACATCTGCATCTTTCAACTTCAGCTGATGATACCCCGATCGAAGATCTATCTTAGAGAACACTGAAGCTCCATGCAACTGATCGAACAAATCCTCGATCCTTGGAAGTGGGTATTTGTTCTTGATCGTTACCTTGTTCAGCTCTCGGTAATCGATACACAGACTCATGCTCCCATCCTTCTTCTTTACGAACAGCACTGGTGCGCCCCATGGAGAAAAACTAGGGCGAATAAATTCTTGGTCCAGAAACTCCTGAATCTGCTGTTTGAGCTCTAACATCTCAGCTGGATCTAGTCGGTACGGTGCCTTAGAGATTGGCACTGTGCCTGGCCTAAGATCGATAGCAAACTCCATCTCTCTCTCTGGTGGAAGACCTGTGACGTCATCGGGAAAGACGTCTGGGAAGTCTCTGACTACTGGCACGTCTGATAAGGACTGAGTCATGTCAGGTGTGGATAGGATGTTGGCCAAGAAAGCCTGGCATCCCTTAGAAATAAGTCTCCTAGCCTGCATGCAGGAGATCATACGAGGGAAACTTCTCCATCTGGCTGGTTCAAACAGAAACTGCTCCATGCCCAATGGTCTAACCAAAACTGATCTCTTCTGAAAGTCAATCAGAACTCTGTTCTTCGTCAGCCTGTCCATTCACAAAATAATTTCAAACTCTGGCATCGGTAACACTATCAGATCTGCATACACTAGGTTGCCCTGTAGTTCAAGATCAATGTCCCTGACCACGCTAGTAGCTGACAACTCTTCCCCTGATGGGACTGTTACTGAATAATTCACATCGAGACCGATGGTCTTGATATCCAAATGACTAGCGAATGCTTCTGATATAAACGAATGGGTGGCACCTGAGTCTATCAGGGCCTGAGTAGCTATTCTCTTAATGAAAATATTTCCTGAGAGACGTTAGCACAACATGAAACTTATATCCCCGAAATTCTAACATTAACCTTATGCATAGTAGAAATAATTATCCCAGGTCACTCAAAAAGTATTGCTAGCACCCTAATAATCCCAAATAAAATTCACATGTAAGGCAAAATAATACTGAGCTTAGGTAGAAAAGTTTACCGGTCAGTAAAGTCGTGTCTGGGTTCGCCTCTTGTGCATGCATGGCGAACACTCTGCCTTGAGTTGGCTGCTTCCACTGTGGGCACTCTTTCAGCATGTGGTCCGTAGCTCCACATTTAAAACACTTGCCTGACCCATATAAGCACTGTCCCGGATGCTGGCGGTTGCATTTCGAACACACAGGGAAATTTCCGGGCTTCTGAGGTGCTCCCTGCTGCTGAATCGGACCCTTGCCTTTCGGCGGTCCTTGATAGGGTTTCTTTCCCGGTTGCCCCTGGTAAGGTTTCTTGAACTGAGACCTCTGATGCTATTGTTGCTGCGGGGGAGCCTGATAGGGCCTCTTGCCCTGCCTGTCTTCCTCAATATCCCGTTGGTCTTGCTCTGCTGCCAAAGCTCTAGATACGGCGACTGCATAAGAAGTGGGGCCAGCTACCCTCACATCACGGCGCAAGATTGGCCGCAACCCATCCATGAAATGTCTCAGCTTTGCCTGGACATCATCCGCAATGAGGGGTACGAAGTAACACCCCCTCTCAAACCTCCTAACAAACTCTGCAACACTGTTGTCTCCCTGTCGCAGCAACATGAACTCCCTGATAAGCCTGGATCGTACCTCCTCAGTGAAGTACTTGGCGAAGAATACTTCTTTAAACCCATTCCAAGTCAAAGTTGGCAAATTAACTGCCACCGACGCACTATCCCACCAACGCCTGGCATCCCCTGCTAGAAGAAATATGGCACACCTGACCCTATCTGCATCGGTCAGTTCCATAAAATCAAAGATTACCTCGATGGACTTAATCCATCCCTCAGCTATCATCGGGTCAGTAGTCCCCGAGAACTCCTTAGGATCCATCCTCCTAAACCTTTCGTACACAGCCTCTGGTCGGGGTCTCGCCTCTACATTAACTGCAGTCTGGTTCCCCGCAAACTGCGCGAAAAACTGCGTCATACCTGCAAGCATCTGCGCCTGCATATCTGGAGGTGGACGAGGAGGAGTGACCCTCTCTTCATCTCGATGCTCTCTGTTCTCGTCCCTAACTTCCCGGTTAATCACCCGTCTGGGAGGCATACTGTTCCAACGATTTACCCAACACGTAAACCCAATATGCATGAATATAATCGCAATATCATAAGATGCACGAAATCTAAACTTAAAATATGGATATGCTGAAATCATGATTCAATGCTTACTACATACATAATGCAAAACTTTAAAACTTACAGACTTGAGGTGTGACTTCGTGAGCTTCTTGCGATTGGCAGTAGGCGTAATTCTTTACCGGAACACCGCTCTGATACCAACTGAGACGTACCGTACTTTTTCTACTTAAAATTTGCGAAAGGATTAAAAATTTTCTTAGATATAAACATCCTTACGGACGTCAACTCATCGTTCATAAAAATATCTTTGGAATCATCCATCACCAATAAAAATTTTGTTAAAAGAAAAGCTTGTTCAAAACATCTCGCATCAAAACATAAAATCAGAGTAAATTTAAACTTGCATAAAAATATTAAAAATGACGTGGGCGGTCCTCGGGTTTAGCCTCCCGCTCAGTCCAAGCCTGCTCCTTGGTCGCCACCTCCTGTCTTCTCATAGACATCCTCACCTGCATCGATCAAGTCTAGTGAGTCTAAAAACTCAACACGTATAAACTGGAATAGCAAGTAATACATAATAAAACCACATGCAACTTTAAAATAGGACCTACATACTTGAAATTTGAACTTGCAAAATGAACTTGAACATACGTACGTACATAATTAGACGTGCCGTCAACATAAACTTTCTTAACATGCTTGCTTACTTGAACATACTTGAACATACATAACTTCATCATTTTTCGTAGAGGTATGATTCAAAGCAAGTGACCCATACATAATAAACGTCTGATCAGACTAAACCACAGTACTGGACTGACAGGGACGTATCCACTGCCACATACATGAGATCCCCGTTCATAATTTAACGGGCTGATTGGTTCTCGTTCATAATTTAACGCTTTCCAATCACGATCTAAACCCGTTCATAATTTAACAGGCGGATTGGTCCCCGTTCATAATTTAACGCTTTCCAATCCTAAACATAATTTGGTCACAAGACATTTAGCATACCCCAAAACTTAAAATATTTTCTTGTACGTCATACATACTTACTTGGCGTTGAGGGATTCGTTGGACTTCGATCGGAGGCGTCGCTGCTGCACGTACTAACATGAAGCTACATACTTAACTTGCATAGCTTAGACGTACTTATCATGGTTACTCTCAAGCTCAATCATTTCTTAGGACATTCTAAAATTTCTCCTGACTCGACCTTGATAATCCTTGCACTAAACTATGACATCAAACCCCAAAGCAAACATTAAACTTTTCCCAAAAACGTGAGTACACGGACCCCGTTATCGGGTCCGTCTAAGTGCAATGGAAAGAATACTCGGAAAGAAGAAGGGGCACGGACCTCGTGCTAGGGTCCGTGTAGGGGTCCGGGTGGCTTCGCGAATTTTGACACCGAAAAGAAACAAAGGCACGGACCCCATGCCCTGGTCCGTGTAGGGGTCCGTGTAGCTACTGTGAACGCGTACCTACGAGAATTCATGTGCTTGTGGCTTCCTCTTCCTATTTCGATCACCCAGCCGTGACTCGACACCTCGAGACCCGTCCTAGGACATCACGACATTGTACCAAACCCAAGTAAGCCATTATAATTGTTCCCAAGTGTGACAATCAACAACTAACGACACAACTCGAAGTTCGACACCATTTTCTTCCTCGACTCTTGATTCAACTTGTTGCCTAACGACACGAAAAGAGACACCAAAAATCATCCCAACATCGAACTAAACATACCTAGACGCAGCAACGATCACCCATTGATTCCCAACGAAGGCTGCAACAAATAAACTTCAAGAACGCATCAACATCGTAATTTACTGAAAAACACAGTTTGAGCAGTCCCACAAAAAAGTCATAACTCACTCAATGTTTGTCCAAATAACTCGAATTTTATATCAAATCGAAGGTATCAAAAAGTTCTACATTTTTTATATTGAAAGTTTTCACAAAATCTTGACCAAAAATTCGCAGTTTTAAGAAGAACAGTAAAAACATGATTTAAATCTCAAAAATTTCCTTCAAAATCGATCCAATCAATTATCCACTCAAACTATGAACATCATACATGAATTTTACGCGTAAAATAACGCAACGCATAATATGACATGATCGACGCAGCAAAAGAGAGATTATACGTGCCTTTTGATATCAAACTTTACCGAAACGACGTCACCAAAGCGGAGATAGAAGCGAGGTTGATCCGGGACGAACGTGGCACATTTTCTTGAAATAAAATCGATCAAAACTTGCTGGAAATTGACAAGGGAAGGGGCGGCTGCCATCTACCTCAAGAACCCTAGTTCTATTCTTTTAAAATTATGAAAA
Organism: Primulina huaijiensis; assembly: GCF_012295235.1. NCBI lineage: Eukaryota > Viridiplantae > Streptophyta > Magnoliopsida > Lamiales > Gesneriaceae > Primulina > Primulina huaijiensis. Next base: position 11,511,574 of record NC_133311.1, on the reverse strand, counting down.
CTGAATGTGTGTGTGTGATGTGTGTTAGCGTGAGTTTTAATGTGTGTAATCATGTGTGTGTGTGCGCGTTTAGAAGGAAATTAAGGAGAAATAAATCTTGGTTTAATAAAATAATTAACTTGCTAATTAAACATAAATCAAATATTAAACTTATTAAAATCCCCAATAAAAATAAGAATACACAAGCACTAAACCTTTAAAGGTTTTAAAAATTCTAAAACTAAATAAATTATTTAAAATGTCACATCCTAGCTTTAAAAATAAAATACCGCATTTTATTTGCCAAAATCGTCACCGGGTCTTTTCCACAATCCTGCCTCGAATAAACGCCTGAAACATGAAACTCGAAAAATATTTTAACGTGCATCACATAATCCTGAATAATTTAAAATAATGCATTTAAATAAATCCTGCATGACTACTACTCATTTAAACTTAAAATAATGATTTAATAATTTAAAATAAATGCATAGGTTATACGCGTACTGAATTTGGGCGCTACATCATTAGTGTCCATGTGAGTGGAACGGTCACCAAAGAGGTCGAAATTCATCATAGACTTTGCCATACCATTCACTGAGGTCAGAGGGACCTAGGAAGGGGTTTGTCCATATTAACAGTAGGGAAAAGACCTGTTTTAGGATTATTTGATGAGATAGGAGAAGAGAAAACAATTTTTAAAAACTATTGTCTATGAGCATTTTTTTTTGCTACAACAACGTTTTTTAAAAACCGTTATCTAAAAGCATTTTTTTGGGCTACAACGACGGTTTTAAAAACCGTTGTCTATGAGCGTTTTTTTATGTTACGACAACGGTTTTTAAAAACAGCAAAAAACCGTTGTCTATGAATGTTTTTTTTTGGGCTACGACAACGGTTTTTTAAAAACCGTTGTCTATATGTGTTTCTTTCAGCTGGTTTTTGTAGAACTACGACAACGCTTTAAAAAAACGTTGTCATTTTTTAATTTTTTTTGGTTAACGACAACGGTTTTTGAAAAACCGTTGTCATTGTTCTAAATTTTTTAAAAAAATCGGTAAATATAGCGACGGTATCATTTGGCAGATATGACATTGGTGGTAGGAAACTCCAATGAATCCTTAAAAAATTGTTGGGAGATAATATAGTTGGTTCCTCCTACAATACAGATGACATTTTCATGCTCAATCCGAGCGGGGTTGCAAAGAACGACTTGACAACGGCGAGGTTGAAGACAGAGCCGCACGTGAGAAACTTCCTTAGATTGGAAGCTTCGAACATATCCAGAATAGAAGAGATGGATTCATTCTTCATGGAAAGAATGACTTCGATGTTTATGGCAAGGTATGTCTTCTGGATCGACATCTTTGAACTGTAAAAGAATGCTAAGAACAAGTGAAAGAACGAAAAGTTTTTGAGAGAAGAAATATGGAATGTAAGCGTAAATGGTTTCTAACGATGAAAATGAAATATATATAAGATTTGATAGGACAGCCACAATAGACCCGTGTTAGTACAGTTGTGGTTTAAATTTCAAAATTTGAAAAATATAAGAAAAGGAGCCAAAACAGTTTTAAGTAATCGTGTGCTTAAGGGTCTTTAATATGTGATTAATAAAATAAATAAATGTCGGTAAAATTCCAAAATCAAAATGAATATGAACTGTTTTCCCCTCAAATAAAGTTAAGTATAATAACTATTGCCGGCAAAAGGGTTCACTCGAAGGGAAGGGATAGACTTTGGTGAAATATTTTCACCTGTTGTATAACAAACTTCCATAATAATAGTTTTGTTAATTGTTACGCAACTAGATATGGAAATGGGCCAAATGAATGTTAAGACTACTTTCTTAAATAGTGAACTCCAAGAAACCATTTACATGAAGCAGTATGATGATTTTGATCAAGGAAAACTAGGACAAGTCTGTCTACTAAAAAGCTCACTCTATGGTTTAAAGCAATATTTGAGGCAATAGTACTCGCGTTTCGATCAATTCATGGAAAGGATAGGGTATGTTTAATCCAAGTATGACAGCTGTGTGTGTATTTTAAAGGTAATAAAACTGCAAACCTAGTTTATTTGCTTCTCCACGTGGATGATATGTTAGTTGCTAGTAAGGATAAACAAGAACTGAATATATCTAAAGATCAGTTGAAGGTTGAGTTCGAGATGAAAGATTTGGGTTATGCGAGGAGAATTATCGGGATAGATATAACTATTCTTACATTTCCAGAAGGCTCCACTAAAAGACTTTGATTTATACAATCATGTTGTACAAATCCGATTCTACTGAAATAATTATTCTTACATTTCCAGAAGGTTCCACTAAAAGATTTTGATTTATACAATCATGTTGTACAAATCCGATTCAACCGAAATAACACTCTCAGTTAGAAATCCTAACATACTGAGTTATTTGAGATAACAGATCCTAATTGACCCTCTACTGATGACCAAACAATAAATCTGGTGATCAACTCTAACTTTGCAACATGCCAGCTTCTTTATCTTCTAAATCGATCCGGCCTTGGAAGTTTACTTCGAGTGGGAACACATTGATCTTTCTAGATATGATGTAGCTACGTTACAAGAATATATAGATCATCCCAAAGTTACATGCATGTATATTTTTAAAATATTACATAGACATAATTTGGGTGCTCGATCTGGTAAGTGCTAAAATAAATCAATTACATTTTTGTTTCCAGACCACTTTATTATAAATTTCGTATGATTTGAAGAATATACCTACACTTATATTTTAATAAAGCTCAGTCGTGCGTTATTTGGTGTGTGACGATATTCCAGCAAAAGATATATGGCCTGTCCAAATCTACTTTCGGGTCAATTTTTGGATTTTCGTGTGTCTTTCTACTTTATTTATACCAACTTTTTTGTTTTTGCTGGGTAGGGGCCAGGGCCGGGGCCAGAATCTACCATAAAAGAATTTATTTATACATGTTTTTTTATTTATAATGATNTTTATAAATTTATTGTTTTAAAATATTATATATTTTAAAATTTTTTATATTTTTTCGGTATTCCAGTATATACCGAAATTTTCAAATTGCATACCGTTACCATACCGAAAAATTCGGTATTGTTACCTTACCGTACCGTACCGAAATCTTCGGTATACAGAAAATTCGGTAAATTCGGCATTTTTTCGGTACGGTAATCTTTGTATACCGAAAATTCGGTATTTTTTCCGACTCCTAGATATGGTCAAGTTTGTGGAAGGAACTAGCAAAAATTTATTAAATTAATGAAGTTGTAGCAATCAAGTACTTCGTTAAATAAAAATTATGCTGAAGTAAAACACACTCTATTATTTCTATATTAAACATAGAAGGTGGAGTAATGTCATAAAAAATACTTCGAAAAATTCAAATTGTGAAGAATTGTAAGAACGCATTTACTTCATCACAATTTAAAAAAAAATTATGAAGATGTATATATCAATTACTTCATCAATTAATGTAACTAGTAAAGTAATATGACAAATTACTTAGGCAATCAATGTAAATTGTGAATTCATGTGTGATCATTTGCTTCGTTAATTGACAAAACTAATGAAGTAGAAGACGTTTTAATTCGGAATCGGTCGAATTTCGTACCGACTTAGCTTCCTTGGATCAGCCAAAGACTTCGCTTTTATGGATTATAACTTCGTTTTTAAAAGTGAAGTAAAAGATGTATCCTATCACTCCACGTGTGTCTATTTCGATAATTATCTATCTTTTACTTTATATAATATTCGAAATATATCAGCGAAATTCACATAGTTGATGATAAAAAAAACAAAAAAGAAAGAAAATCATTTGTATGTAGTTGTTTTTTTCTCACGTTTTTTTTAACTAAAACTAATCTATTTGTCCTGCTTTTGGTAGAGGCAACTTTACATTCTGATTCGTGTCTGGCAGCCTAATATCATCAATGTCAAATGGTTGTGTTATTTATTATTTTATTTTATGAGTTTGGGAAAGGTCTTTTGTTATAATTTAGTCTCCAATATGAGATTTCTTCTCAAATATATGTGATACATTAGTATCAGGTGAACTATAAATCATTAGTAATGGTTGTGATATTCTGGTTGGGCTTTGTTTTGACAGCGGCGAATGCACTCCATTTATTTATAAAAAATAAAATAGCGACGAGGTCTCCTTTCCTGAATTTTCTGCTATTTTGTATATGAACAAGTCTATAATTGTACAATGAATTAAATATGTTGGTGATACAAAAATTAATTTTCTTTATCATCAAAGCCAAACAAAAAAAATTTTGGGTTCATATTCACTCTAGTAGAATATGTAACTATTACTTACAATGTAGAATCTTAGGTTCCATTTTTTCACTTGATAGTCAATGATTTGAGAAATATTACATGAATAGATCTAAACAAATCTAGAGTTGTCTAGTTTGAATTGCTAGTTGAGAGAGATCTTTATAAGTTGGTGTACCATGTCGTTTTCTTCGTTTAGCTAGTTTATGCGAATATTTCTTCATGAATGTATGTTGTGTATGTGTTTCTGCTTCTGGATTTTGTCATCTCTATCGAAAAATCCTCTATCTGAAGCTTGTTTACCTTAGTTATTGGATTTTTGTTTATGTTTTAATATTTTTTAGTTGGAAGAGGAGTTTGTTATTTCATATGTCGTCCCAAAATTGAGATCTCAGTGACGATAGACTAAGCTATAAGTCATCGGTAATTTTATGTTTAATTTGAGTATAGGCTTCAAACTATTTTCCTCAAATTATCAAGTATTAGTTGATAATCTATATATGAAGCAAGCACTTTTTTTAATAACGATGGAATCCGCAGCCACTATCCTTCGGTGTGCACTGGGTAAAACCTTGAGCTAATGCAATAGCCTCAAAACTACGTTAGATAGATAAAGAACACTGTGTAAATCATGTGCGATAAGTTCACCTGAGATTGTTTGGTAGGAGAAATGAAGTAAACAATTTTTAAAATATGTTAGTGATAGGATCGGGAGATTATTTAGAGGGGGTGAATAATCAATCTGCATAAAATCTCCAAAAATTCAGTTGAATTAGCAACACTTTGAATTTTAATTCTCGCAAAATTAAGCTCACTGATTTGGTTGAACAATATAATAGATAAGAATACAATATTATAAGGCTAATATAAAAATACACTATACACAACACAATTGCAATGCCCACTTCAGTAGGGCTTATTTTTGGTCTACTGAAACTCTTAACTATTCTCACAACTGACACATTCTAATCAGTAAGACAGTTACTGTCAGTTACAGGTATTTTCGAACAAAATACAACTAGCAAAATTTATCCTCAAAGATCAAATATGAATACTTAGGCGTGTGCTTTGCAGATTCTTGATCAGTTAGGCTCTTAAAACTTAGTAATATGAGTGTACATAATTTTGAGCGTGTGTATATTAAAGAGAGACTTAAATGTCTTCAAACTGATATATCTATAAGCACTAATTCTAACATTTGACAATTCGAATCTGATAGTCGTTTCCAAATATGATAATCTTTATGCCACGTCATCGTCTTTTTCTGAAAATAGTACTGTCAGTTTAATGTGCATGGAATCTGACATTGAACGGATCAAAAGGTTGTATGCACGGATGATATTTCATCTGATATCAGCAGCTAGGCTCTGAATCTTAAAGAAATACTCTGGAAAACTTCATAGATTGTCTGTTGAAATTTCTAACTGATTCAAATATTTACGAATCAGTTATGCTATATGACTTTCAGTTTGGCTTGAAAAAACGGTTACGCTTGAAGATTCAGCTTTCCTTATAAATTCAGTCTGGCATGAGTTCTTTTAGATATTCACATTAAGTCAGCTACATTTTTGTTAAATCATCAAAATTTTAATCGATCAAACGATTAGCAACACAATAAGAAATTTTTCTATCATCAAAATAAAGCATGATCGTGGTTTCAAAATAGCAATTAGAAGAAAACAAAGTCCATAAACTAATGGACTGTGCAATAATAATTAGTTATTTTTCATGTGATTCTTGACGTTGAATTTCCAATATAGGTTGATTTTTTTCGGACAAATTATCATAATTAAATTCTAAGAATTTCTTTTTCCTTTTTCCAAAGTTCACTTTTGAAAAGTTTTCATTTTTGTCAAAAAAAATTATCGTAATTAAATTTTAAGAAATTTTTTTTTCCTTTTCCCAAAGTCCACTTTCTGAAAAGCCTCACCGAATGAGCTTTAAATATGAATATTCCCCTCTTATCCCAATTGAAATGCCATCCAACCACCAAGCAACAAGATTCATTTTAGTATATCTTATGTACTTTTATTAATGATTATGTGTAAAGTTTATTAATAAAGGATTTACTTTTTTATTAGAAAATCGCTAAATATCTATAAACTAAATTATAAAAGTTATTTTTTTAAAAAAAATATTAATGAAAAGTGCGAATTTTGCACTTAAATCATAATAAAAATCCAGTTAAATTATGCTAATAAGGGATGGCATTATGCGTTTTATGTTTTGTTTTTGTGTTTTGTAGGGATAAAAATAATAAAAGTGTTAAAGATGAGGATGTTTTTAGGAAGAGATAAATGCTGAAAAGATAATACTGGAAGGAGTTTGAAAATGGTCAAGAAATAATAGAGCCTAAACGTTTAGCAAGAGACGACTCAGTGGCGGTTATTGTTAGGAAAATTGCTAGCAACAATAGCATAGAAACAAACTTGTAGAGATAAAGCAATAACCGAAACAAGTGTGATGTTTAGAGTATGACTATCGTGTAAAAGAAAGCAAAACCAAATCGAGGCCTGTATGATGTACATTTTCCTTAAAACAGATTCGTCCCCTCTTGTATGTTCTTCAAGGATCGTCTTGGACGTTTGTTTCCTAGGATAAAACGGAACAACCAGCAGTGAATTAGCACGAGGCACTACTACGACGAACTGAAAACTTACCTTTACTTCATCACTGAGATTTAACGGAGGCCAAATGAAAAGATAACAATATGTAATGCAAGAGAGTGCTTGAAAGAGATAAAATTTTCATGTCTTTGAAGTGAGGAAATGAACCCCACTATTTATAAGCCCTAAAATACACAACAAAAGTCATGCAAGATTAATTAACTCAATTAATCTTCCCATTAACTCAAGAATATGAAGAGTCAAAACTCTTCAATTAACTCAAGAATGTGGAGAGCCAAAAGACACTCCCACATTCATGAGACATAATTTTTATTCAATCTTTAAATTTAGTTTAAATTTCCAACAATCCCCCACATGAATGAAAATCGATACAAATCTTGGTGACAAATTTCTATAGTTGAATCCTGCATAGGATAGGTAGGTTCTACCCTTTGAACCTCCCCTTATGAAATATATTTGCTTTACTAGCTGACCAGTAAACATATTGTCTTTGAACTGTTCTGCTGTTTATGTAAATTAAGATATACTTCACACAAGACTCTCCCTGATACTATTCAGTTCTCATGATCGTGTTCGTTTTGGCCATGAACACACGCCTGGTTCTGCGAGAGGGTCTAGAATTGAGCCCTGCAATTCCTTCGAAGCGGCCCCACTTCTCTTTCACATAGGTGATTCGATATTGCTTCTCATCAGAATCATTAAAAGCCGTAAGCTTATCCTCAACATTAACTATTTATATAATAGGAATGGACTAGGGATAACCCCCACAGTGATTCTCCAAATTAGTGCGATTAGGTTTTCCCATTGAACCTAATTCTTGGGATCTCCAGTCAGCGTAGGTTGGGTTTTCCTTCGCACAAATTTATTCTATAGGCTTGAGCCCCATTCTCTTTGACGATTTCGCAACTAACTCTCTGTTTAACCCCTTGGTCAGCGGATCCGCTATATTATCCTTTGACTTTACATAATCAACAAAAATAACTCCAGTTGAGAGTAGTTGTCTAATGCTATTATGTCTACGACCTAAATGCCTAGACTTACCAGTATACATATTATTTTGTGGCCTTTCGAAGATTGGCTATCACAATATATACATATAGCTGGCACTGGTTTTTCCCATCTTGGAACATCTTCTAAGAAGTGACGCAGCCATTCAGCCTCTTCAGCACACTTGTCAAGAACTATAAACTCAGATTCCATCGTAGATCTGGCTATTACAGTTTGTTTAGAAGATTTCCACGCAATTGCTGCACCTCCTAAAGTGAATACAAATCTACTTGTAGATTTTGAGTCTTTCATATCAGATATCCAATTTGTATCGATGTATCCTTCAATAACAGCAGGATATCTGGTATAGTGCAGCCCATGATCACGAGTGTACCATAAGTATCTTAGCAATCTGATAATTGCTTTCCAGTGTTCAACTCATGGATTACTCGTGAATCCACTCAATTTGCTTACTGCATAAGCTATGTCTAGTCTTGTACAACTCATTAAATACATCAGACTTCCAATGACTCGAGAGTATTCTAATTGAGACATACTCTCACCTCGATTATTTGATAGATGCTGAATGGTATCTATCGGGGTTCTAGCCAATGCAGAGTCATCATTATTGAATTTATCAAGTATTTTGTCAACATAATGTGACTGACTTAGGACTAGCTCTTCTGATGTTCTATGGATTTTAATTCTAAGGATTACATCGGCTAAACCCAAATCTTTCATGTCAAATCTTGAGTTCAACAACTTCTTGGTGGATTTGATCATCTTATCATTACTACCAATGATAAGTATGTTATCTACATAAAGACATAAAATGACATATCCATTTTCAGTGTTTTTCATGTATACACATTTGTCACATTCACTGAATTTAAATCCACTTTCTATCATGGCTTTATCAAATTTTTCGTGCCATTGCTTTGGTGCTTGTTTTAAGCCATATAGAGACTTCACCAGTTTACAAACCTTGTTTTCTTGCCCAGTCACAGAAAATCTCTCAGGTTGTTTCATGTAAATTTCCTCTTCTAAATCTCCATTTAGAAAAGCTGTCTTTACGTCCATTTGGTGTACTTCAAGATTCCGCAAGGCGGCAATCACAAGCATCACATGAATAGAGGTTATTCTCGATACAGGAGAATATGTGTCAAAGTAATCAAGCCCTTCACGTTGATGGCAATCTTTAACTACCAATCTGGCTTTATACTTATGTATGGTTCCATCTGATTTCATTTTCCTTTTGAAAACCCATTTACAACCTAGTGGTTTGCTTCCCGGAGGAAGATTTACTAATTCCCACGTATGGTTTTGTAAAATGGATTCCATTTCGGAATTGGGAGCCTCGTTCCATAGAGGTCCCTCAGATGAACTCATTGCTTCCTTGAAGCTTTGAGGTTCACTTTCCATCATGAAAGTGATGAAATCCGGACCAAAGGATTTCTCAGTCCTATCTCTCTTGCTATGTCTAGGTTCAATGTCTTGATCAAGTTCTTGTTCTTTATCAATTGTCTCATATAATCTTTTGGATGAATCTGACTCTTCCTTAAATTGGTATGGAAACATGTGTTCAAAGAACGAAACATTTCTTGATTCTATTATCGTATTCTTGTGAATATCAGGTATTTGAGATTCATGTACAAGAAAACGATAAGCGCTACTGTTTTGAGCATATCCAATGAAAATGCAATCAACAGTTTTTGGTCATATCTTTACTATCTTTGGAGTGGGTACTGCTACCTTGGCACCCCCACACTCGCAAGTATTGGTAGGAAGGACTTCTACCTTTCCATTACTCGTATGGACTTTTATCTTGCTTTTTTCGTGGCACCTTATTTAAAAGGTAATTTGCTGTTAGAACAGCTTCCTCCCACATGTTCTGTGGTAAACCAGAACTTAATAACAACATATTCATCATTTCTTTTAAGGTACGATTCTTTCTCTCTGCAATGCCATTTTGCTAAGGAGAATAATGTGCAGTTCTTTCATGTTTGATACCGTGTTGAGCATAAAACTCAGCATATGGTGATTCATATTCACCTCCACGATCACTTCTTAGCACCTTAATTTTCTTGCTAAGTTGGTTTTTAACTTCACTCTTATATTGGACAAATTTGTCAATAGCTCCATCCTTACTTTTGAGAAGATACACATAACAAAATTTTGTGCTATCGTTAATAAAAGTAATGAAGTATTTATTTACACCACGAGTTTGTACACCTTTTAAATCATATATATCACTGTGAATTATATCAAGTGGCTCACTACTTCTTTCAATTGTTCGAAAAGATGATCTCGTTAGTTTTGCCTCAACACAAGTTTCACATTTGTGTTTTTATCAATTTGGAATGCAGGAACGCTTTTCATGTTAATTAGTCTACTAATTGTACCGTAATTAACGTGTCCAAGTCTATCATGCCATAAACAAGAAGACTCAAGCAAGTAAGCAAAAGTATTAACTTTAATTATCACGGGCTTAATAGCCATTACATTGAGTTTGAATAACCCAATACAAACATAACCTTTGCCAACAAACATTCCACTTTTCGACAAAACCACCTTATCTGACTCGAAAACAATGCGGAAACCATGCTTGTTAAGAAGCGACCCAGACACCAAGTTCTTGCGGATGTCAGGTACATATAGCACATTGTTCAACGTCAGTTCTTTTCCAGATGTCATCTTTAGGACAACTTTTCCTTAACCCTTGATTTCAGAAGTGGCGGAATTTACCATGAATAGCTTTTCGCCATCCATAGATTTATCAACAGTAGCAAACATCTCCTTGTTGGAGCAAACATGGCGAGTGGCACCGGTGTCGATCCACCACTCCCTTGGGTTAGAACCCACCAGATTAACTTCTGATATTACAGCACAGAGATTCATGTTCGAAACCTCCTGAAAAATGTTCTCTACCACATTCGCCTCTCGGTTTCTCTTCGGCTTCTTACACTCAGAGGCCTTGTGACCCATACCATCACAGTTGTAGCATTTCTTAGAAAACTTTTTCTTCGAAATGCCTCTTTTGGGTCCCAGGTTCAACCTTTTGGAGGAGGAAAAGGTTTTCCTTTTCGAGCTTTGACCATGCTCGAAAACATTTGCTTTAGTAGCAATAGGAGAAAACAATCGTCTTTCCGAACTCTTGTTGTCTTCCTCGATGCAAAGTCGAACAATAAACTCTTCAACATTCATCTCCTTGCGCTTGTGCTTCAAATAATTTTTGAAGTACTTCCAAGCTGGTGGTAGCTTCTCAACAATAGCAGCCACTTGGAATGATTCGCTCAAAGTCATCCCATCACCGTGAATCTCGTGAAGAATCACTTGGAGTTTTTGAATTTGGCTGATAACCGGCTTTGAATCCACCATTTTAAAGTCCAGAAAGCGGCCAACAAGAAACTTCTTGGCCCCGGCATCCTCGGTTTTGTACTTTCTATCAAGGGATTCCCATAACTCTTTAGCCGTTTTCTTTTCTCAAAACACGTTGTAGAGCAAATCGGCCAATCCGTTTAGTACATAGTTTCGGCATAAGAAATCAGAATGATTCCATGCCTCCACCGCACTAATAGATTCAACATTTTTCTCACCATCTTGGAGTTTAGGAGCATCCTCAGAGAGGAATCTGTCCAGGTTCAGCGTTGTCAAGTAAAACAATATCTTCTGTTGCCATCTTTTGAAGTCCACACCAGTGAACTTCTCAGGTTTTTCACCATGACTGGCTGTGACAGCAACCGCAGCAGCACGTGGGGTAGCATGAGGGACAACCTGAGTCATAGTAGGGACAACATGACCAGTTTCCCTTTGCACGCTGGTTTTAGTAGCCATATCTGAAACAACACGTAATGAGTAATCTGTTTTAAGATTGTTAGAAAAATTGCTAGCAACAATAGTGTAGAAACGAAATTGTAGAGATAAAATAATAACCGAAACAAGTGTGATGTTTACAGTATGACTATCGTGTACAAGAAAGCAAAACCAAACTGAGACATGTAGGATGTACAGTTTCCTTAAAATAGATTTGTCCCCTCTTGTATGTGCTTCGAGGATCGTCTTGGACGTCTATTTCCCAAGATACAACGGAACAACCAGCAGTGACTTAGCACGAGGCACTACTACGACGAACTGAAAACGTACCTTTACTTTATCACCGAGACTTAACGGAGGCCAAATGAAAAGATAACAATATGTAATGCAAGAGAGTGCTTGAAAGAGATAAAATTTTCATGTCTTTGAAATGAGTAAATGAACCCCACTATTTATAAGCCCCAAAATACACACCAAGAGTCATGCATGATTAATTAACTCAATTAATCTTCCCATTAACTCAAGAATATGAAGAGTCAAAACTCTTCAATTAAGTCAAGAATGTGGAGAGCCAAAAGACACTCCCACATTCATGAGACATAATTTTTATTCAATCTTTAAATTTACTTTAAATTTCCAATAATCGAAAGATTGCAGGGAGCAGGCGCCTAATCCCCGAACACCAGGCGCCTCAGCACCCGAAATGAAGGAAGACGGGCACTTTTGCGCCTCATAATTGGCGCTTCGGCGATAGAAGCTGGCACAAAATGGATCTGGAGTGGAAAAAAGACCCCTCAACGCCGCATGAGTGGCGCCTAAGCGTCGATGATGAAAAGAGAAAGGCACCACAGCACCTGAGAGAGGCGCCTCTGCTCCCGTTTTTTGTAAACGTTAAGCTAAAGATTGAAAAAACTGGCACCTACCTCAGTGCCAACTTAACGGAGCCTAAGCGCATGGAACTATGTAAAGATTAGATTTTAGAGTCAAACCATATTATAAAAAAACCATCAAGAAGAGTTTTAAAAATGGAAATTATCATATAACCATAAGAAAGACTACACACACGTTTTACAAGCAGAAAACTCAAGGGACGATCGAGAGAATTACACAAGACAAATTTGGGGAGCGAAGAATTTGGTATGAAGATGAAGACGCATAATTAATCCGAGGACGGAGAAGCTGCAACTTTGACTTCGTTATCCTTTTTTTCTTTTCAAATTCTTAGACTAATGTTGAGATCTACAAGCATGCTTTGTTTTTATTTCTTTTGCATTATGAACTAATTATCCATTTTATAGATACAATAATTGAAACATATCACTCGTGAGAGAGGATTGAATTAAGATCAAGAGAAACTCATCGTTGAGTATTTATATCGTTCGACGGGCGTGTAACCCCATCGAAGTCCTGATAAGAACGATCTTTTACACACATCTTTTGATATTATATTTTAGATAGGAATATCAAAATTGATATTAGATGGTATAATATATTTTTAACTTGGGAAAGAGAAATAGAAATAATTAAGTATTATGAGCGATTAAACATTTTGAATTCATAATATATATTTAGAAAAAAAGTAATAGTTCTGAAAAACCAGGTGAAATCAAACTCTAGATCTTAATACTCATCAAATTCTTATTATTTAAGTGTGCTTGATATTTATTTGTTCTTAGTTAACTGATAAAAATCATTATTGAATTTATAAATAAAGTTTAAGTTATTTTATTTACAGTACATGATATAATTTTGAATATACATTCTTCGTGGGAACAATACACTATTCATCTCGTAGTATAACTTGGCATCGTTCGAATGCGAGTGAAAAAGTGTAATAAGTTTTTGACGTCGCTGTCAGAGAATGTTTTTATTTGATTTTATATCAATATTGTTACCAATTAATCTTGATTTTAATTTAGAGTTAATTTCTTTTTATTTATTGATTTGTTGTTTTCCTATCTGTTCTGTAGTTTATGTGAAAGATTCGAAGGCTCGATTTTCTTCTTTTTGATCTTGAAATCGACAAGGCTGTTAAATTATTAAGAAAAGTACGAAAAGAATAGCTCATGGAAAGGGCATAAAATAGAGAAAAAATATCCATCTCCTATCGTGGTGCCATCAAAGATCACTTTAAGCTTGTGATCAATACACAGAATTCTGGCATAACTCATGTAACTACCCTTGCCAATAATTCAAGTTAAATCCAGCACTGATCAACTTGGTTCTGTCGAACTAGTTTGGAGGCACAACTATTACAGATCCTCATCTTCACCTGAGAGCATTCTTGGAGATTACAGACACGGTAAAAGTTAATGGTGTTTCTGACGATGATGTTAGATTACACTTGTTTTTGTTTTCACTTATGGATCAGGTGAAGAGCTGGCTCCAATCACTACCTTTTGGGAGCATGACTACATGAGAATACACGAAGAAAAAAATTTTAGCAAAATATTTTCCACCTGCTAACTGCCCAACTAAAGATTGAGATAAATACATTTAGGCATAACGAGCTTGAGAAGTTGTATGAAGCATGAGAATGCTTCAAGGACCTACTGAGAAGCACGAACCATACTTTTGAGTACAGGTTGCATATTGAGTTATTCTATTATGGGTTGAATACCTCAACTAGGATATCTATTGATTCAGCTGCTGGAGGAATTATCTTTGCCAAGAATCATGCTCAATCCTATGAGATTTTGGAGCAAATGAAAATTATAAGTTTCCAATGGCCCTCTGAAAATCTGGAGTGAAGAGGCATGCTGGAGTATATGGGGTGGACTCCCTTACATCACTTACTGCTCAAGTCTTTACATTGACTACACAGATTGTAATGATTAATAAAGCATGTCAATCCATCTTTGAATCAACTGCAGTTTCTACTGAAGAAGGGCCTAGCATGGAAGATGCTCAATATGTTAAATTAGAGTTATGGTGGCTATAGAGATAACACTTTGCCTAATATTTATCATCCTGATTTATGTAATCACAACAATTTTTCATATGAAAACAACATAAGGGTAAAGGGAAACCATCATTTGAAGACTTGGTCAGTACATTTGTTTCTTAATCGAGTAAAACGATGGGTAAGATTGAGTCTCTTCTTGATAACATCGTGACACTTATTGAAAATATGGATGCTACCAAAGAGCAGTGCAAGCCCATTGCATTGAGAAGTGGAAAAGAAGTTGGGACAGTGGATCCAAGGTTGATGATGAAGCAAACCAAAAAGTGTAAAAAGTTGTAGACGAGAGTCGTGAGAAGAAAGAGACAAAAATTGAGGATCAAAAGAGGACACATGAACAAGATCCTTTGCCAAATGCCAATTTTCCTTATCCTCGTAGGTTTAAGAAAAAAATACTGGATGATCAGTTTGACAAGTTTCTAGAAATTTTCAAGAAAATTCACATCAACATCCCATTTGCTAATACTTTGGAGAAAATTTCCAAATATGCTAATTTTATCAAGGATGTGATGTCAAAGAAAAGAAGATTGCAAGAATATGATACTGTGAGGTTGAGTGAAGCGTGCAGTGAAATTCTGTAGAAGAAGCTACCACAAAAGCTAAAAAATCTAGGGAATTTTCCTATTCCATGTGTTATTGGTGGTTCTCATGTAAATAAAAATTTATGTGATTTAACTTAATGCTTTTTTTCTATGTACAGGGACTTCGAGCTTGGAGAAGTAAAGTCTAGAACCATCATTTTACAACTGACATATAGGTTTTTACATATTCATGTGGGATCGTGGAGGATGTACTAGTGAAGGTGGACAAATTTATCTTCTTTGTGGATTTCGTGGTTTTAGGCATGAAGGAAGATCAAGATGCACCTTTAATTTTTTGAAGACCTTTTCTAGCCACTGACATAGATTTGATTGATGTACATAAAGAAGAGCCTACGTTGAGAGTTGGTGGCGAATTAGTAATGTTCAACATATATAATGCCATCAAGGAGACGAATGAGGTAAATTTTTGCAATAGTATTGACATAATTGATTATTGCATTTCTAATATTTGTGCATGAAAAGTGGTTCAAGACTCGTTGGAAATATTCCTTATTAGTTCAACATCTAACATGGAAGATGATGATTGGGATCTTAGAGAGCAACTACTAGCTCTCGATATTCTTCCAAAAGAAAAGGAGTGTAAAGTTCAACAAGAGGATTTTCTAGAAGAAGCGTCCAAAGAGGTACCATAAACACTTCCTGACTTAAATGAATTTCCAATGCATTTATGTTATGTATTCTTGGGTGAGAATGCGATACATCCGGTAATTATTTATTCTTCTCTTACTCTTGATGAGAAATATAGATTATTACGAGTATTGAGGAAATTTTAATCTGTCTTGGGTTGGTCTATTGATAGGTGTGGTTTTTACGTGTTTTATTGCATTAGTTTGTGTGCGTTTGTATTGTGCACGCGTATATTTCACGTGCATTTTGTTCATTTTAGAGTAAACAGTTGCATTTGATCATTTCTCACCTGGGCATAACGAATTTGCAGGTAAACTGGCCGGAAAACGGAAATCGGAGCAAAGTGTACCAGCAAGAAGACAATGGACAGAAGAGACGGCGCTCGAGCGGTAATTCTTTACCGCCCGAGCGCGAGAAGTAATCCACAAAGAAAAGTTACAGAAGATGTGGCGCTCGAGCGGTAATTTCACTCATATCTTGTTCTGTCCAAAGTCATTGTTTACACCGACCACTCTGCACTTAAATATTTATTTGCTAAAAAAGATGCAAAGCCACGCCTTCTTCGGTGGATTTTACTGTTACAAGAATTTGATTTAGAAATAAAAGATAAGAAGGGTGTCGAGAACGTTGTGGCGGATCACCTGTCTAGGTTGGAGCTGATTAGTAATGACAGTATAGATCATGCTATAAATGATTGGTTTCCTGATGAGCAACTATTTGAGGTGAGACACTGTCCTTGGTATGCGAATTTCGCTAACTTTTTTGTCACAGGCACACCACCACCAAATCTATCATTTCACCAACGAAAGAAATTCTTCTCTGACGTGAAATATTATTTCTGGGAGGAACCGTTTTTGTTTAAGATTTGTGCAGATTCTATGATAAGAAGGTGTGTTGTAGAGGAGGAGTTTGGGCAAATTCTCAATCATTGTCATGACCGTGAGGTAGGTGGTCACTTTGGACCAACAAGGACGGCATCTAAGGTACTCGAATGTGGCTTTTATTGGCCAACCCTATTTAAAGATGCTCGTTCTTATGTGCTAGCCTGTGATAAATGCCAGCGGACAGGTAACATCTCTAACCGTCATGCAATGCCATTGAATAACATCATTGAGTGTGAGGTTTTTGATGTGTGGGGGATAGACTTCATGGGACCGTTTCCCAGTTCATTCACGAAAAAATATATTTTGGTGGCGGTTGACTATGTGTCTAAATGGGTAGAGGCAGAAGCATATGCCACTAATGATGCTCAGGTGGTTTTGAAATTTTTGAAGAAAAATATTTTTAACAGATTTGGAACACCGAGAGCAATCATTAGTGATGGTGGCACTCATTTCTGCAACAAATTATTTGAAAAACTCTTGAGCAAATACGGTGTCACACACAAGATCTCTACCCCCTATCACCCCCAGACAAGTGGTCAAGTTGAGGTGTCTAATCGAGAAATCAAGCGAATTTTGGAAAAAGTGGTGGGTGTCAGTAGGAAAGATTGGTCGGT
>NC_133311.1:11199716-11493429 GCF_012295235.1 Primulina huaijiensis | reverse complement strand
AAAAGTAAAAAAAAAAAAGGAAAAAAAAAGAGAGAGTACGGTAGAGTGAAGTTGTTTGATCCATAAAGCATTTAGTGTTTATTCGTTATCTCTCTCATTTGAATCTTGAATGCCTCTGATGCGTGTCTATGAAAAAAACTGATGTTTTCTTTGTATGCAGCTGTTTTTGCATTCTTACTACTACATTTGTGGGTAGTTGCTCTTGATGATGTGTTGAAATGATAAGTGTATAGGGTCTAGCACACATACAGTTTTCTTTGGTGAGCTTTGAGCCTGTGAGCAAACATTATATCATGCTCCATTTTATTTGATTGTGTGTTGGTCATGCATTGTTAATTTTTCTAGAACTTGCATTGTTATACATGTCTTTGCTGACACCTTGTGATGGATTAGAGGCATAAACAAAGTAAAGGGCATTAGGTTCAAACCGTTTTCTTTCGCATTATCAGTGCCGTTCTTTTGAGCCTACCCTGATTCATTTACCCTTAGTGAGCCAAGTTCACGCCTGAGCCTATTCGTTGGAAAATAACCATGTTACAAGCCATGATAAATCCCTTTTGTTGGTTATTCCTCTATTTGAACCTTGAACTGGAGAATCATACAAACTTTTCGCATTTAGCATCACTTTGAGCCAAGAAAATGAAAATTTTTAAGATCGAATGATTCATGCTCGAAGTCGTTGTTTCAAAAAAAAACTCCTTGTGCAAAAAAAAAGGAAAAAGAGAAAATATATATATATATATGAAAAAGAAAAAAAAGAAGGGGAATGATAAGGAAAATAAGAGCAATGAAGAAAAAATGCTCTTGGATGTGATAATAAGATTGAAAATGTTATTGTTAGCTGGATACAATTGTCGTTGTGGAAAGTGTGTATGTGTTCTTCAGTTCCATAAACCATTGTTACTTTTTTCCTACCTTACCTCTAGCCACAGTACAATCCAGTTATAGCCCTTGTTTTTGCATTTGAATTCATTCATTTGGTGGAGGATGTGATATATTTGCAAGCTTATGGTAAAAATTTCCAGTGTTTTGACATGAGAGCTTCTTGATATATACCTAGACACTTATGAGTGAAATGAACGAATCCTGTGAGGAGCAATTTGACCTTATGCATTTTTTATTTCTACACATTCGGATGGAAGCAATTGTTCATGATGTCGGTAAGTTAGATGCTTAACAACTAAATTGCTTTGGTGCATGAAAAAATATTTTACGGACAAGTAAATGAAGCAGAAAGACGATAAAGAGTTGAGATAATGGATCGATTCTTGTATGCTTGAAGACAAGCATGGTTCAGGCGAGGAGTCCAACGCGAGAAGGAGACTCCATCGCGTTGAGAGAGGCTTGCGCGGTGCTGCTGATGCGGTGTATTGCTGCGTGGTTCAGGGGCACGGGCTGGGGGTGGCTCTGGTCTGTGCGAGGTCTAGGGATGGCTGTTGATAGGTGTGGTTTTTACGTGTTTTATTGCAATAGTTTGTGTGCGTTTGTATTGTGCACGCGTATATTTCACGTGCATTTTTTTCATTTTAGAGTAAGCAGTTGCATTTGATCATTTCTCACCTGGGCGTAACGAATTTGCAGGTAAACTGGCCGGAAAACAGAAATCGGAGCAAAGTGTACCAGCAAGAAGACAATGGACAGAAGAGACGGCGCTCGAGCGGTAATTCTTTACCGCCCGAGCGCGAGAAGTAATCCACAAAGAAAAGTTACAGAAGATGTGGCGCTCGAGCGGTAATTTTCTACCGCCCGAGCGCCGAAAGCCGCACTCCCCAAGTGTTTTACAGAGAGTGTGGCGCTCGAGCGGTAATTCTTTACCGCCCGAGCGCCACCTAATTTTTGCAAGATTTGGCAGCCGATTCTTTACCTTATTTTGGGAGTGTGGCTGATAAGGGAAGGGGAGGCACGAGATTTGGAGGATTATTGAGACATATTGCAGCAACCAACAAGGATTGGAGAGGAAAAAAAAACTTGGAGTTGAAGATTCGACACTTTCCGGGCACCGTTCTTCGCGTTTTTCGTCAATTCTAGTATTTCTAACTTAGTTTTTATCTTTTAAACATTGTTGTGTCTATTTTACTATGAATTATAGTAGCTAACTTTTTAATATTTGTTGGGAATTAAGGGGATCCTACCCCAAACTTTGATTTAGTTAATCTTTATTTCGATTGTCGATTTGTTCTTGATTATACTATTGTTTTAGTATGGTTTTGTAAAATGGATTCCATTTCGAAATTGATAGCTTCTTTCAAAGAGGTCCCTCAGATGAACTCATTGCTTCCTTGAAGCTTTGAGATTCACTTTCCATCATGAAAATGATGAAATCCGAACGAAAGGATTTCTCAGTCCTAGCTCTCTTGCTACGTCTAGGTTCAATGTCTTGATCAAGCTCTTGTTCTTTATAAATTGTCTCATATAATCTTTTGGATGAACCTGGCTCTTCTTTAGATTTGTATGGAAACATGTGTTCAAAGAGCGAAGCATTTCTTGATTCCATTATCGTATTCTTGTGAATATCAGGTATTTGAGATTCATGTACAAGAAAACGATATGCGCTACTGTTTTGAACATATCCAATGAAAATGCAATCAACAGTTTTTGGTCCTATCTTTACTATCTTTGGAGTGAGTACTGCTACCTTGGCCA
Organism: Primulina huaijiensis; assembly: GCF_012295235.1. Lineage (NCBI taxonomy): Eukaryota > Viridiplantae > Streptophyta > Magnoliopsida > Lamiales > Gesneriaceae > Primulina > Primulina huaijiensis. Next base: position 11,490,786 of record NC_133311.1, on the reverse strand, counting down.
GACACCCCCACACTCGCAAGTATTGGTAGGAAGGACTTCTATCTTTCCATAAAAGTATGGACTTTTATCTTGATTTTTTCGGGGCACCTTATTTAAAAGGTAATTTGCTGTTAGAACAGATTCCCCCCACATGTTCTGTGGTAAACCAGAACTTAATAACAACGCATTCATCATTTCTTTTAAGGTACGATTCTTTCTCTCTGCAATGCCATTTTGCTGAGGAGAATAAGGTGCAATTCTTTCATGTTTGATACCGTGTTGTGCACAAAACTCAGCAAATGATGATTCATATTCACCTCCACGATAACTTCTTAGCACCTTAATTTTCTTGCTAAGTTAGTTTTCAACTTCACTCTTATATTGGACAAATTTGTCAATAGCTTCATCCTTACTTTTGGGAAGATACACATAACAAAATTTTGTGCTATCGTCAACAAAAGTAATGAAGTATTTATTTCGACCACGAGTTTGTACACCTTTTAAATCACATATATCGCTGTGAATTATATCAAGTGGCTCACTAATTCTTTCAATTGTTCGAAAAGATGATCTCGTTAGTTTTGCCTCAACACAAGTTTCACATTTGTGTTTTTTTATCAATTTGGAATGCATGAATGTTTTTCATGTTAATTAGTCTACGAATTGTATCGTAATTAACGTGTCCAAGTCTACCATGCCATAAACAAGAAGACTCAAGCAAGTAAGCAAAAGTATTAACTTTATTCATCACGGGCTTAATAGCCATTACATTGAGTTTGAATAACTCATTACTAACATAACCTTTGCCAACAAACATTCCACTTTTCGACAAAACCACCTTATTTGACTCGAAGACAATGCGGAAACCATGCTTGTTAAGAAGAGACCTAGACACCAAGTTCCGACGGATGTCAGGTACATACAGCACATTGTTCAAAGAAAAGAAGATTGCAAGAATATGATATTGTGAGGTTGAGTGAAGTGTGCAGTGAAATTATGTAGAAGAAGCTACCACAAAAGCTAAAAAATATAGGGAGTTTTGCTATTCCTTGTGTTATTGGTGGTTCTCATGTAAATAAAAATTTATGTGATTTAACTTAATGCTTTTTTTCTATGTACAGGGACTTCGAGCTTGGAGAAGTAAAGTCTAGAACCATCATTTTACAACTGACATATAGGTTTTTACATATTCATGTGGGATCGTGGAGGATGTACTAGTGAAGGTGGACAAATTTATCTTCTTTGTGGATTTCGTGGTTTTAGGCATGAAGGAAGATCAAGATGCACCTTTAATTTTTTGAAGACCTTTTCTAGCCACTGACATAGATTTGATTGATGTACATAAAGAAGAGCCTACGTTGAGAGTTGGTGGCGAATTAGTAATGTTCAACATATATAATGCCATCAAGGAGACGAATGAGGTAAATTTTTGCAATCGTATTGACATAATTGATTATTGCATTTCTAATATTTGTGCAGGAAAAGTGGTTCAAGACTCGTTGGAAATATGNCATATATAATGCCATCAAGGAGACGAATGAGGTAAATTTTTGCAATAGTATTGACATAATTGATTATTGCATTTCTAATATTTGTGCATGAAAAGTGGTTCAAGACTCGTTGGAAATATTCCTTATTAGTTCAACATCTAACATGGAAGATGATGATTGGGATCTTAGAGAGCAACTACTAGCTCTCGATATTCTTCCAAAAGAAAAGGAGTGTAAAGTTCAACAAGAGGATTTTCTAGAAGAAGCGTCCAAAGAGGTACCATAAACACTTCCTGACTTAAATGAATTTCCAATGCATTTATGTTATGTATTCTTGGGTGAGAATGCGATACATCCGGTAATTATTTATTCTTCTCTTACTCTTGATGAGAAATATAGATTATTACGAGTATTGAGGAAATTTTAATCTGTCTTGGGTTGGTCTATTGCCGATATTAAGTGAATCGATCCCACTATATGCATGCATAAGATTTTAATGGAAAAGTCTTACATTTATTATGTTGATCATAAAAGGAGGTTGAACTCATCTATGAAAATAATTAGCAAAGACTGAATATATTATTTAATGCTGGTTTAATATATGTTTATATAAATATATATAAACATATTTGGGTCTCACCTGTACAATGAAAAATGAAAGAATGAGTTGATCTTGACTCGAACTGTGACTGGTTGGTGTGTATACATCGATTATAGGAAGTTAAATGACGCTACAATAAAAGATCACTTTCCACTTCTTTTTATTGATGAAATGCTTGATAGACTAGCTGGTTGTCATCACTATTGCTTTTTAGATGGGTATTTAGGCTATAATAAAATTTCAATAGAACCAGAGGATCAAGAGAAGAAAACCTTCGATTGTCCTTATGATACATTCTCTTTTTGGAGAATGTCTATTGGCCTTTACAATGCACCTGCCACTTTCCAGATGTGTATGATGGATATTTTGCAAATATGGTGGAAGAGATCATAGAAGTATTCATGGATGACTTATTGGCATTTTGCTCTTTCTTTTATCACCGTTTGCATAACCTTTCCCTTGTTTGGTAGAGATGCCAAGAAAAGAATTTAGTTCTCATTTGGGAAAATGTCATTTTATAGACCAAGAGGGCATTGTTTTTGGGAAAAAAGTGTCTTCAAAGAGATTGGGAGTAGACAAAGCCAAATTGGTGGCAATTGAAAAGCTTTCACTACCAAAGAATGTTAAAGGTCTCAAAAGTTTTTTAGGACATGTCAGGTTTTATCATTGCTTTAATAGAGATTTTTCTAAAATTATTAAACCCTTGAGCAACCAAATAGAACAAGAACCGCTTTTATTTTTGATGATGAGTTTTTGCAGGCTTTGACAAGATCAAGGAAGTATTGGTGACTGCACCGATTATGATCGTACCTGATTGAAGATAATCAATCAAGTTGATGTACGATGCTAGAAACTATGCTTTAGGAGCAGTATTGGGACAAAGACAAGAAAGGTCTTCAGAGCAATTCTGAAACGTATTGACTTTAAGCTCTGCTGCAATGTTCATTATGTCATTTGATCGGACACTTGCTTTTATACTGTTGTTCACAGCTGGATTCCACTTAGATAAGCTTATCCTGTTCTGCAAACTGGTCGGATACTAACTGATGCTCTGAACTGGTTTGGTGAAATCAGTTGGCTCGTCAGCTGAACTGATTTCACTGATTCAGTTGAACTGGTCAGTTGAGCTCTTCATGAGTTGAACTTTTCATCAGCTGGCCGGGCTTCTGAAAGTCTTATGCTGAACCACCTATCAACTGAACTGGTATTTGATATTTCAGTTGGATTGGTCAGTTTGGGAAATCAGTTAGTACTTTCAGTTTGCATCTCGATAGCTTCAGTTTTTGCTCGGTAACTGATCAGTTCGAAGACTGATCAGTTTCAGTTTTCTGCGCACTTATGTAAATTAATTAGAAACAAAATAACAAGTTTTGTTAACATCAAAAGCAAAATTGAGAACATAAAATGTTCCAACAAATTTTTTTGATATAAAAATAGTATTTTTTCACCAGTTGGGTCGGATCGAANCAAATCGGAAGCATTTCATTTGGATAACAAGACAATGAGAAGATGATATATCTTGTATTCTTGACTTGCTCTAACATTTTAATCCTCTATTATCTTTGTACTATCTCAATTCATTATTATTATTTTTTAAATTTATGTAGTTTTAAAAAGGTGGAATAAAATCATAATAGAATATATCTTTCATTTTACGGATTTTTATTCGTGAGACGGATCAATCATGTTCATATTTACAATAAAAATTAATATATTTGACATAAAAAGTAATATTTTTTTGTTATAGAATATCTGTTTCACAAAATTGACCCGTGAGTCCCTCTCACAGGAGTTTTTGTGATCATCATATTTTTGTGAAATCGATATATTAAAATTAATAATTATATAGAATGTGAAAATGTAATAATTTTCATAAATTTAAATAGTAAAATAAAATAAAATGTGTATATTTGAAAAAGACTTGTCTCCATATTTCTTTGTATTTTCCCCCGACATTCATGCAGAAAATAGTGAGCATACACAATAAGTGTGAAGAGTGAGGCACAGTCTCTCTAGAAGAAATACAAATTCATCCATCAAACTACAGCTAAGCTACATTGACTCTCTTGCACCTACGATGCCCACCTCCGCCCTCCTCCACTCCGCCGCCGCGCACCGACACCGCATTCTCCACCAACCCTTCTTACCGCTAGACTCATTTCCACCGTCTAACCACCCTCCCACTATGTCCCCACCGTCTGCCCCTAACTACCCGTTTTCCGCTTCATCTCCACCTGTCCCATTCTTCCCTTCCTCCGCCTCTACTCCTCCTCCGCCACCTCCCTCTCCCAACGCTTTCGCCTCTTTCCCCGCTAACATTTCTTCTCTCGCCGTCCCTCAGTCCACCACCTCCAAATATGCCTCCTCTAAACTGATCGCTGCTGCCGCCGCCGCTGTTGTGGCCGCGGTTGTTATCGTTTTCATTGCCGTATTCCTCCATCTCCGTCGCAGAAGGCGATCCTCTTCTGGTGATGCTAAAACCCAAAGATCTGACAATGATAGCACCGTGGAAAATGCTACCGGATGTAACGCAAACCAAATCCCGAAGCTTCAGCGCCCGTCTCAAACCAGCGCGGAGTTCTTGTACCTGGGGACTATGGTAAACTCACACGGCAGCGTCATTGACTCACGGATTGTTGCTCACAGTGAAAGCAGCGGCACACTGCCTGAAAGTGGTGTCTCCAGTTCCCGGAAAGTGGACTCACCTGAGCTCCGCCCTTTGCCGCCTTTGAATAGTTACCGGAGAATTTACACCAATGCCGCGGCGGTCGCGTCTAAAGATGGCGTGGATGAAGAGTTTTTCTCTCCCAGAGGATCTTTGAACGGAAGCGAGGTTTCTGTCGGCACTGGATCGGCTTCTAGAAGGGCTTTTGCCGCCATTGAAGTGGATAATCTTCACGGGCTGATGTCGAATTCTTCCTCCACCTGTTCTTCTTCGGTCTCGGGATCAGTTTCTGGGTCTCCGGTGAGGTCGGTTAGTCTCTCACCGGAGAATAGTTTGAGCCCTATGAAACCGATCCCCAAGTCGCCAGACTTAATTGAGATTCCGGCTGTGAGGCCATTTCATCGGCCATTGACATCATCAAAGGAATCTGCATCGCCGTCTCCACCGAGTTCATCTTCACCGGATAGATATTCGAGGGCTAGCGTGGAATCTTCGCCGAGGATTTCTAATGTGTCCGATCTGATAGTCGGATCGGAATCTCCGGTGGGAAAAGGCAGCAACATTGTACACCAAGACGTCATTGTCACCCCAACAGTCTCTCCACCTCCTCCGCCACAAGCTTCTGTTCCACCTCCACCGCCGCCTCCACCTTTGCGGGCCGTGGTGAATAAAAGCTTGGATAGTCCTAGAACGCCAACCCCGCCAGCTAAAAAGCAAGCATCTGTACCACCGGCTTTGATAACGCCCTTTAGACCTATAGCTGCCAAAAGTCCCCTTTCGGTATCTCCAATTGAACTGCCTGCAAATGATTCAGAGTCTGCCAAGAAGAATGAGGATGACACATTATCGACTGATGAAAAAGGAGAATACTCAACTGAAACCATGGACCAAAATGAGGAGGAGATTATTTCAAAGCCAAAATTGAAGCCATTGCATTGGGATAAAGTAAGAGCAAGCTCTGATCGTGAGATGGTGTGGGATCAACTCAAATCTAGCTCTTTCAAGTGAAAAATTCTCTACTCTTCTTACATTTATAAACACATTCTGGTAAGTTAATAAATAATAATTCGTTAAATCATATGCAGATTGAATGAGGAGATGATCGAAACATTGTTTGTCGTAAATACCCCGATGCCGAATTTGAAGGAAAAAACTAGGTGGCAAGTTCTTCCCACACCTGGACCTGATAGTGGGAATCGGGTTCTTGATCCCAAGAAAGCTCAGAATATCGCCATTCTGTTGAAGGCTCTCAATGTCACGGTGGAGGAAGTTTGCGAAGGACTTTCAGAAGGTATTATATGTGGCCTCTTATTTCTTTCTGGGATTTCAAGATTTTGTAGATCTTTTTAGCTGATAGATATAAGATGATTTGCACATTGTAATTTCTACGCCCGTGGTGATCATCAAATAAATATAGTGTGTCTAGACAATTGCTTCTCGTTAGTCATTAATTCAGTTTTTGATCATTTCCTTTTTCTATTTGTTTTCTGAGACATGCTTATTTACCTCTCATGCTACCTACTTTGAAGATTGCGACTTGAACTGACCACCATGATATTGTTGCTCCTCGCCATGTTTTCCTTGATCTTATCTACATTGGTGGATTCTTTCCATGTTGCCATCTCATTGAAGAGTGGCATTATGGAACACACAAAATGAGCTGTTGACTCATAAGTTTCGTGTTATGCTAATACAGCTTGTAGGTATCGGTAGATAGTTATTATTTTATAGAAACATAATCTGGTTTGAAATTTCTGAACCTTGCTTGTGCTGAGCTGCCATTTGAGAAATCAAGGTTGGCTTCAATCGGGAAAGCCATCCTTAAAAAATACTATGATTCTTCTAGATTCCCTGTAGACCTACTATGATTTTATATAAAGTATGCGGTGAGAATATCAATTATTGAAATTCATGGGGCAATAATTTATTTCCCCGCCTCAACACAGGAAATGCAGATATTATTGGGATGGAGCTTCTTGAGACTTTGTTGAAGATGGCTCCAACTAAGGAAGAAGAAAGGAAGCTTAAAGAACACAAAGATGAGTCACCACTTAAACTTGGGACTGCTGAGAAATTTTTGAAGTCTGTTCTTGATATACCTTATGCTTTCAAAAGAATGGATGCAATGCTATACATATCCAATTTTGATTCCGAAGTTGATTACCTCCGAAAATCATTTCAAACTCTTGAGGTCAGGTTCCATATTTTCTTCTTTTTTATATTCTCTTAAGTTTATCACACAATAAAATAATATCCATTTATATGGGTGAAATGAAGCTTTCATGATCGAGTACATAAATCTTGTATTGTGTTGTATTATTTCTTCATTATGTTTCTTCTATTAAATCTTAATATAGTGAATTCTGATTCTAAATGTATCTTGTCAAAACCATTACTTTTTTAAAAAGCACATAATAAAGCTTTGGGATGACATTTTTACAGGCAGCCTGTGAAGAACTGAGAACCAGCAGAATGTTCCTAAAACTTCTAGAAGCAGTGTTAAAGACTGGAAACCGCATGAATGTGGGAACAAATCGGGGTGATGCACATGCCTTTAAGCTCGACACGCTACTTAAACTAGTTGACGTAAAGGGAGCTGATGGTAAAACAACACTTCTGCATTTTGTTGTTCAGGAGATAATAAGAAGCGAAGGTGCTCGTCTTTCTAATGTAAACCAAATCGACAAATCCTCCGTGAATGATGATGCCAAGTGCAGGAAAATTGGCCTCCAAGTCGTTTCAGGTCTCAGTTCAGAGCTTTTGAACGTAAAGAAAGCTGCTGCTATGGACTCAGACGTGCTTAGTGGTGATGTTTCTAAGCTTTCAAATGGAATAGGGAACATAGCTGAAGTTGTAAGATTACTCGAGGAAATCCCATCTGAGGACACTGGAAGTCGTAAGTTTTCAGAGTCGATGAACCTCTTCATGAAGAGGGCGGAAGAGGATATAATTCGGATACAGGCCTCAGAAAGTGTTGCTCTATCTCTGGTGAAGGAAATTACTGAATATTTCCATGGAAATTCAGTGAAGGAAGAGGCACATCCATTCAGAATATTTTTAGTCGTTAGAGATTTTTTAACGGTGCTCGATCGTGTCTGCAAGGAAGTAGGGATGATAAACGAGCATACTATTTACAGTTCAGCGCACAAATTTCCAGTTCCGGTGAATCCGACTCTACCGCCAGTGTCCGGAGGATTCCTCAATGGAAAAAAATGCACTTCATCTGATGATGACAGCTATTCCCCTTGATGTTTGATGGTCATATCAAGTTCTGGCCATTAAAAATGTACCCACTTTTCAGATATATATGTATTTTACTATAGAATTTTGTATTCATCACTGTAGATTAATGTAAGAGATTTTGGTAAAACTAATTATGTTACAAATGTACACATAAAATTTCCTGGAAGGTAATGGTAAGTTCTTTTACTGCTCCAAGTTGGTTTTACCCCTCCAACTGGAGCTTTCAGTTTTTCCTACTTACCAGATTGTCCTCTTCTATTTTCAGCCATATAATCATAGTCTTCGAGACCTACCGAGCCTTTATATATTTGCGAAATAGTCTTCTATTTGTGAAAGTCTATAATATCCGAGCCTTTATATATTCTGCAGGTCTATATATAATGTATTATGATTATTTAATACAATATGTGTTTTCTTTTAACACTATTTATTATTAATGATATGTATGAGCATTGAGCATGATTAAATACGTTAATCTTGATCGACATAGTTTATCTCTTGTTGTGCCTCAAAGTCAGGCCGGTGAAGTTGTTTCATTTGTTCCATACGGTGTACGGTAATATTTGAAAACTGTAGTCATAGTATAAATAGTAACAAATTTTTGAATATGTAAGCATATTTTTTCATTTTTAGGTGGAATAATGTGTTTAGTTGAGCTCATTCACGAATGCATGCGATAAGAATTATAAGAGACTGCTTTTGATCATATGAACAATGATGAAGTACTATTAAATTATTTAAACTTCGCAAAATTTAATGCATTTTAAAAATTTTTTATTAACTTTGCATTTTTTGAATTTTTTTTGCCGTTTAACTAGATAGTTTACAACAAAATATTAGCAAATGTAAGAAAAATTATTGATTTATATGATAATAATATTTTTTTGACGATGTGTTTGCACCCTTATTTGCTACAAAATTGGGGAGATGCATTGTCCCAATCTAGTAATCCGACAATATATTCAAGTGCCTGCAATTGACAAGGATGACCTTCACAATATCACGAGAATAGGTCATCCCAACATAAATTTGAAGAAATATCATAAAATGTTGTTATTACGTGGAATAGAAAGTTGAGGTATGTTGATCAGGTGAACGACACGACAGATCAAGCAAATTAACGATGATTATTTTCAGTGGGATAAGCGGATTACTGTATGCATTATTTGGTTTTCATCCATGTCCACACGATTTATTTGTTTTCAGACAAAATAATTTTTCACAAAATTTAAGTATGTCTTTTCTTGATTCACAACAGTCATCATTGGGGTTTGTTCCTAGGACAACATGTTGAAAGGGTCATCAGGTGGGTTTGGCACTATTGTTTCATATGGTGTTTTGGATACTTTAGGGACATATGTTGTGTTTGAAAATGCAAGTCCATAAGGTGCCTTTATACCGCAGGGCCATTTGATGAGTTTGACACTTGAGGTCCATCTAGTGGTTTAATGGTTTATCTGGGGGTTTAACACTACAAGGTCTATATGATGTTTTTGGTATTAATATTGGTCTTTCAAGTGTGTGTGATACTGCACCTGAAAGAGGATCGGTTACGGTGCTAAGATATGTGACAGAAGTTTGGAAAAATGAAATTTTCTCAAGGAAAAAACCGAATACCCACTTTGATGTATAGCAAATAACAAATAAACATAAAAATATGTCATACATAGTGTGTTTAGAATTTCTTACCTATCAATCACAATGATTGATATTTTGGCTCCAACTAAGTTGTAAACAACTTAGCTCTTGATGGTAGACAATCTACAAGTTTTTCAAGAGCACACCTTGCTCAAATGGACTCCTTCTTTCAAATTAGGTCCACCACTAACAAGGAAGATCCACTCTAATTTTGCACTAGAAAAATTAGAGCATTTTTCTTTGACAAGCGTATACTTTCCTCAACAATTGAAGAAGCAAAAATGAGAGGATTTTTCTTTGAAGTTTCGGCCAAAGGGGGGTGCTTGGAGGAGAGAAGAAAAATTCTTGGTGATTGAAAACTGTAAAAGTTGCATGTGCATGTCATGCCTAGTTTATCGAAAAAATTTGCCTCCAACCCTTCACCTCCCAAGCTTGCAATTTTATTTGAGCATGTAACATTTACAAATTCCATGGACTTCAATTTAAATATCTCAACACATTTGAGACCAATTAAACTTTATTTGATTTTACTCAAGCCCACTAGTTGAATAATTATTTCCAATTGGGCTCTACAAGACCCAATGTTTTTTAATTAATTAAGACCCAATGTTATTTAATTAATTCAACACTTAAACTAATTTAATTATTTGGACTAAACTAGGCCCACTAGTGTTTATTTAATTCAACACTTGAATAATTTAATTTAGTCCATAATAATGTTTATGAAAATCACAATTTTCAAATACATTATTTATTTGAGCCATCTGTTAATTTAGGAACACTTCCACAAATTAAAAGTTACATTCCCCATAATCCTCTTATAGAAGTCATACTTCTATTTTTTTTTTTGCTCTTATAAACTCTTTTATAAGTCGTTCAACACATTGAACTATTTTTCTTCTCAACGGGATCTAGAAAGTTAGCACTTGTGTGATCCTCAATGGTTCATTGATACAACTAGCCGTGGGTTCACATCTCAATGTGATTCGGGACTAAACATGTCCTTATATGAGCATATTCCATTTGTTCCATTCTTACTTATCAATTCCTTGATAATAAGAACGTCAGAACTTAAGTCTGATAGTACCCAACCAATCATGTTAAACGTCTAGCAGCATCGCTTACATGATTCCTTAGATATCAAATGATAGTGCCTGCAAGAACCATTCCATTATGGTCAGCGTACAGTATGGTCCCTTCATTTCATTATCCCGAATGATTCGACAAATATTGGTATATCGAGAGTTGTCAAAGAATCGATACTATGTGTCATGTCGTAGTTGCATCGATAATGTAATCTAAGAAATCCTTTTCTTAATTACCACCAACACTCTTATCAGAGATGTCAAACTACATACAAATGATATCACATAAGATATCCATACCCGAAGGTAAGCGGTGAATCTCCGACTACAATGCATCGACTCCTATATATTTCGACAAAATACCTAACCTTGCCACCTGATGACTCCATAAGTGTCGTTAAACAAGTCAAAGTGCAATGCTAGCATATAGAGTCTCAATGTTGTCTCGGGTCATAAGGATTAATGGTGTACAACCATAAACTAGGACGTTTCCACTCGATAAATAAGAACCACTTGGAAAGTCCTTTATGGAGGGTTGTTTAGTGCACTCTACAAGGAGCACCTATCTGCATGCTCGGACATCACAATGACCCCTACCAATGAAACACTGTACTTACATCGCAGATACTAGTCTCAAACTCGAGCTGCCTTTATCCTTCTTAGCGGCGGCTGAATCGACTAGGAACTGTTTAGAATATACTGTATTGCAAATATGAGTTTCATGATACTCATCATATAAGCATCTCATATTCTTTCTACTATTTGTATATTCAAGAACTTTATCTATGCAACTATCATGGGTATACAGATAAAAATGTGTCAAAACAATAATTTCAAATATTATTAAAATAAAGATTGTTTATACATAGAGTTTAAACATGAACCCTCGGCCAACACTTAGCTCGATGAGCACCTACTCTAACAATCTCCCACTTGCATTAGAGCCAACTACCCATATGCTTTAAACCCATCGATTCGCGATGATTCTCGAATAATGGTCCAGGTAAAGGTTTAATTAGTGGATCAACAACATTATCTGCAGAGCCGACTTTGTCAATCAACATTTCTCCTCTTTCCACATTCTCTCGGAAGATGTGGTACTTTCTTAATACATGTTTGGATTTCTGATGAGACCTTGGTTCCTTTGCCTGAGAAATGGCTCCCGTGTTGTCATAAAACACCGGGATAGGAGCAACTCCATTAGGAATGAGATCCAACTCTTGGACGAAATTCCTTAACCAACAGCCTCCTTTGCTGCAGCTGGTGCAGCAATGTATTCGGCCTCAGTGGTGGAATCTGCGGTACTGTCTTGCTTGGAACTCTTCCAAGAGACAGCAGCACCATTGAGCATGAATACAAACCCAGAGGTTGAATTTGAGTCATCGATATCGCTTTGGAAGCTAGAGTCAGTATAGCCTTTCAATTTAAGTTCTCCACCTCCATAGAACAAGAAACAACTTATTGGTCAGTGCAAAAGCCACGTCAGGACGTGTAGATATCATCCCATACATGATACTAACAATTGTAGATGCATAAGAAATGCTTGTCATCGTCGCTATCTCTGCATCACTATTGGGAGACATAGACTTGGATAGGGACACGCCATGACATATTGGTAGATGTCTTCTCTTGGACTCATCCATCGACAACTGCTTAACGATGGTATCAATGTATATGGACTGGGTGAGACCAAGCAATCTTCTTGATCTATCTCGATAGATTTGTATTCCCAATACAAAAGAAGCTTCACCCAAGTCCTGCATCGAGAACTTACTCCCTAACCATATTTTAGTTGATTGCAACATCTCTACATCATTCTCAATGAGTAGAATGTCATCAACATAAAGCACCAGGAATGTCACAGCACTCCCACTGACCTTCTTATACACACAGGGTTGCTCAAGATTCTTAGTAAAACCAAAATCTTTGATTGTACTATCGAATCTGAGGTTCCAACTCCTAGATGCCTGCTTTAGACCATAAATAGATATCTGAAGTTTGCATACCATATGCTCACTTTCGATAGATGTAAACCTTTCAAGTTGAGACATGTAAATCTCTTCCTTAATATCCCCATTAAGAAAGTCTGTCTTTACATTCATCTGCCATATCTCATAGTCATACTATGCAGCTATGGCTAATAATATCCTTATAGACTTAAACATTACAACTGGAGAAAATGTTTCCTCAAAGTCAACCCCTTGTCATTGAGTATATCCTTTTGCTAACAATCGTGCTTTGAAGGTCAATACCTTCCCAATGCCCCAAGTTTCCTCTTGTAAATCCATTTACACCATATGGGAACAGTTCTCTCAGGTGGATCCATAAGATTCCACATTGGTTTGAATGCATGGAATTCATCTCAGATTCCATAACTTCAAGCCACTTGGATGAATGGGCATTAGATAACGCTTTCTTGAAGGTCATTGGATCGCATCCATGGTTAGACTCATCATAGTGTAGCTCGAGTCCTAGCCATTCGACTCCTAGCATGGCTATGACTCTTCCCTTGACTCCCCGACGGCCCTGGCTAGCCCTGGAACCAAGCCAACACTAAGCCCAGCCGTGAAGACAAAAACCGAATTACCCCTTGTTTCCCCTGACAGCAACATGCTTCTAGCTTTCGTGTTTTTCGTTTGCAGGGTATATGGTGATGAACTAGGACTCTAATATTCGTGAAAAACAGTACTTGATTGAGTCCTAATTACGGCAGCTCCTTACACAATACATAAACGTATTTTAGGTGATCAACAACTCAAATATAGAACCCATAAACATGAAATTTCGAAAATAATTCAAAGTGCCACTTGATTTCCATACTTTTCATGCACAAAAATATAATATGGTGTGATGATGTTTTAGAAGGAAAGAATAAGCTTTGCGTAATTAATACACGAAAAGAAAACCGTTGAAGATATCGAAAAACGGGGCAAGACCTTTGGCTTGAAATCCTCCTTGCAACCTCACGATTTTTCTTCTGCAAACTGTGTTGAGTGTGCCGTGTGTTTTGAGGTATTTTGGGAGAGAATTTCAGACTTTGGGGCGTGAGTTGGTACGTAAGGTTTGGGGTAATTAATTTATTATATATTAATAAAACCATTAGTTAAGCTTAGGACTATTAAGCTCATAATTTAGGCCCCTTAGTCTTAATTAGGATTTAATTAAAATAGTTTTGGTAAAAATAGTTTGTGAATTAAATAGCCGGGTTGTCAAAAAGTTCGTATTTATATTTTTTTTTTGAAAAACCGACACCGATAAAATTTACGTCCCGGGGTATAAAATCACCTAAAAACTCCTTATTTTCAAAAATATGAAAAAGCAACACTCATATTTTAAATAATTAAAAATAATTATTTAATAAAAATATTTTACGTTTTTCAGTCCTCGGTCTCCGTTCTTCGATCGCAACTCGAATAATCCTTAAAAATACCGTTTTATGCATAATGACAATTAAATCATATTTAACATATAATTATGCATGACACATAATTAATTAAGCAATTAAAATAATTTAATTACCCATTTTTCATATTTCCTAGATTTGCATGCAGTTGGATTACGTCGTCTTAATTTTGGACCTTACAGTGGAACTGCCTGTTTTGTGAAGGAGTTCAGTAAAACTGACAGTTGCCCAATATGGTGAATGAAAATTTCGATTTTCGAAATTTCATTTTTCATTATATTAACAAGATTTGTATCATTGATACATTGGCGAAGATCAGGGTTATAATGAGTTCGAAATAATTTATTTAGTGAATTGAGAATTTATTGATTAAATTATTGCATTAGTAGTAGTGATTACTAACATGTACAAATTCCCATACATATTCTAGAGGAGTCTAGAATTAAATTTACATATGAGTTAGTTACATAAATTAAAATGGTTATTTAAGTTAATTAATAAATATATATACATTTTATATGGTGATATAAAATATATGTATATATGGTATTAATATATCATGTATTATCAAAAGTTGATAAATTTGTTATATATTAATAATATGGGAATTAAATTATAAAATATATAGTCCTTGTGAGAGAGGGACAAGAGGACATAATTCCAGAGAGAATTTTTTTCCATAAAATTCACAAAATTCCTTCCCAATTGAGAAGTAAACTCACGGCCACCCCTTAAGGAAATTGGAAGAAATTTTGGCATAAAAGAGCAAATTAGATTTGCTTAATTATGGATTAAAAATCTATAATATTTGTTAATGATTGATTAAGAATCAATTAAGCAAAAATCCATTTTTATGAAACATGTAACTCACGGCCACTTTACAATTGAATTGCAAAAAGATTTCGGCCAACTCTCTTCTTCCACCGCCGCGCCGATTCGTCTCCAGATTTTGGAAATTCGGATGCTATAGTCTCAACGCACAAATAACTTGTGATTTCTAGTGCAATTCAATCGAGGAACATAGCTTTCGATTGTGGACCTAATTAGACGATCAAAGTTGAAGAGTCGTCTGTAGGATTCATAAGAAGGGCTATCTCCGCGTAAAAACCGGAATATTTTGGAGTCCAGCTTTAAGAACGCAAAAGTATAATTCTAAACGTCCTATGAATGTTTTGAACATACGACGCCGAAGCAAAAATTTTAAACTTCCGCTGCGTCTTAGGTGCGAGAATAAGATGTCCCAACAGAAACAACTTGATCTGGAATCAAATGCAAGGATGTACCTATCAAAGGAAAGATGAAAATGGTTGAGATAGCTGAAGAATACGAGGACAAGGTTCCAAAATCCTTAGTTCAAACCCAAATAGATCAGCATATGGAGCAATTGAATGAATATGCGTAAGATAATTTATTTTTTCGATGAATGGGTCAACTTTTGCACTGTCTGTCACTTTTATTTTTTTAAGGAAGAAGACAAGAAGAATTTTAGGGCAATTAAGATTGAAAGGATGGTGTTTGCTGCTACAAAGACCACCATTGTCAATGTAGCCATGTCCGAAACAGTCTATGTCCCAGAGGCTCTAAAAGTTCAGACGCTTAGTGAGACTCTGACTGTACTCAAGGCCGATAATGATTTTCAGAGTCACATTGCTTTTCATGATACTGCAGTAATCATACAAATTTCCAATGACTTGAAGGAACAAATTTCGAGACATTCGAAATCGTCTTCGAAACATTGCTTCATTATATGTTGGATTCTCAGCAAAGTAATCATTGAACAAATTACGATCGGCGGTTTCCCGATCACGATGGATGACTACGTGACCTGGAATTGAACCCTTATGTGTTCCTTGCTCTTCTTGGATGATGCCAGAAGCCTTTGTTATTAAACCAGTAAAAGAAGTTGCAAAGTCCCTTCCTTGTGATGTTGCATCCAGCAGTACTCCTGCACCATCTCCAGCAGTCTGACCCTTTGCCGCTCTTTCTCAACACACCTAGTCTCTTATGTCTGTCAAAGGCTTCTCTACTTTTGAATATGTTCATAACTCAATTGTCGAGGAGGCCGGCCATGGGTACGGCTCTAATATTTCTTCTCTCCCTCTAGCACCAGTTTCTCCTATCTCTTTATTCTCTCCACATCCTAAATTCAGACACAAGAACCAGAATCTACTGCTATTGCTGATGAACCGATTCTTCCAAAACTTACTGATTTCTCAGTTGAGCTTAAGATGGAAATGCAAGCTATTCTTGACGGGGCCTAAAATGGATGAATTGGTCCTAGTTGATCTCTATACTGATGTTATAAGGGGAACTTCAACAACAGTTAGTGTGTCACGATGTCCTTCCTGATAAACATTTGTCGCACGCAATCTTCTGAACCTTCTCCTGTTCTCGCTTTGGTTCCCTTCTCTACCCCTAGTACTGATGAAATTTCACTGATCTCGACAGCCAAAGTGGTTCATCTTGAACAGATCAAGAAAAAGATACTTGATCAAGGTAGTCCCAAACTCTCCTGATGATGCTGTTTCATTAACATAATTGAAATTGGACAGCCTTAGGAGACAATGCAATGATCTAGAAGCAATGGCTAATGAAGTCAAATATGATTATCTATATATGACCGATTCAAGAATCAAGCAATACTCTACGAACTTTAAAAATATCATCATCTATATGAAGTTTACAAGCCTTGAAACCTCTACTGAATTCATGAAAATCACAAGCTTTAAGTTTTTTTATCAGATCTTCTGTGCTGATCTACTCACATTCTTTCCCTCCAAAGTAATGATGAACAATTGTCATCAATACAGCTCCCCTTCTAGAGGGCAATTGTTTTTTTTTCTGCTTCCTCTAATGCATATAATTTATTCCAAAGTGATGAAGTTAACCGATATCTAATGAGACAATTGTGGAGTACTGGTCAGAATTAGGATTATAATTGGATTTTCGAAAAACGAAAACAAAAGTAGAAGAAATCAGGAATGATTCAATTCCAACGATTCCTTTAAATATTCAGACAAGGAAGGAGTGATGTCTGAATTGGGATTCACAACTGGATTTTAACAAAATTGAAAATAAAATAAGAAGAGATCAGGACTAATTCTATCCCAAACGATTAATTTATCTAAAAGAAAAAGGGATCAGGAGAGAGTACTGTATCTCAAATGATTAATTTATCTGATGTAATAATTGGATTACAGTTGGATTTTAATTCACAAAACCGAAAGTAAAAGAGAAGAAAAGACGATTCCTTTATCTAATAAGACAGACATGTGTGTTTTGTTGTAAAAATTGGGATTACAATTGGAATTTCACACAATAAAAAAGAAAAAAAAATAGGAAGGTATAATAGTGATTCAATCTCTAACGATTCATTTATCTAATGAGACAATGGTATGGACATGTCTAAATTGTGATTATCATTGGATTTTTACAAAAAAATCAAAATAAGATCAGAAGAGATCGTGACTCTGAATACAATCTTAATGGCTAGACCCAAGACCCGCCTCACCTTGTTAAATATTTTTCAGACCCGTCTCACTCCGAATACAAAACGGGACCGGTTAGACCCGTGAGACCCGATTTTTTAAAAATGAAAACAGTAATTTTCTTCTCACATGACTTAATTATAAATCAAACAAACCTCTAAATACAACACAATAGAAAACTAATTCATTTTTTCAACCACACTTAATAATGACAAACAAAGTATCTTCACGGCATAATGAATTACATAAAAAAAAGATTTACTAGCTCTCCAAAAAAAAATATTAACATCCCCAAATGGACATTAATAAAACTAAAACCCTAGAGTATTTATATGCACATATATGGAGCGTGTGTTATAGAACTCATGACCTGCCCCATACTAGGACGGGTCTGAAAAATTGGACTCGAGACCCGACTCATGTTCTATTTGGTATGCCCAAACCCGCCTCAGATGGGGTGAGTCCAATGCGGGTTTGGGTTCCCTATTTCAGCTTTAACTAATAGACAATTTTAGAGTGATGTTAGAATAAATATTACGATTGAAATAAAAACACGAAAAGAAAGGAAGACAAGATCAAGAGTGATTCAATCCCAACAATTCATTTATATATTAAGACAAGGGTGGAATGATTCCATAATTGTTATTGCTATTAGATTTTCTCACAAACGAAAAGAAAAGAAGGGCTTCATGAGTTAGTCGATCCCAAACGATTCCTTTATCTATTTAGTAGACAAGGGTGAAAGTGATGTCAAAATTGAGATAATTATTTGATTTTTACCACAAAAAAAGGGGATCAAGAGTGATTCAATCTCAAATGATTCTTTTATCTAATCCTACAATTGTAAAGTGGTTTCAGTATTAGGAACAATTGGATTTTTACAAAAAGAAAGATAAAAAAAGAAGGGATTTGAAGTGATTCAATCCCAAAAATTTCTTCTCTAGTGACGTCAAAATTTAGATTACAATTGGATTTTTATCAAACAAAAAGAAAGGAAGAAGGGATCAGGAGTAGGGGTGGGAAAAAATACCGAATTTTCGATATACCGAGGTTACTGTAACGAAAAATATTGAATTTATCGAAATTTTTTGTATACCGAAATTTTCGGTACGGTATGGTACCCGTACCGAAATTTTCGGTATGATAACGGTATGAAATTTGAAATTTTCGGTATATACCGAAATATCGAAATAATATATATAAATAAAAAAAAATATTTTTTTGTATAAAACGATATATATCGATACCGTACCAAAATAAAGAATATACCGAAATATCGAAATAATATATATAAATTAAAAAAATATATTTTTTGGTATAAAACGATATATATAGATACCGTACCAAACTAAGGAATTTAACTTCTGTTTGGACTAATCATGTTGTAATAGTCCAAATCAAAGTTCAGAGAAGCAACTCAACTCATAGTTGAGAATTTAAACTGTTGACAAGTTTTATATCTATAGCCTAAACTTACAGCTAGCTAGAGGACTGGATGCATAGTCTCGACTTGTTGAAAAGCTGACAGGCTTCAGAAATCATAGGATCTCACACATTATTGCAAAGATAGCGGATGAAGAAGTCGCACATGTTGCGGTTGAAGTTTATTGGTGTTAATTGATGTCTTGGATCTCCAGACACATGTTGTGGTTGGTATTTATTGTCTTTACGGATTTTTTTTGTATATATCTTTCCTGATCTCTTTGAATATCTTATGGGATTTGTTTAGTATTGGTAATCATTGGCCTTGAAATTACAAGGGAATGAATTTTTTTATATATATTTTCGGTATGATAGTATTTTACCGATACCGTGCCGAATTTTCGGTATACCAAAAAGTCGGTAAGGTAAAGATATTATTTTTCTCATACTGATATTTTCGATACGATATACCGTACCGACCACCTCTAATCAGGAGTGATTCAATCACAACAATTCTTTTATTTAATGAAACAATGATAGAGAATTATGTCAGAAGTAAGATTACAATTGGATTTTCACAAAAAAGAAATAAAAGAAAAGAAAAGAAGAAGAAGGAATATTATTGATTAAATTCCAACTATTCTTTTATCGAACGAGACAATTGGTAGAGAGATGGCCTTGGACTTGTCGCTCACAATTGACATGTCGACGAGATAGACAACTCACTCTTGTCATGTCGTCGAGAATTAGCCACGATTTTTGAAAAACTTTACGCCGGTGATTTTTGGGACGTTTTTAATATTCGTCGCTAATTTAATTAGCGATAGTTTTGGCGACGGATACAACCATCGCTAATCACAAATTTTTTTTTTGTAGTGAATTAGGTAGTTTATATGTCATCATTAAAATCAAAAAAGCCACAGTCAAAGGTGTCATAATCCTTTCCTAAATAACAAAATTGGGTCACAAAGGTTTATATTTCTGTACCATTCTACTACTTAATATATGATAGTCCGATTTTTAATTATTTATCCCGATTTTTATGTATAATCCAAGTATCTAAACCAAAAGCAAAGTGAGAACTTGTAGGATTTAAACTTCTTCCGGTCAAATGTCCTACTTCTAGGGGCACGATAAGACATCGAAGAAATCTAATCAGCACGAGTAGGTTTTTACGAGATAGTATCACATATCTTTATTTGTGAAAAGAATTTGTCATGTCTATATTTACAATAAAATGTAATATTTTTGGCGTAAAAAATAATATTTTTTCATGGATGACTCGAATTGAAGATTTGTCTCATAAAATTGATTAATTAGACCGTCTGACAAGAGTTTTTGTGCACAATCAATGAATGTACCCCTACAATTGTATATTTCATCTTGATCATCCTTGACGCCTTGATAAATTACACACACAATACATCTTCATTGAGCAAGTAACACTAGTTTTCAAGTCGGCTTGGTTTGAAATCCTTTCAATGCGGATCATTCACATTTAAAAACTCAATTTCTTCTCCCGAAAAAATTCCAATTTTAAAGCGTTTTTCTCACAAAAGAATATACTATAAATCCGGATTTTAGCTCACCAAATCTATCCAACATATTTCTTCCGAAGTATCATCCTTTTAACTCATCTCCAGTATTTTAATGCTTTGATAGATACAAGCTCCTTCAGGGGTTACATTTTTGGGATTATTTTTAGCTAAACAACCAATATACTGAAGACTTTGAGTTCAACTAAAATAACTACTCTTCCACACCTTCTCACTTTGATTTGCAAGTATTTTTCTAGTGATATTCAATCTTCATTACTTCCGTGAATGAATCTTCAAAGATTTTTGAGTAAGTCTTTCATAAGACAGTCTCACGGATTTTTATTCGTGAGACGGATCAATCATGTTCATATTTATAATAAAAATTAATAAATTTGACATAAAAAGTAATATTTTTTCGTGGATGACCCGTATAGAATATCTGTTTTACAAAATTGACTTGTGAGACCGTCTCACATGAGTTTTGTGAAGATCTTTCATAATCTCTGTAAAAATCTTCATAATATCTTCGAAAACCTTTATCATATTTAACACATGATTCTACTCTTATTTTCTTGAACAAAATAGGAACTAATCAGAATATAGTCAAGCAACATGCGATGGGATATATTAACCGCTTATTTGGCCTCGTCCCTTAAAGGAGTAACATATAGGAGACTAACCATGGAAAAATGAGATGATTTTCAGTGCTATATTCATATTTTGTTTGTATTGGATTCAACATGCTTATTATTGAAATAATGATAATTTATTTGTATATGTATCCTTGAAAAGTGTAACGCACGATCGACCCCTATTTACTGAGTATTTATCCAAATACCCCTACTTCCTCTCCTCAAATAAGAACAAAGAACAAATTGAGGAAGAAAAACAAGAATACTTCTGGGGATGGTGAAGATGTCAAGTCATAACAAGACCAGTCATGTAATTCCGTTTTTAATTTTTTTTTTAAGCTTCCGCATTTTGTTCAAGTTTTGTAAAGACAATGTTATGATTTATTAAATAGAATGGTTTGGATATTTGATTACTACTAGGCTTGTTGCTTACAAATTGTGTGATTGTGAAACAACGCCGGTGTCGACTAACCCCGGTCTCGTGACGTGACATTTAAGTAGTATCAGAGATCCAGTTTCATAATCCGGCTGAGATTCTCCCGGAAAAAAAAAGTGAGATTTCACATAGTGGTGGAAAAGCCTAATGTAATCCCCTCCGAAACAATCCAACGAACGATACTTTTCACGATGATCGAAGCCTTGTTTCTACCAAATTCCATCGTTTAGTCCTCTAAAATCGCGTTTTTGGTAATAATCGTGAGGCCAATAAATTCTTGTAGAAAATCAAAATCCAATTCCGTCAACGGTTACGTAATACTCCTGACTTAAGCTTGCAATCCATATAAAAATTTCCGAACTTTTTATTTTTGAAAATTTTCTCGAAAAATCCTATCTGGTGTTGAAATACTTTAAATTGTCCGTTAATACTGCTATTGATCTTATTCTATTGTTCTAAGATTTTTCATTTGTTTTATTTCAGGAAATGGCTTCAAGTTCTTTTATGTCTCGCACTCGGACCACAGGTCGCATGAGTGTTATACCCGTCCCTGACAAGGATACCATCATTGAGGACCTTCGAGCATCTCTCACCCTAGAACAGAAAAACAACGGGAAACTGATTGCAAGTCTAAATGCTTTGCAAGAAGAAAAGCACGAGCGGGAGGAACATAAAGCTCATCTCAAGGCTCTCTTGGAGAATATCTCTTTTATAGCAGTCCAACGACATCCGCAAGATGCAATGATCATTCAATAACTGCAAGATTCAGTGTAGCATCTGACTCTGCATTGCAAACACTTACAGATTCAGGTTCAACATCTTCAGGATGCCCTTATCGACTTGGAACCGGAAGTAGAACCAATAGAAGGGCCGATGGAAGACGATGCAGTAGGAGATTACGAGATTTTAGATGATTGAGGATTTAGTGTCGTGACTATTTGTAATAAAAATTTATAATCCATTTGCTTTCTTTTGCATTTCTTTTCGTTGCACATTTTAAAGACTTTTATTTGTATTGCTTTCCTAAAAATCAATGAAAGTTTATTTGATTTCATCATTATTACTTAATGATCATTATCACCTCATATTTGCAACTATATCTTTGAAACTCGTATATTTGTAGGACATGGACAGAAGACCATTACGAAACAACCGCAACTCACGTTACGAAAATCGCAACAACAACCGGAACTGTAAGGTCTAGGAAATTCGAACTACGTAACCTGACTGCATGCAATCTAGAGTTTTTATTTAAAATATGTGTTTAATGATTTTATGTCTTTAATGCATGATTATTGCATGGATATGTGTTTACTGCATTGTTTATTAAGCTTTCATACATTAGGGCTTTAAGTTGCATTTCGCGCTCGAACGAGTAACGGAGACCAGAGATAATCAGGAGAAATATTTTTATTGAATAATTATTTTTAATTATTCAATACATGGTTTATTTAAGTATGACTTTTGAAAATGAGCCTTCGCTGGGTATTTTTACCCGTCGGGTTATACTTTTACCGGTACACAAATTTTAACGATTCGGAGGACATTTTGAGGGTGCGGGCAATATTTTCAAAAACACACATGAAAAAAAATATTTTTCGGGAGTATTTTTGAGCTTGACGGGTTTGTTTTATTACTTAATGGGCCTAAAACCATTTTAATCAATTTGTTTTCTTAAATTAGGGCCCATTAACACTTTCTTTTAAACCTAAACCTATCATCTAATCAACCCTAAACCTAGCAGCAAGGTGGCCGCCCCCTCCCTCATTCAGCAACTCCCCTTTTTCGAAAAAACAGCAGCCCTCACGAAAATCCTCTCAAAGCTTTCAAGAAAATCATCCCCCGCCTCTCCGGTGTTCGTCCTACGCGAAGATATCAACGTTTTCGATCGTTTTAACACAAAAGCACTCCCAAAAACGATTCTTTCTCATCATTCATGCTATTTTATGTTGTTATGTGTGTGGTTGCATGAATATTACATAGATACATCATGTGATTTCGTTTTTAGAAGAGTTTTTCCATGAACACGCATGTATTCTTCATACTACTCCCGTTTTTGATGTTCTTGTAAAGAGACTGCCGATTTTGTGTTGTTAGGGGCTGTTTATGTCAAGGTTAAGGTGTTTAAGCATTGGAGTCGAGGCTTGGTAGGTTTAGGCGAGGATCGATCGGTTTGTGTTGAGAAACATAGCAGCTATATGACTAGATCGAAGGTTTGTGGTGCGCCGGCTGTGCAAGGGCCGTTGCTAGCCTTGGACCAGACCCTGGTGAGTCTGAGCCGTGGCCTAGGAGGGCTCGAACGCTGCTGGACGGAGTCTTGAGGCCGATCGGGCTAGAGGTTAAGGTTTGGTCTTGTTTGAGGCGTGTTTGGGGGCTAGCGAGTGTTTGCATCTTGCAGCGTGCATGGGGCTGTGAGCTGGGGTTAGGTTGGTCCAGGACGGTCCAAAAGTGTGTTGGGAAGTGTTGGTTCGAGGCTGATTCGGGTTGGTTGAGAGTAGGGTAGAATTTGGCTTGTTGGGAAGCTTTTCTGTCACAGGGTTAGCGCCACAGCGCCTGGTCTTCGAACTGGTAGCGCTGCAGTTCTGAGGCTGGGCGGTTAGCGCCGCAACGCCACAGTGTCAGCGCCTAGGCGCTAGTCCAGGGTTTGAGGGGCTGCGATTTTAGCAATATTGTTTCATTTGAGTATTGATACGTCGTTATGACCAATCTTAGTGAGAGTTAGATTGGGTCATATGAGGCTGGATTAGGAATCTTTGATTCATGATTTAAGCGTGGTCGTCTTCGGGTCGAGTTTTTAGTCCTAGCAGCGCCCTAAACACGATTTGACACGTCTTAAATGTTTTTGTTATCAAGCATATGACTTTTTATGTAAATACGAATAAAACGTTGCATGCTTGATTTTAAGAAAAGATTTACGTATATGCATGATTTTACTAAGTGATGAATATGATGACATGTTTTGAAGGATGGTAGTTGGTTGTGACTAATACGATGACACGATAATACGATGATATGTAAGGCCAAAGCTCAGTGGATGAGTAATACTGTCGCTAATATCCCCGCCTCCGGGTACCGCGGTTGAACATAGATGGATCCATCGCCTAATACGATTATACGAAAGTCACAACTAATGAACGGAATTCAAATTAAGAAAATGAACACGTATATGTGGATTTGATGAGATATGTTATGAACATGGTTATGCTTCGTCATGTCATGATTATGCTTACGACTTTTTAAAATCATGAAATGTATTTCTTATTACGGTACTTTTCACTGTTGTCTGTTATGTATATGTACTTGCTATAATGTTACATGTGTGTTGAGTCTTTAGACTCACTAGGTGTGAATGATGCATGTGAGAATTTTGATCAGGAGACTGGAGATGCCGAAGACTGAGTAGGCAGAGTTGGATGTGCGCACTCGAACCCGAGGACCGTATTTTCCGCACATCATATTTTTGAGATAGGACTGATTTTGAATATTTTCATACAATGTCTTTTATTATGTTGATGGTTCGACAAGAGTTTTGGAATATTTTTAACTGCAGTAATTTTTCAGTATTGGATTCATCTTATTTTAAAATGTGTAATTTTCAGTGGTACTGCATACATGCATAAGTTGGTAATTTTCGAAACTGAGTTTAAAAAAAAATTCTAGTAGTATTTGAAGTAGTAGCGTTTCATGAACAGTTTTGGAATCCCTCTCCTTCCGATGTAAGATCGGTTCATTCATGTTCCCTCTGTCTAGAAGCCTGTCAGGAGCCGCTCATTGTCCGTGCAACCTTATAGCACTGACGATCACCCACCCGCCCTCTTCGGCCCCGGGCCTCACAGGAACAACGATGACAATGAAGTATGTTTAATTGGCTTGTAGGAGTACAAGTCCAATATACTAAATAATTAAAGTGCTTAATGGACTTTGATTAATTAATTAAACTAGTTGGACTAGCCTAATTAATTAATCAAGCTCATTAATGTTAATTATGAATATTAGGTCATGGCTTGATTATAAAAAAGAGTAAGTAAGCCATAACCTTAGCCACCAAGCAAGCCTCCAAGAGACCACAATCTTCGAAAAACACTCTCCTATCTCTCTCAAATATTTTGGCCACCTTGAATTTTTTTTTTTGGGTTGAGTCGTTTCTCGATTTTTAATCTCCAACATTAAAAGTTCTTCCAAATATTCAAGTGCTATTTGGAAGAGGAACAAATCTTCCAGTTGTGGACTTGATAGAAGGTTTGAAGAAAGGAGTTCTTGAAGAAAGTTCATAGGGGATTCGACAAGAGCTATATCCGCCAATACCGGATTAGTTAGAGCCGAGTGAATTAATTCACTAAAGATATATTACTGAACATCCTATGTATTTTTAATTATTAAAATCATATGAGTGCTCAAATATATCTTGAATGTCAAGATCTAAAAATTTGTAAAACTTCCCCTGCGTTTGGGCACGAGAAAACCGAGATCCAACACTACATACCGACCCTCGGGTAGCAGACCAACCTTGGCCATACAATCTCTATAGCCATTAAATATGATCTTCAGGAACTTAGCTGCTTTCTTCTGGCCATCCCGTGTTTCCAAATTCTTATCTCTAGCACAAGTTCTAAGTCGAGATCATCTTTAAATGAGTCGATCTAAGAAAAAATTGAGGCTCCAGATCTTTATCTTGATTCATCAAGTCAACTCTTCATCTCGTGGACTGAAAATAGAGATATCAACTATAGATCACCTCAAACAAACAAGGGTAAATCTAGGTTGTACTAATGAATTTACAGTTTATCTATTTTAGGTATATCAAGAAAACTGTGAGAAATTAAAAAATAGAGCATGAATTAACTCAGCTATAGGTCGGGTTGACATAACAGAAAAATATTCATGAATATGTATGGAACTCAATGCTCATCCTAAGAAGGTCAAGTCATGGTATGAATTTGGGGCTCTTGCCTCGTTATATATCATAGCACCTAGTTTCTCAAATATATTTGCACTACAAAAATAAATCGAGGAAGTTGTTCATGAAATATGGGCAAATAACGAGTATTTTTTTAGAAGAGATATTTTGGAGCTATACTTCTTTACTGCAGTACCAGAACCGGTTGGGAAAGACTCACATGAGGCTTTACATTTCATCAAGCTCAGGAGACCAAGTATGAATTTCCAGAAATTCATTAAAGATTCTCCAGTAAACAATATAACCTTTGTTGCTTAACTTGCTTAAGATGACATATTCATAAGAAGAGCATGGAGATTATGAGTATCTTACAGAGAAGGAAAAAGTTAAGTTTCAGTTTAAATTTTATCAAAATCTAGTTAATGGATCTTTCCTGTTAAATACAATTGCAGGAAAACTACAAGATTTGCAGAAGAAATATTTGGAAAGAAGAAAAATATTTTGTGGAATAGCAAGCTATCGAAAGCAAAGAGACTTTCCGAAAATTCTGTAACATGGCTCTCACATTGGAAGATAGTCAGAAAAGATCTGCCCAAAATTCCCAAATCAGAAAGAGCCAGAATTAGAAAAAGATTTCCGGCCAAGATCACAGTGAAATCACATTGCAGAGATAAGTCCAAGTGGTGAGAGACCACACAAGATACTTTTTCATCGAAGACCACTAAAAAATTAAAAAATTCCTTGAAAATTTAAAGAAAGCATGTGAATTAACCACTCCATCAATGGAAGATAGGACCATTCAACCACTACCAAGAGTGACAGACAAAAGAAAAGGGGCCGCTTCACAAGTAGCTGCCAGCAATCACTCGCAACAACTAGAAAGCAATAAAGTAAAGTTATCAATCAAGACTTCACTTGAAATTGTGACCAAAAAAAACTTGCAATCACGTTTTAATAATTGAAAATTCACGAGTTATGAAGACGCACGAATTGCTTATTCAACGAGGGAATCGTGCTACGGAGCAAGCTTTTTGCAGAGTTTCACTGTTGGAGTGTCTGCTCTGAAATAGAGCAAACACTGCATGAACGTGTGGCTGCACCATCTTTTACCAATAATAGCCTGCAATTTTTTTTCCAGGTCTGCCAGTATTCGCAATAGATATGCGAAACTCCATCAAATAGAGTAATTTTGAAAAGAAAAAAATTAATAATAAAAAAACCCATTGTTGGAATCATCTGAGAACTGGAATGGCAAAGTGAGAGTGGAAAATATGGGAATTGGATTCCGCTGTATACACTGAACTTTTACCACTTCAAAGATTGAAATACAAGAGAACGTCTACGCTTGAATAATTGTGACTAATGAAAGAAATGATAAATATTTGACTTTTTTTGGATAAATAATAAATACTATTGTCGTGTGTATACATATAAAATTTTTTAATATTAATTAATTTTTTGTGAATTTTGAGAGATTATATTAAAATTTAAAACTTTGAAAACATTTTTATAACAATTTTTTTTGTTATGAGTTATATTATTATTTAATTTATAAATTCAAAAATATAGATAACGGTAAAGAAAATATTTTATTAGGATATGGTACACATAGATAAGATACAAATATACTA
Organism: Primulina huaijiensis; assembly: GCF_012295235.1. Classification (NCBI taxonomy): domain Eukaryota; kingdom Viridiplantae; phylum Streptophyta; class Magnoliopsida; order Lamiales; family Gesneriaceae; genus Primulina; species Primulina huaijiensis. Next base: position 11,462,638 of record NC_133311.1, on the reverse strand, counting down.
AAATAGTTTTAATAATAAAAATATCTTGTAATTTGAAGAGGAAAAAGATATTTTTGTTTTATAAAAAAAACATGCGATGAAATAAAAAATAGTTACTCAAAACCTCCAAAATTAATAATATAGTAAGTATAGATAATATAGATACGATAATTATTAAAGTGATTGGTCGACTCATTCTTTTTTACGACAAGTAATCCACAACCACTATCTTTTTAGTGTGCACTGAGTAAACTTGATATGTGTGACAAACCAAGTAAGCCTACGGAGATTGCATATAGGTTCAAGTAGAGAATGTTTTTGTGGAATTTAAACTTGAGATTTCACATACTCAACCAACACAGCTACCCTTATGGGGGCAAAAAGAACGTAAAGTTTGGTCGACTGTTTAATTGAACAAATATTTGTTTATTTATTTTAATTTTTACTTGGACTAACTATTTATTTTTCTTCTTTAATTATAGAGTAGGTCTCTCGTGAGACGGTCTCGCGAATCTTTATCTGTGAAACAAGTCAACCCTATCGATATTCACAATAAAAANTATATTATTAAGTGTGAGACTTTTAGAATAACTATCTTAGAGAATACCAAAATATTTAATTTCATAATTAATTCTCGCCCTGCTAAAAATCTCCTCAATATTTACATAATAACTCATTTGGATATTAGATTACTACTACTATTGGGGCCAACATTTGTGTTTGAATAAAACTAAAAATGGCATACGTAAGTGTCGATAGCCACATTCTTAAATACCAAATCAGACAATAAACTCAAAAATAGTTCTTCATCATATCAATATTACTAATATTTATAAAAATAGCATACAAAAATTCTTTAAAACAAGCAACAATATCAGGATATAATGACATAAGCATACCTTGTTCAATTTCTTTCATGGTTCTATCATGCATCTCGAGCAACTATGAGTTCCACAAGTTGTTCAGTATCCCCGACGTCAGACAGGGCCAAAACATCATCTTCTGTTGTGAAATTGTACTTCTGTCCAATAGCTCTCAAAAGCTGGTAAACTTCGAACATCGTGGGCCTCTCTTTCGGACCTGGACGCACACAATTACAGGCGACCTTGAGAAACTGGAGAAGCTCGGTATCATAACCTTTCCCTTTCAGGGCTGTGTCGATCGAATCTTGAATCGTAGAGGTACTTGAGAGTTGTGAAATCCACTCAACTAGATTCCCCTTGAAACTTTCGGGGGCTCTTTTGACAAAATTTGATTTCTCCCTGGTTACCAACTCCAGAAGCACAACCCCAAAACTATAGACATCGCCTTTGGGGGTGGCTGTTAAAGTTCTAGTATATTCAGGAGCAACATACCCCAACTCCCCGAAATCACCATTCACAAACGTGCTCAAATGAGATTCGATGGGATTCATGAGCCTAGCAAGTCCAAAATCAGATATTTTGGGCTCGTAATCCACATCCAGTAGTATGCATTTTGAACTGATATTTCGGTGAATTATACGTGGATTACAAGTGTGGTGGAGCCAAGCGAATCCTTTCGCTGCCCCAATCGCAATTTTGAGCCTGGGAGGCCAGTCGATAACCTTTCCACCATCAGTTACTTCATGCAGCTTATCATGAAGGTTCCCATTCGGCATGTTCTTATAGACTAGGAGTCTTTCCTTCTTAGTCGTACAAAAACCAAGAAGTGGAACCAAGTTACTGTGTTTCACGCTTCCTAGAGTAGCCATTTCAGACATAAATTCTTTTTCTGAGTGTTGAGTATCCTGCAATCTCTTCACCATAAGAGAGGTTCCATCTTCAAGTACTGCTTTGTACATCGTTCCAGTTCTTCCCGACCCGATAATGTTTTCTTTGCTGAAGTCATTAGTGCTCTTCATGAGATCTCTTAAGTTTATTTTAGACACCGCTTTGTCAAACATTTTAAGCTGAAAATTATAAAATTCTCAGTTATCCCTCGTATGGAAACAGATACACAAAAAATATCGAGACATATGATTAACTTTTTTTGAGGAACTTACAAAATGTGACCTAAGAATCTAACATAAGCCGCATCAATGTAATTTACCCTCGTTTCAAAATTAGAAACGGAAATTCTATAAAAGTGAGTATTTATCTTGCCTTAGTGTGTTTGGTACCCTTGATACTCCTTGCCCATTTGTTGCCCAGAAGATCTTCATCCTTCTTTGTTCTCGAGACCTTACGCAAATAGATGAACATGCCGATTCCTACACCTAAAGCTGCAACAACCACACCACCAACAGCTGCCCCGACAATTGCCGGAACACGGGTTTTCTTTGAAACATCACACGAACGCAAAGGACCACCACACAGTCCCGCATTACCTGCATAGCTCTCAGCTGTAATAGTTGCATTGATAAATCTTGGAACAGGACCAGTCAATTTGTTGTTTGCCACCGAAAAAGTCTTGATTCGGTTAAGTAGGCTGATCTGAAGAGGGATTTCACCGCTCAATTGGTTGTTATCGAGTTTAATAACATTCAAGTATTGGCATTTGGCAAGATCCTCGGGGATCCCTCCTGATAATTGATTGGATGATAGGTCGAGAGTCGTCAAATATGTAGTTAACTTTGAGATATTATTTGGAATGTTGCCATAGATATTGTTGTTCGAAAGATATAAGCCAGTCAACGATGAGCAATTAACAATTCCTTGAGGAAACTCTCCCCTAAGTCCCATGTCCACAAGCTTGATATTTAGGACCTTATTCTCAGCTTCGTGCCAGCACTCAATGCCATCAAAGTTACAGATATAACCATTAGTAGTATCGTTAGTGAAATTCCATGAATATCTTAAGTGGTTGAGTGGGTCTTCCAAAGAATCTTTAATGGATTTGAGACAGTCCACGTCACTTTCAGCGGCAAAGCAGATTGATTCGGTTAGGATCAACCAAATAGAGATGATAACAAGAGTAGTACGAGCTTGAAAACAGAATAACTTGAATTCTGATAAAGGAGCCATCATGAAGAACCAAAATGAAATCAAACTCAAGGATTTTGGTGCATCACAAATCCCGTACTTCACTTCCTGAAACAAACAAAACATACACATAAAAGATCAGATAACATCTCAAAACTTTCAGGTGAGTCCGACATATACTATTCCAGATCATGACTAACAGTTTCCGACCACAAATAACCCCACAACCAATCCATGGCAGGTGAGATCCTAACCGTTGAATCCAAAGGTGAATACTCAATCAAAGGAAATCAAGAACTAACATAACTGATTCCTCATGTTATACAGTAATCTGCATAAAAATTCACTCCCTCGAACAAAAGCACGGCAACGATCAAAGATCGGAATCACAACAAAAAAAGGCATGTTTAGATACTAAAGTACACAAATTACTGTAAAAAATTTCAATATCTTTATGAATATTATGAGTTTCAAGAGTTTTATCTAAGGAGATGAAGCGGGTAAATATCATTAACACGATTCACATTAAATTATCAAATAAAGGCTTCAATAAACTCTAACACTTCCTCTACCCGAAGAAGAAAGAAACCCTAATAGGGAAAGATTTTTACAAGAAGCTGGTCCTCCAACAAGATACAACATATCAAACAAAGATAGCCAAATATAACACAAAAATATACTCGAATTCACCCATTTATGCCTCTTAATTAATCAAAATAAATTCACATGACCGAATTAATCGCGCAAAAAGAAAAGGAGAAACAAAAAAGATGCACAAAAACCCACCTGCGATACCACAAAATTCTTCGTCCCTTAAATCAGAAGCCCAGAACTCCAAATCACATCCAAGAAATAAAATTAAAAAAAAAAGGTAAAAGAGACCAACAAAAATTCAAGTCTTGGGGAAAAACTTCAAAGTCAGCCCCAAAAATATAATCTAAAATGAAAACAACCCAAAAGCCACAAGCTAATGAAGTCCATATTTATACAGTAAATGGCGAGAAATTTGACAATTGAAGAAGTATTAATCACGCTGAAATGTAAAAGCTTGGATATTTCTCAACGGAGACCTTGGAGTCGACTGGGATTATGGAGTTTGACAGGGTTAATGGACATTGTACGTGTTCACATTCTTCCATCGAACAACTTGATGTCTTTTTAAGTTCTTTGAATAAATATCAATATATTATATTAGGTGTGATGACATGATAATAACTACTTAAAAAGAATATCAATTTTTGTTTTCTAATTTTATCCTTATAAGATATTAATATTTTTTTGTTTTTGTTTTTTTTAAATTTCAACACACTTTTATTTTTATTTATTTTTATTTCAACAATTCAAATATGAATTTAGTCTTTTCATAATTTATAAAATTTTACTTTAGTACATCGATAATAATAAAAAATATTTTCTATATCTCTACTATTTTATTAAAGCATATGTGCTCATAGACACTGCTCCATCTGACACCATTTTTTTTTTTTTTTTTTTACCTTTTTCCCCTTTTGTTTCAGCTCAATAATATCTTTCTCTCTCAAAATCAATCCATATCTTCAACAAAATCGTTCCACACACTTCTGCACGATTCTCTCAGTTATAGTTGGTTCACATTCATAAACTTCACTTCCTCTTTCAAATCTTCTCCATCGACAATCAATTTATCTTGGAACGCTGAAAAAGAGATTTATTTCAATCGGGTCTCTATGTAATTTTTACCATTCTTTGTTTTTTTAATTCTTATCAACTTCTTCACATTTTACTATATGCAGGGATTTCACAAATTGTGCAAGAATCTCAAAAATCTGTTGGGTGGTTTCAAGAGGATAAGAAATCTCTCTCTGCCAGGAGGTTTCTATTGGGGAAGTTCCTGTGACATGTTCGTTTCATTCTTTTTGCAATTTTATCTATGAAATGATAATGCATAATGGTTTGTATCATTATAGTCTGTCTTTTTATGTTGGTGATGCAGTGAAATCAAGACATAAAGAGGAAATTGCTCTTATAAATCTGAAGCTTCGCCAACTGATGCTATTTTGCATCACACACGGTGCGACAGCCGGTGACATCGTCCATGATGACGATCTGGCTCCCAAAAAGCCCGGATACACTAATGATTTTGTACTGGTAAATTTATACTTTCACTTCAATTTTTTTGGTTTACCTAGCAGATGTTTTGGTGGTTTACGTACAGAGTTGCCATATTTTTTATATTCCTATATTAAAGATTGAATCTTGATGTTTCATGTTATGGTTGTGTTTGACCTTCATTTGTTAATGAGACTTTTATTCTTTTGATGATGAAATGTTTAGATCTTTGTTATTCTCTTTCGTGTATTCTGTTTCTGTTTAAGTCACAAAGACAATCAATGACACAAGATCAACGACAAGCAAATCTAACCCAACGTCGATCAAACTACCAAAGACGTATAAATAGAAATGCACATGCAACATATTCTGATGAATCCAACTTTGAAATGTCAGATGCTACTACACATTTGAATGGTATGTTATATAAAATATGTAATTATTCCTTTTTATCAGTCATAATTTTCGTTTTTTTACATTTATATTATTATTTCTGAATTTTATTTATTTATTCTACTACATGCATATAATGCTCTTACACATTTTCAATTCCCACCAACAACAATTTGGCTATGGCTACCACAACATATGCAATAATGGAAACTTCTTCAAATGAAGGTGGTAGATTTCATTTGCATTGTTTTAAGTTGAACGATATTAAACATTTCTTTTATATGATATGCAAGCCGATATGTGAGACTACATCCACATGTAATAATTAAATATTTTACATTCACTTTTAATGACAGGTATCACCGCAACTACGGTTGGACAAATGTATCATATAAAGACAGTACTTTATCAAACAATGACATCAAATTTTGAGCAAGGGAGTACTAGCACATGCCATGGTCTAACTGATTTAAATCATCAAGGTAATATACTAAATTCAAATACAACATTGATATAATATGTATCATTTATTTTCTTGACTTTGCATTATCTCATCGATATATAATATAAGACATCCAAAATCAAAATATAACTACATGAACTATCAATATTGAAAATAACATAATTGTCAACTCTTACATATATTTTTAAACGTATATTGTTAACATAATCGTCTTTTGACACATATTTTTAAACATGGAAAATTTAATTTGAAAACATGTTACATTTTTTTAATGTCTAATTTTAAGAGTTTCGTACAAAATTTTTTTATATTTGACGTAATTATTCTCATTTTTTATTAATTCATATAAATATGAACAAAAATGTTTTTTAATATTAATGTAAATTTTTTTAACGTAAAGTATGAAATATATGACTTTCTCATTAACACTTATATGCATTTCACACTTTCAATTACAACTGTCCACAAAGGCACACGAGTAGTGTGCATCATGAATATATGAGGCTAATATATTAAATATTCATCATATTACAACACCAAGACACCGAAACCTTTTGTGTTATGAATATAGTTCATGAATTTTGGCAGTATATCGTCAAATATTTTGAAAATATATTATTTTAAAAAAAGCTTAAGAAATAAGATTAGAATAATAAATTTCCAATAGATAATTTATTGGTTCAATCTTCCAGCAACAATATGTTTTTAAAAAAATTATTAGTTTGAATATTATTTTGAAAATTATTGCAGGAATCAACTTCAATGAAAACAATGTCATTACTAACATACGACGCTATCCACGTCCACGTCGATTTCGTAACCTAGCAAGAAATTTTGGTGAAAGTGAGATAAATTGTCGGTGGCAATTTTCTGCCCCAAGAATTTGTGTACACTACCAAGCTCTATTGTTTCATGGTGAAACATCACAATTCTGCTGTAGAAATGGAAATACAAATTTGGATCATATCCCTTCTCCCATTGAATTACAAGAGTTGTATGCTGCTGATAATGAGGAAGGAAGACATTTTCGACAGTTCATAAGGACATACAATCGTGTTTTCTCTTTTGCATCGATGGGAGTCAACTTAGATGAGTCCTTAGCAACTGGTACGCATGTAATTTACACATTTCGTGCCCATGGATCAATATATCACTCGATTGGAAGTCTTTTACCAAATGAGAATTGTAGGCCAACGTACATGCGGATGTGGATTGTAGACACAGATCATGATATAGACAATAGACTTCATGAAAATCCAGAACTAAGGCGAGAATTACTGCTTAAGATACAAAACATTCTTGATCAACACAATCCATTTGTGCACGTGTTTCGACAAATTGGCAAATGTCAAGACATACCTAACTGTAGGATCATCATCAGGCAACAAAAACCTAATGAACATCAATATAGTTTACCAACAACATCTCAAGTAGCAGCTGTAATTGTTGACAACGAATTCAAAGAAACTTTGAGAGGTCGAGATATTACTATACAAGGTATCGGTGGAAATCTTATCAGCATTCAAGATAAAGTTGGCTATTATGATCCTCTGCAATATCCACTCCTTCTGCCATATGGTACATATGGTTGGGACATAAATAGCCGAAATATCAATGGTACCCGGTTAACATGCTTAAATTACTATGCGCATATGCTACAAGTTAGTGAAAAAACATTGTACTTTATGCTTCATTTTTTTAATTAAAAACAATTTAAAACTTACATATACACCTATACTCATATAATGTAAATTATCTTCTTATTCAGATACGAGAAAATTCTCCATCTTTGCTACTTAGAGGAGGCCGTCTACTTCAACAATACGTAGTTGACAATTACGTAAAGATTGAAACACAAAGACTACGATGGATAAGTTCAAATCAACGTGATATGCGTTCTGAACTTTACCAAAGATTGCAAGATTGTTTACATGGAGGTGAAAATAATGCAGGTATCATAACACTATTATTATAATAATATTATCTTTCGGTGGAAGTCCACGTGATATGTACCAACGGTATCAAGATGCCATGACTTTGGTACAAACATATGGAAAACCAGATATAATGCTTACAATGACATGCAATCTGAATTGGAATGAGATAAAATATCAACTACTTCCTGGGCAATCATCTCAAGATCGTCCAGATTTGATTACAAGGATATTTAAATCAAAATTTGAAGAGTTTAAGAAAGACATTGTGGATAGGGGGGTTTTGGGTAAGGTCTGCTCTTATTCGTACGTCATTGAGTATCAAAAAAGAGGGCTTCCCCATGTTCATATGTTGGTCATATTTGAAAATAATGACAAGTTGTGTACTCCCGATCACTTTGACTCAATTGTGCGTGCTGAAATAACTTCACAAACAGAAGAACCCAATCTACATAAAGCAGTTCTCCACCATATGATACATGGGCAATGTGGATCAATCAATCTAAATTGTCCATGCATGGTAAATGGTAAATGTAAGAAAAACTTTCCAAAGCCATTTGTGGAATACACATCTAAAGGAAATGATTCATATCCTTTGTATCGAAGACGTGAAGGTGGCCAAGTATCAATTACCAACAATGACAATGTCTTCATTGATAATGGTTGGGTTGTCCCATACAATCCATGGCTTCTGTTAAAATATGATTGTCATATTAATGTTGATGTATGTGGAGGGATTAAATGTGTCAAGTACATATACAAGTACATCCATAAAGGTCCTGATCGGGTCGCACTAGAGTTACGAAATGGGAAAAATTGTGATGAAATCCAACGGTACGTGGATGGAAGGTGGATTTGTGCGCCTGAAGCATTGTGGCGAATTTTCTCATTTGAGTTCAGTAGGATGTATCCTTCAGTCATTAGGTTACAACTACATACACCAAACCAACATTTGGTTTATTTTGACCCCCAACAACACGTAAGTGATCTACTAGCAGATGACGACAACTCGAAGACTATGCTTACAGAATTTTTCAAAATAAATTGTGATCCTGACTTGACTGGAAAGTATTTATATCGAGAATTTCCACAATATTACACATGGATAAAATATGGAAAAAAATGGATTCGTCGAAGAAGCAACAAGAAAGTGGTTGGGAGAGTATATGTTGTGTCGCCATCTGAAGGTGAGAGGTTTTATCTTCGTATCCTTTTAAACCATGTTAGGGGCCCAACATCTTTTGAAGATCTGATGACTGTGAATGGGGTAGCATATTCAACATTTAAGGAGTCTGCTCAAATGAGAGGACTTCTTCAACATGATGATTATGTAAAACAATGTCTGGAAGAAGCACGTTCTGTTAAAATGTCATCTTCATTTAGAAGGTTATTTGTATTCATACTGGTGTTCTGTCAACCAACAACAGTTTGAGAACTTTGGGATGAGTTCCATCCTTGCATGTGTGAAGATTATGGTCGAGAAATTTCATCAAATAACTTAATCATCAATAAGTTATTGCTTGAGATACGAAGGTTGTTGCATCAGTACAAAAAGAAACTTGATGATTTTGATTTGCCATCAATAAGTGCTGAGTTTTTAGAAGACACAACGCTACCAAGAATAATTCAGGATGAGCTTTCTTATCAGATTTCTGATGATGATTTGAGATCTATTGAATGTTTGAATGCTCAGCAGAAGATTGCGTTTGACACCATCATAGAGAGTATTACGCATAACCAATCAAAAATTTTCTTCATTGATGGTCCAGGAGGTACTGGTAAGACTTTTTTATACCGCTCAATGTTGGCACATTTGAGAAAAATGGGTAAAAGTATAATTGCGGTAGCAACATCTGGAATAGCTGCAACATTGTTGCAAGGTGGAAGAACTGTACATTCAAATTTTCTAATTCCACTTAGACAGACAGCATCAACATTGTGCCAAATAAAAAAGCAGTCAGAACTTGCAGATCTAATAAGGCGTGCATCAGCTATAGTATGGGACAAGGCTCCAATGGCAAATCGCTATGCTTTTGAATTCGTCAGTAAGAGTTTCCAAGATATTATGGAAAATCAAATAGCGTTTGAAGGGAAGACAATGGTTTTTGGTGGCGATTTTCGACAAGTGTTACCGGTTGTTAAACGAGGGTCAAAGGCAGAACAAATTGCTGCAAGTATTTCAAGATCAACATTCTGGCATTGCTTAAAGATAATACACCTTCAGCAAAATATGAGATCTGCTCAAGATATTGACTTCTCGAAATTTCTCTTGCGCATAGGTGATGGATTGCAACATACTGTGAATCACGATTTCATAAAATTACCAGATTCAATTATCATACCATGGGAAGGAGAACAATAAATTCAGATGTTGATTGATTCTGTTATTCCTGATATGATAAATCATGTTAAAGATGAAAACTATATGGTTGATAGAGCCATCATCACACCAAAAAATGTTGATGTCGACAATATTAATCAAATGCTCATTATCAAGTTTCCTGGAGAGGAAAAAGAGTATACCTCTTGGGATAATGTAGAAGACGACAATCACAACCTCTTTCAAGAAGAATTTTTGAATTCCCTTTGTCCAAGTGGTTTGCCACCACATAAAATCATATTGAAAGTAGGAAGTCCTATCGTGCTCTTGAGAAATGTTGCGCCCGAACTTGGGCTATACAATGGAACAAGATTAATATGCCGCAGTCTTGGTAGAAATTTTATAGATGGTGAGATCATAACAGGTCCTTACAAGGGTACCAGATTCTTTCTACATAGAATGCCCTTGAAAAATGAAGATACTTCTGGATTACCATTTGAGTTGACACGTCGACAGTTTCCCATAAGGCTTAGTTTTGCTCTGACAATAAACAAAGCACAAGGTCAAACAATCCCAAATATTGACATATTTTTGCGTAACCATGTGTTCAGCCATGGTCAGCTATATGTGGCACTTTCAAGTGGAGTCTCACAAAATTCTACCAAAATTCTGGTAAAAGATGGGAATTTAGAACGTCAATCTGGAGTATTCACAAGAAACGTGGTTTTCAAAGACGTATTGCTACCTAATAGAGAATAATTAATTGTGAGTAAGTCAACTCTCTTTATTCTAATTTTTTTTTAAAAAAAACATTATGTACAATTATTTACAATAATCATTAAATACATGTTACATGTTTCAACGTTAGAATTTGAGGGATGCTAATAAATTCCATTATCTATGTTCAACCACATTCATCTATATGTGGCACCATCTATTATGTACATGTTTTTATCTATGCCCATGATTATCTATTTGTCATCTTCTATCTTATCACGCAACCCGAAAACCATATTTGGCATTGCTACTATACTTTCTATATTTATTGAATCAAATTTAAACTGTACTTGGGTAGTGCCTAATGGATAATCATGTTATTTATGATTATTTGATTGTTGGCTTAAGTTGAATTTCTTTGCTGATTATGAATTGCCTTTGTGTTTTTTTTCCTCAAAAGCTGAATGATATTGGTTGCAAACAAAATATTTGTATAAATGACATACTCAATTCAATGGATCAATCTCCTCGCCCCCATCTTCATCTGATTTGTTTTTAACAGTGAATTAGTTTATTACCTATCATTTATTATGTTGCATTATATTAATGGTCATATCATATTCGTCAGTTCGTTTTGATCTTGCAGGTGAGCTAATATATTTATTACGAGCTTCAAGATATTATGATCTAATCTCTCACATATTCTCAACAGATTCGATAAATCATTATATTAGGACTTCTTAGACATTGTTTTATTATAATCTTTAAAGAGAAATTTACAATTTGGTTGGTAAATTTTAAACTCAGATGATTCAAGATCTAGCAGAGTTCTCATATTTTTTAGACAATTTTTTTGACTATTTTTTGACTTTTTTACATTGAATTTAATCATTATTTCTCATGATATGATATTACTGATTTAAAAGAATATTATTTTTTTATAATCAACACATATATCATGAGAGGTAACAAATTGAGTTTGACATATTTATTTAAGCTTTGGAATTCCTTGCTTTTCATTGATGAAGTACAAATTTTTCTACTCTCATGGTGTTGTAAAATCACGAAGGTTTAATATATTAGCCTCATATATTCATGACACACGCAATGCGTGTGCCTCGTTGCGTGTGCCTCGGTGGCTAGTTATTATATTAAGTGCGACATGATAATAACTACCTAGAGGGGACACCAAATTTTTTTTTCTCCAATTTTAGTCTTATATGATATTAATATTACACTTTTTTTTGTTTTTTGTTTTGTTTTAATTTCAACACACACTTTTATTTTTATTTCAACAATTCAAATATCAATTTAGTCTTTCAATAATTTGTCAAATTTCACTTTAGTCCATTGATAATAATAAAAAAGATTGTACACACACGCATCGCGTGTGCATAGTAACTAGTTTTAAAAATGTTTTCAGGTGTTTTATAAATAAAATAAAAAAACAAAAAATATCTGTTTAAATAAAATTTTTGTAAAATGAAAAAAAATTCAAATATAGCTTTTTAAAAACAATTGAATGACGTTTTTTTTTATATATTTTTAGAATAATCATACATCTCATCAATTTTAAAAATATTTTTTAAATAGATATATAAATACATATTTATTTTTAAAATAAAATTTAGAAAATATTTTATAAAACTTTTGTAAAGAAACATTTTTATCTAAATATTTTATAAATATTTATCTAATCATATTCTCATCGACACAATTCTTGAACGGTCGCATAATTAGCAAATTTTATAAAGGCAAAAACTTGTTAGACGGTCTCACGGGTCATATTTTGTGAGACGGATATCTTATTTAGGTCATCCATGAAAAAATATTACTTTTTATGCTAAGAGTATTACTTTTTATTGTGAATATCGGTAGGGTTGACCCGTCTCACAGATAAAGATTTGTGAGACTGTCTCATAAGAGACCTACTCTTTTATAAAATGGTCTATTACTCGAGACGAAGGCTCAATTTCTATAAAATATTTATATTAAAATTCTACCCGTTATTCAATTTGATTAATACAAAACTGTCAAAGTATTGAAACACAACAATGGTACGAGAAATTTTAGCTATCCACTTATTTAATTTAGTACCTTCATCTAGAAAATTGTTATCAAATTAGGATAGTAATATGGATTATTAAAAGATTAAATTCAAGATATGTTTCAATTTAATATCTTAATTTTCGATTGGAAAATAATGTTTGCAAATATTGAGAAAAAAATACCACAAAAATTTCTATGAGACCAACCACAATTCGAATTGGTGAGATGAATCAACTGATCCATAAAAAATATCATTTTTATACAAAACAAATATTATTTTTCACAACAAATATAGACAAAATTGTCGTCACTATATCCATGAAACCGTCTAACAAGACGTCTACTTATAAAATTTTTGACAAAGGCAAAAAAAATTTAAATACTTACTTCTTATATCTAAGAATAAGGCAATTAGGGATGTAAACAATCCAAACCAAACCAAACAGTATCAGGCTTGAACTTGGCTCGTTTAAGATTGTTTGAGGCTCGAGCTTCTATTATCAAGCTCGAGCTCGGTTTGTATTGAAATTACTAAGCTCGAAAAAAGCTCGAGCTCGACTCGTTAAAAGCTCGTTTATCATGTTAATCAAGCCGGGCTCGAGCTTGATTCATTAATAGCTCGTTTATCATGTTTAACAAGTCTGGCTTGAGTTCGGCTCGTTTTCAAGCTCGTAAAGCATAGAATTGAGCTCGAGTTTGAGCTTGATTTGAGCTTGTTAAAAATTAAATCTATCTATGAACTAATTTTAAATCAGATATAAAAATATAAATTCATTCATAAATAACCAAAACGACAAAAATAACAACTAAAAAACATAAACTCATTATATTATTGAAAATCCCAAAATAATACATCTAGCATCCAAATAACAAATATTCGTCATACACTGATATCACCATATAAATAACATTGCAATAATTTCACTCCTATAATACTCCATTCGCTGTGTTCCAAATAAATTTTATTTTTTAATCAATATAATGATATGCAAGTAAGATAAAAAAATATAATTGTGACTATATGGTGTAAATTCATCTTTTTTTCAACTATATTTTGTGTTTAATTCCTTCCATTAACATTAGTACTAATATTTTTATTTTTCAAGTCAAAAAATGAGCCAAGTTCGAGCTTATGAGCCACCTAAATGAGTCGAGCTCGAACTCGAGCTTACGAGCCACCTAAACAAGCCAAGCTCGAGCTCGCGAGCCTATTATCGAACATATTTGCGAGTGTCACGTCCTGATACCGGGGTGGGTTGACATCCGGCGTTGTTTTACAATTATTCAATCGTAAATCAACAAGCCTCGTAGTACAGTGTACAACCAAATCAGTCTTTTTCATAAAATATACATTGTCTTTACAACGTAATCAACTTAACAAACGAGTGCGGAAGCGAACAACGTAAAAATAAAAGATAGCCAAATTCCAAAGTATGTCTAGATCAACTGAAACCTTGTTACCATCCCCAGAAATGCATTTGCTCTTCTTCTTCAACTTGTTTTTCATTCTTATCTGGGAGTGAGAGGTGTAAGGGTGAGTATTTTGTGAAATACTCAGCAAGTGGGGGACGATCGATCACAATAACACAAGGATATACATATATAGATCTTAACAATTCGAAATTTTACGTGTCTCAACAAAAGTCGGAACAATAAATAGACAAAATGATCGACACGACATAACTTATATATATTTATGTAAATATTAAATGAATTTCATGTCACAATAATAATTCATAACAAAATCAGGACATGATATTAACAATGAGCATAACTTATCATATGCATATAGACATATCATATATTATTCGTATTGCATTGTTATTTCATCTTATTATCCATGGTGTTACTGATCAGTCCCCTATATGTAATTCCTCTAAGGGGTGAGGCCATATATCGGTTATTATTACCCACCGCATCAGGGCCATAAACTTGTCATATCTTATCATGTTTTAGGAAAATTTTCTTTTTTACCATTTCTAACTTGAATCATAACAGTGCCTTTAAACATAATTCTTAGAATACACCAAATTGATGTTTAAGAATATATAGTAGAATATAACATGAAACGAAAACAACATAATTTTGAAACGAAAGGAACATGGATTTGAAATTGATTTAAACATGCTTAACAATTTATCGAAACGAAATATTCATATATCAAATCGAAGGAATATATCATGTCGATCGATTTTTCGAAAACATACTTAAATACTTTAAAACATAAGCCCACTTACCGAAAAAGGTGCTCCAAAATTACGGAAGAAACAAGCTGGAAGTTATCGTCCGAAAATCCGTAAATTAGCTAAACTCGGTTGAAATCCGAGCAGTTTTTTTGCCGAATTGTTTCACAAAATTTGACCGTATGGATGAGGTGAAAATTTTGATATGATGTTCAAAACATATGAAAGTGTAATATGAACGGTGGAGATTAGATTTGAATAAACCGTTGGACTGGAAGTTTCTCTCGAAAATGAACAGAATTTCTAACTCGAAAATATCACTCAAGAAAATGTGGATGGTGTCCAAGCTTCATTCATGCTCTAGTTTGAGAGGTTTATGGTGTGTCTTCCCTCATTCTCAAAACATCTATTTATAGGTAAGATTGGAGAATAATTCTTATAATTTAATGCATGCTTTAAAATATTTTTATTATTTTAGTCAAAAATTTGGGCACAATTGTTTTTCAATGTTTTGAACTCTTGTTTTTTCAATGTTTTGAACTCTTGTTTTTCAATGTTTTGAGCTCTTCTTTTTCAATGTTTTGAGCTCATGTTTGTCAATGTTTTGAACTCCATAATAGATAATAAATATAATACTAATACTAATAATTAATAATAATAAATCATATTCTTACATTCATCCCTCCTTATTGGAAGTTTCGTCCCTGAAACTTGAGTTTTCTAGATTTTCGAAAGATAGGGATATTGCTCGAACATCTTCTCTTTTAGTTCCCAAGTAGCTTCTCTTTCGGTATGATTAGACCACTGTATCTTAACATAGGAAATATTGTGTCGCCTTAATACTTGTTCTTTGGTGTCCAAAATTCGAATTGGAACTTCTTCATATCTTATTATTTCATTCAGATTACTTTCCATCAGGAGCGGTCCAGTTTCAAGAACATGACTTGGATTTGGGATGTATTTCCTCAATTGTGAAACATGAAATACATTATGAATTCTTGACATATCTGGTGGCAATGCTAGTCTGTATGCCAATGTTCCGATTCTTTCTAAAATTTCAAAAAGTCCTATGTAACGAGGATGTAATTTCCCAGCTTTATTGAATCGAACAACTCCTTTCATGGGAGAAACTTTTCCGTAATCTTTTTCTCCACCGGTGCCCTCCCCTTGTCTCCTCTTTAGATCCGCCCAACTTTTCTGTCGATCTTGAGCAATTTTGAGTCTTTCTTTAATAATTGTTACTTTGTCTACGGTTTCTTGGACAAGTTCAGGTCCAATTATGGATTTATCTCCTACCTCATCCCAGTATAGAGGTGATCGACATTTTCGGCCGTACAGAGCTTCGTATGGAGCCATTACAATACTGCTATGATAACTGTTATTGTAAGCGAACTCAATTAAAGGTAGATATTCACTCCAATTACCACTGAATTCTAAAACACATGCTCGTAGCATATCTTCAAGGGTTTGTATTGTTCTATCTGTTTGGCCATCAGTTTGAGGGTGATAAGCTGTACTGAGAGTAACCTTAGTCCTCATAGCTTGTTGAAAACTTTTCCAGAACCGAGATACAAATCTTGGATCTCTATCAGACAGAATGCTTGCCGGAACTCCATGTAATCGCACAATATTGTCCATGTATATGGTAGCCAATTTTTCCAGATTATAATTCATGCGGACAAGTAGAAAATGTGCAGATTTTGTGAGTCTATCTACGATTACCCATATTCCAATATGACTTTGCCTAGACTTTGGTAAACCTACTACAAAATCCATGGAAATATGTTCCCATTTCCATTCTGGAATTTCCAAGGGTTGAAGAAGTCCTCCAGGCCGTTGATGTTCAGCTTTAACTTGTTGACAGACCTGGCATCTAGAGATGTATTCTGCTACATCCTTCTTCATTCCGCTCCACCAGAAATTTTTCTTTAAATCTCTGTACATTTTTGTACTGTCGGGGTGAACCGAAAATTTTGATTTATGTGCTTCAGACATTACTTCCTGCCGAAGATTCTCGATGTTTGGTACACACAATTGTCTTTTCATCCACAAAACTCCCTTCTCGTCTATATGAAGATCTTGTGACTTCTTTTCTTTGACTTGTTCTTTAAGTTTTGTCAAAGTAGGATCTTGATTCTGTCTTAACTTGATTGTTTCTTGAAGGGAGGGTTGTGCAGAAAGTGAAGCTAGGATCACTTTACCCATGTTTTTCCTACTTAAAGCATCAGCTACCTTATTTGCCTTGCCCGGGTGATAGCTTATTGTTAAATCATAATCTTTTAACAATTCAATCCATCTTCTCTGCCTCATGTTCAATTCTTTCTGTGTGAACAAATACTTGAGACTTTGATGATCTGTGAAGATCTCGCATTTGGCGACGTAAAGATAATGCCTCCAAATTTTTAAGGCAAAAACTACCGCAGCTAGTTCGAGGTCGTGAGTAGGATAATTTTTCTCGTACGGCTTCAATTTTCTTGATGCATATGCGATTCCTTCTTGCATGAGTACGCATCCTAAACCCTCTTTTGATGCTTCACTGTAAATGGTAAAGCTTTTGTCCTCAGTGGGTAGAACCAGTACTGGTGTAGATGCAAGCTTTTCCTTGAGCGTTTGGAAGCTCTTTTCACACTCCTCACTCCAGTTAAATTTTGAGTTCTTTTGTGTGAGTTTTGTAAGAGGCGTAGCTATTGAAGAGAAACCTTCAACAAATTTTCGATAGTAACCTGCCAATCCCAGAAAGCTTTGAATTTCAGTTACTGCCTTAGGTCTCGACCAGCCAGTGATTGCTTCCACCTTTTTAGGGTCCACAGATACTCCTTCTTTTGAAATGATATGGCCTAAGAAAGTCACAATTTTTAGCCAGAATTCGCATTTCTTGAATTTCGCGTATAACTCTTTTGCTCTTAACATTTGAAGAGTCAGGTGAAGATGTTCTTTGTGATCCACTTCACTTGGGGAATATATGAGAATGTCATCGATAAATACTACCACAAATTTGTCGAGAAATGGCGTGAATACTCTGTTCATGAGATCCATGAAAGCTGCTGGAGCATTTGTCAATCCAAATGGCATTACCGTAAACTCATAATGGCCTTATCTTGTTCTGAAAGCTGTCTTTGGAACGTCTTCTGGTTTGACCTTCAGTTGATGATATCATGTTCTTAAATCAAGCTTGGAAAATACTGTGGCTCCTTTGAGTTGATCGAAAAGATCATCTATCCTTGGAAGAGGATATCTGTTTTTGATTGTGATCTTGTTGAGTTCTCTATAATCGATACACAATCTCATACTTCCATCTTTTTTTTTTATAAATAAGACTGGAGCTCCCCAAGGAGAGACACTTGGTCTGATTTGTTTATTGTCTAACAACTCTTGGAGTTGTTCTTTTAGCTCATTGAGTTCTACTGGAGCCATTCGATAGGGTGTCTTTGATATTGGTGTAGCACCTGGTACCAAGTTAATCTCGAATTCTATCTCACGGTCCGGGACCATTCCAGGTAACTCTTCTGGAAAGACATCCGAAAATTCTTGTACCACTGGAATATCTTCTATCTTGAGCTCGACTCCTTCTTTTCCTTCATTTACCATTGCTAGGTAGACTATTTCTCCAGACTTCATGGCTTTCCAGGTTTGAGATGCAGAAAGGAGTGATTTATGTTTCTTAGCCTTGCCATGGTATGTGATTTCTTTTTGGCTAGGAGTTCGAAGTTTGATAATCTTACGCCGACAATCTACTATTGCATGACTCTTGGATAACCAATCCATTCCCAGAATAACGTCGAACTCCACCATGTTGACTTGAATCAATTCAGCGTTGAATGTGTGCTCATTGATATATACTATGTAGTTCCGATGTATCTTATGTGTTTCAATTGTTTTACTGGTAGGAGTAGCAATTCTAAAAGGTTCAACAAGTATCTCTGGTATAAGCCCTAACATCTTAGTGAATCTCTTAGAAATAAATGAATGAGTGGCACCACAGTCAAACAACACATAAGCTGAAATTTTATTAATTATAATGGTACCTACCACGACATCGTTTGCATCATCTGCCTCTTCTTGAGTTATGGCAAACATACGAGCATTGGTCTTATTCTCCTTTGGCTTGTTGAGGGTAGCATTAGTGTTTGACCATGTCGTTTTCTTTAATGGTTCAGGACAATTAGCAATTCGGTGTCCCATCTTCCCACAATCGAAGCAAGCACCAGTGTTCCTTCGACATTCTCCAATGTGTCGGTAGTTGCATAATGGACACGGTTTTATGCTTGAGAATGTTGTAGTTGAATTGGAAGGAGTTCCCTTGAATGGTCCACTCGATTGGTTCGACCTTTTAACTGGTTGTTTACCTTGAAAAGATTGTCCAGAGAGAGGTCGTTTATTTTTATTTTCATCTTCTCGGCGCTTGATATCAGTCTCAGCTCTAATGGCTGCTCCCATTAAATCATCAAAACCTGTGGGTTGGTAAACTGCCAGAGCTGATTGGATACGGCTGTTCAGACCACGTTTGAAACGATGCATCTTCAGGATATCATCTGCCATGATGGCAGGAGCATAGGTTCCAAGGGAGTTGAATTTAGAAGTGTACTCCACAACAGACATATCAGGGGTTTGAGTAAAATTCTCGAATTCACTCAACAATTTTAATCTCAACTCTGATGGATAGTACTGTTTCAAGAATGCTTCTCGAAATCTTTGCCATGTGATTGGTCCGACTTCTATCATATTTGCTGAGATTGTCTCCCACCATTTAGCCGCCTTTTCTTCTAGGAATGGTGTCACCACAGTCACTTTTAGTTCATTTGGCACTTCAAGCAATTGGAGTTGTGTCTCAATATTCTTGAGCCAGCCTCGACCAACTTCTGGGTCAGGGTTGCCGTCAAACGTTGGGACTCGATTCCTCCGAAGAGATTCATAATGGTGTTTGATTCCATTCGGTGGTGGAGGTGGTGGTGGCTGATTAGTGTTGGTATTTAAATCGCTCATTCCTTGGAGAGTTGTTGCCACAATGGTTGCTATGGCCATTAAATATTCTCTGCTAAGGCCAACTCTTGCTGGTGGTGGTGTATCTTCGTTGTTATTGTTGTTGCAATCATTGTTGCGATTGGCATATCGCGGGTTGCGGTTGGTACGATGGGGTCTCTCTGCCGTTTCCTACACGCATGAGAATTTCTAAGAGGTTTGAATAATTATGTACAAAAATATTGAAGATTATCTCAAATATGAAATCAATCAAGGAATAGATCAAATAAACTTTTTATTGATTCCAATGAAAAGGAAAAGCAATACAAATCAAAGTTTTCAGAAGTGCAATGATAAGAAGCAAAAGAAAGAAAATGGGTTATCAATTCTTATTACAAATAGTCACGACACTAAATACTCAATCATCTAAAATCTCGCCATCTCCTAGTACTTCATCTTCCATCTGTTCTTCTACCGGTTCTAATTCTGGCTCCAATGCCATAATGATGGCATCCTCAAGATGATGAGCATGATTATGTAATTGTTCATTTTGCATAGTCAAATTCTGCACCGAATTCTGCAGTTCTTGAATGGTTGCCTCATCTTGCTGACGGCGTTGTTTTTCCATTAGCAACATTTGTTGAATCTGAGACTGTAGTGCTTGGGATTCCTCTAACATTCGTTAGCGTAATCCATCCATTTCAAGGGCTATTGTTTGGGAAGCCTCTAGTTTGTTCTTGGTCATTTCGTGCTGTTTTTCTTCTGAGTTAAGATAATGCCAAGTCTTTGGCTAACAATTGATCTTGATATTTTTGTTGTTCCTCATAAAGTTGCGCTCTAAGATGTGCCATCGCAATTTCGTGGTCGCTAAGGGCGAGTTCACGCATACGTTTGGGTATTTCAGCACGAGTACGGGGAGCCATTTCCTGAAATAAAACAAATGGAAAGGCTTAGAATAAGGAGTTATGATATTCACGATTATTACCCAAAAACGTCAAAACGTGATTTTGGATGCTTCAACAATAGAATGTTGCGATTTTCAGATGTCACGATAAGAATAGTGAATATTGTTCATTGGTAGGAATTCGCTATGGTCTTGCCAAAAACTGACTTTGTCAAATTTCCTATGGCAATTTTCCAGCCGGATTATGAACCTGGAGGGCCCTGATACCACTTAAATGTCACGTCCCGATACCGGGGTGGGTTGACATCCGGCGTCTTTTTACAATTATTCAATCCTAAATCAACAAGTCTCGTAGTACAGTGTACAACCAAACCAGTCTTTTTCATAAAACATACTTTGTCTTTACAACGTAATCAACTTAACAAACGAGTGCGGAAGCGAACAACGTAAAAATAAAAGATAGCCAAATTCCAAAGTATGTCTTGATCAACTGAAACCTTGTTACCATCCCCAGAAATGCATTTGCTCTTCTTCTTCAACTTGTTTTTCATTCTTATCTGGGAGTGATAGGTGTAAGGGTGAGTATTTTGTGAAATACTCAGCAAGTGGGGGACGATCGATCACAATAACACAAGGATATACATATATAGATCTTAACAATTCGAAATTTTCCGTGCCTCAACAAACGTCGGAACAATAAATAGACAAAATGATCGACACGACATAACTTATATATATTTATGTAAATATTAAATGAATTTCATGTCACAATAATAATTCATAACAAAATCAGGACATGATATTAACAATGAGCATAACTTATCATATGCATATAGACATATCATATATTATTCGTATTGCATTGTTATTTCATCTTATTATCCATGGTGTTACTGATCAGTCCCCTATATGTAATTCCTCTAAGGGGTGAGGCCATATATCGGTTATTATTACCCACCGCATCGGGGTCATAAACTTGTCATATCTTATCATGTTTTAGGAAAATTTTCCTTTTTACCATTTCTAACTTGAATCATAACAGAGCCTTTAAACATAATTCTTAGAATACACCAAATTGATGTTTAAGAATATATATTAGAATATAACATGAAACGAAAACAACATAATTTTGAAACTAAAGGAACATGCATTTGAAATTGATTTAAACATGCTTAACAATTTATCGAAACGAAATATTCATATATCAAATCGAAGGAATATATCATGTCGATCGATTTTTCGAAAACATACTTAAATACTTTAAAACATAAGCCCACTTACCGAAAAAGGTGCTCCAAAATTACGGAAGAAACAAGCTGGAATTTATCGTCCGAAAATGCGTAAATTAGCTAAACTCGGTTGAAATCCGAGCAGTTTTCTTGCCGAATTGTTTCACAAAATTTGACCGTATGGATGAGGCGGAAATTTTGATATGATTTTGAAAACATATGAAAGTATAATATGAACGGTGGAGATTAGATTTAAATAAACCGTTGGACTGGAAGTTTCTCTCGAAAATGAACAGAATTTCTAGCTCGAAAATATCACTCAAGAAAATGTTGATGGTGTCCAAGCTTCATTCATGCTCTAGTTTGAGAGGTTTATGGTGTGTCTTCCCTCATTCTCAAAACATCTATTTATAGGTAAGATTGGAGAATAATTCTTATAATTTAATGCATGCTTTAAAATATTTTAATTATTTTAGTCAAAAATTTGGGCACAATTGTTTTTCAATGTTTTGAACTCTTGTTTTTTCAATGTTTTGAACTCTTGTTTTTCAATGTTTTGAGCTCTTGTTTTTCAATGTTTTGAGCTCATGTTTGTCAATGTTTTGAACTCCATAATAGATAATAAATATAACACTAATACTAATAATTAATAATAATAAATCATATTCTTACAGCGAGCCTATTATCAAACATGTTTGCGAGCTCACGAGCCGAATATCCTTAGGGTTGAGCTTGGTTTAATTAAATTTTCAAGCTCGAAATCGAGCTTGAGTTTGGTTTGATATAATTAACAAACGAACTCAAACGAGCTTTTTATCGAACCGAGCTTCGAATAGCTCGCAAACAGTTTGGTTCATTTACATCCCTAAAGGCAATTAATGCAAGAGTAAATTTTCAATAATTCCCCAATAGAATATTTTCATTTATGTTATATCGAAGAATAAGGCAATTAACACAAGTATTGGTATTAATACCCCTCTTTTTTCAAATGAGAATTGATACAAAACTTTGAAAATATGATGCTAATATATGATATTAGAGTACCAAATGTTTCAGATCTGGTACTGATATATGATTTTTGAGTACCCAAACATGTATAATAAGTATTTGTATCAATGACATGTGTTTGTTCGGATGAAAATTAGTACAAAATATTAGACATGTGATATTAATATACGATATTCAAGTATCAAATTTGCTATTAATATTGTAAGGTCCATGGATTTAATTCACGTAACCTGAATGCAAGAAATCTAGGATTTTTATTTATAAATTATGTGTTTAATTATTTTTGTGCATTTTATGCATAATTATTGCATCATAGAATTTATTTAATGAAATTTTAAAAGTTCATGCATTAGGTTTTCTAGGTACATTTCGCGCTCGAACGAGGAACGGAGACCGGAGAATTATCAGGAAAATTATTTTATTACAGGATTAATTTTTATTAATTATTATAAGGTGTTTTAAACGTATTTTTCAAGAAATGGGCTTTGTTGGGTATTTTTACCCGCCAGAACATATTTTCAGCGGTACGTAAATTTTATCAAATCGGGAGACTTATTGAGGGTTCGGCTAATATTTTCAAAAACATTCCAACACGAAATATTTTTCTAGTGTGTGTTTGGACTTAATGGGCCTAATTTTAAGTTTGCTGGGCTTAAAACTCTTTTTAAACTTTAATTAAGCAATTTAGGGTTCATTAGCTAATTGTTATCTATTTAATTAAACAACTAATTAACCCTAACCTAAGCCTAAACTCCTACAACCAGCCGACACCCTCTCCCTATCAAAATCTCTCGGGTTTCAGCAGAATTCCACCAGCAAGGCTTCGGCTACCACCTTTCTTGCAAAGAGAAATTCCTCCGGCAATCGTTCTTCGATCTCCTCGCGTATATACCTCATCAAGGCATGCTTTGTATCATTTTTTATGCATCATGCACGTTTTATATGCTGATGAATGTGTTTATGCATGATAATTTTTTATCCAGCTTGATGCATGAAGGATATTCGGTTTTCTTTGCTTCGGTTATGTATTTCTTCCTATTCACTCACGTTCCTGATAATCTGTTGTGGAAGGGCTGCTGGTTGGTGATGCTATAGGTCTGTAATCATCGAGGAAGAAGGGAGTGTAAGTTGGATACTAGGCTGTGTCGAATCAAGAAGGAGTTGAGTGCGTTCCTTGAAGCATAGGCTCGTTGGTGAGGAGTTTTGGCCGATCTGCTTGAACCAGCGGCACAAGGGCCAATCCAAGGCATGGACCAGACCTTGGTGGGTCTGAGACACGGCCTAGGAAGGCTCGAGCACTGCGGGAACAAGCCCTGTAGGCGATCGAGCGTGGGTTAGTGAGAATCGGTCGCAGTAGTGTTCCTTAGGGTTCTAGCGCTTGTTTCCGTTGTGTAAGCTCCATGGGGCTGGTTGTGTGGGTCTGGTAGGTCCCTTAGGGTCTGGTCTTGGTCCCTAGTAGATTGGTTTGGGGCTGGTTGGAGTGGTTAGCAAGCTAGGACCGAGTTGAGCGAGTGGGTTTTGTTGGAATAGGTGCTGGAATTTCAGCAGCGTACAGCAGAGTGTTCGGGGGCTTGGGTGGGTCGAATTTTGAGAGTTTTAGGGCTACCTTGGTGATATTAAGTGGTGTTTTAAGTTGGGAAAAATTTGGTTGAGTTTCGGTTCGGTTCAGGGGTAAAACAGGGACCCCGGTCCAAGTTTTAAAACGAATCGGTTAAATTATAAAATGGGTTCGAGTTTATGTCTAGGAATGCTTATAAATATGTTTTGGGACATTTTAAAGAGTTTGCTAAGCTTCAGGTCAATTTTTGATGCCCAGGGGTAAAACGATAATTTTTGGGTTTCTATGAGCAAAATGGTCATTTTGCACCCGGGGTGAGATTTAGGTACTCGCAGCGCCCTGAGCACAAATTTATGATATTTTAAATGTTTATACATCATGTTCATGATTTTTATGAAATTACGATAAATATGTTGCCTGCTTGGTTTAAAGGAAAAATTATGTATATGCATGCTTTTATTTAAGTGGTGAAATGATGACACGTTTTTGAAGGATGTGAGTTGGTTGTGACTAATACGATGACACGATGACATGATGACACGATAGGTTGGGGCACAGTGGATGGGTAATGCTGTCGCTGATGCCTCCGCCGCTGGGTACCTCGGTTACACGTAGATGGATCCATCGAATGACATGATAATACGAAAGTCACAGCTGACGAACGGAATTCAAATTAATAAAATGAACACGTATATGTTGATACGATGATACGTACTATGATTATTGACATGTTTTGGCAGGTCACAATTATGCATATGATTTTACCGCAGGCATGAAATGTATGTTGATTACGATATTTTTCATTGCTGTTTGTTACATGAAATGTATGTTTTGACAGATGTGTTGAGTCTTTAGACTCACTAGGTGTGTGTGCTGCAGGTGATCAGGATTTTGAGGGGGCTAGAGGTGCTGAACTCTGAGCCGGCAGTCATGGTGGGCGACACGACCCGAGGACCTCATGATTTTCCGCACGTTTACGATTTTAAGTTATTGAGAGGATTTGAGCATTTATATGCTATTTTATTTACTGATTGATGTTAGGATTTTTACTCGATTTTACTTCGCTATATTTTTATTGGTAATTACTTACGATTATTTTTAAATGGCATTTTCTTTAATAAGGANTATCATATTTTCAATTTTCTATATCGAGTTTCATCCGGAAAAACATATGTGAACATAAGGAGTGCATAAACATTTTTTTATGTGAATATGAGACTGTAGGAGAAAAAATGTCACTAACAAAAACTAAACATAATCTTATCTTTGGATTTAGGGATTTAAAATCAACTCTCCCTCAGTGAAATATAGAATTGGGTTTCGGGTCAAAAAATTTAAGTGGTTCCTTTCAGTGGTGAATAGGAATTCAAAGATTCGTTTTCATTGATAGTGAAATGTCCAATGGGTAGGGATCGGGAGATTGGTTTAAAGAGGGTGAATAAATAATCTCAACAAAGTATGGAACATATTTCGGTTGGGTTAATAATATAGAATTGAAATTCTCGTCAGTTGGCTATCAATAAGACAACAGTTGGGTACTGTTAAAAAAAAAAGCTCATTGAACTAGTTTGAACACCTTAAATGGCTATACTAATGAACAATTAGGCTACGAAATTGAAAGCAAAAATAAGGTAACGGAAAAATGTAAATCCACAAATATGTTTCTTGATGTTCGGATACTTGAATAATTCATACATCACTATTTCTTCCTCTCAAGAAGGGTTTTCACTAAAATTCTTTGATAATTACAATATTTTTCAAATATCCATTTCATTATGACTTGCCACTGCCTAACTGAAACTTTTAATATGCTCACAACTTAATCAATTAAGATTATCATTAAGACTTCTTATAGACAATTACAAGTATTTTGCAATGAAAAACTTTAAAGCACAAATGATCCTTAATGATCAGAATAGGAAACTTTAGTTTGTGCTTGAATAACTGCTCGGTCAGTTAGGCTCTCAAAGACTTGATACTCAAAATTCACTTGAAAGATCCGAAGATTAGAGGATTAGAGATTTTTTAGAGTCCATCCAATTGATCTATTTATAAACTTTATTGCAAAGATTGCCTTTTCGAATCAGATAGTCATTTTAAAATACAGTTATCGTTGTTGTCATGTCATTGTCTTTTTTAACAAATCATACACTTTTGTTAGTGTGCATGGACTCTGTCATTCTAACGGACTGATAAAGCTATTTTGAAGATTTTTTTCCAATATTAGCTTGGTTCTGCTCTTCAAAGAATATTCTAGACATCTTTAGAGAATTTCTGTCGAACAGACTGACTCGTTCAATAATGCAAACTGGTCAGTGAACCTCTATGGATAGCCTTTCTATTAGTTAGCTTCCATTAGTAATGCTTAGACACCTGTTGGGTTCTGAATATCAGTTTTACGTCAGGAAAACTTTTATGCATGAATGATCAGTTTCTAGTTTGTCTAGGCTCTGTAAATTTTCTTCAAATAGTTGCCATCTTTCACCAAAACTTAATTGATCCATGAATTTCCTCTTTTTTGTTGATTGACAAACTATGTACTCACAGAAAAAATTGAATTTATATAAAATCTGAAATAAAAAAAAAATGCAAAACTGTTACATTGATACACAGAAGCACTATTTCTTATTACATTTTTTGAGCGATCTAGAGTGCTTAGATTTATGAGTTGACTTCGGTTGCGGCTGCTCTTTCTTTTGAGTCTGAATTTTGGATTCAGTTTTCTTCTGGATATTGCTCACTACCTTTTTTGTCAATACCACTCAGGGCTTTTAGGTAGTTGGGCACAACATTCATTTGATTACTGACATCATCAATCTTCTCATTTAGATTTGAATTCGCAACATCAATTTTGGAAGATAACTAAAAATGATTCACTTGAATTTGTCCAACAAGAGATGTAGTGGCAGCGTGTGCTTTCTTGGTGCACTTGATGCGACTTTGATTGTTGCACTCCCAATAGCAGGTANAAAATGGTTCCAATATATTAAATAATCATATTTATATTATGTTATATACTATTTTCTTATAAGTATAAAATATATACCAAAACTTATAAATGTTGTCAAGTATTTATTGTGTTATATATATTTGTAAACACTAAATCAAGGTTCCCACTTTAAATAGTTGGTAAAACCAAACTAACATTTAAATGGTACCAAAAAATTAATATTATGATATATTGATATATAATAAATCAAGGCATCCATTTTAAATGGTTGGTAATACCAAACTAACATTTAAATGGTTCCAAGAATTTAATATTATGATATATTCATATATAATAAATCAAGGCATCCACTTCAAATGGTTGGTAATACAAAACTAACATTTAAATAGTTCCAAGAATTTAGTATAACATATAGCAACAATAAATCAAAACTCCCACTTATAAGTAGGATATAAAAATGCTTAAAGAAATAAATATAACATAAACAATAAATAATGATTAAATAATATAAAATATAGATTATTACCTTTTAATAACCTTATTATCATACCAAGAGCTTCACCGTTTCATCTCAACCTTGGGAAGTTAGCTACTCATTATTCAAAGTATAAAACTTTGAATATGAAATTAACATGCTAATTATATTTAAATGAAGAAATAAAGGAAAAATAAAGAGAGAAATATTATGAACTCAAAGATTTGTTTATAGAATGAGGGATATCTCAATTCATTACAATGCACCTCTATTTATAGCCAAATTTGGGGAGATAACCACAAATAAAATATTATTTTTTTTACACATAAGTCTTCATTGGTGTTTCAAGAAATTATATTTTAATACACATCACTTTTGAAAATCTTCCCATCCGAATTTTCTTTTCCACATAAAACAAAACATGTAGATATCTGAGTTGTTTGAATTGTGGTAATTTTTTTACCATTTGACCAAGTAATTTGATAGATATGGTCAAAATGCTAGAGTATGGTAAAACTACCACTCCTTTGGTAACTTTATTTGTTGCTTAATTTGATCTCAATTGTGAGAGGATTTTTATCTTATGCTTGTCACCAATATTGTAGATATTATCATCAACTTTCTACAAATCCAAGAATCATCTTAATCCCATTTGCAACGCCAATGTTATTCTTGTTTTATCGAACCTGTAAAAATATTAAAAAACTTATAATTACACAACAACTTATTTTTTATACAATTTATTATAAAACATATAATATTTAAACAATTAATAAAACAAAAACTATAAATTTATATTATAAAACATTTAATTAATGTACATTTTTTATGTTTATCAGTACTCTAATGTCATAAACATTTCAAGAACATTTTTGGAATGTCCTGCTTGTTCAATCATTAAAATTTCTGGATCAACCATCTTCACTTCATCTATTTCTGTGGGGACCCGGGCTCTAACTCAATTATTTTTGGGATTAAGTGGATCTTTGCTAGAAAATGTGGGTCAAAATTTTCCTTTTTAATATAAAAAACAATTGTATATAAATCATACACAAATGATATCTCTATTTCATTTCAACCGAAGTAAATACATGTCTTGATTCATTACAGTCATACAAACTAGCGTTTAAACAAAACAACTACAGATCAACATGTAGAACCACTAGTTCATCGTCTATGCCCGTAATCACCACGCTATCTCGATCTCTCATCTTTGTCTCGACCCTGATCCTGTCCCACCTGTTGTTATGCACACATACAGACACAACAACAGCCGGAAACTCCGGTGAGAACAAATCCCAGTATAAAACATGTATACATGCATGTCATACAATTAAATACAAAGTCATAATACATAAATCAGTAATTATGACGCATTAGTGAATACAGATAAAACTCTTCGACTCTTATTCTCTGACTCGACTCATATCTAAGTCTAGGGATCCCGGTGTGAATAAGACGTAACAAGTCTCCCACCTACTCTCCCAATCGTGGTGGCGGTACATCTTATTCCTAGACTTCGGTCCTGTCTGTATCGAGTCTCTACAATCGGAGTCGATATTCTCCTATGCTTCAATACCACCGAACATCTAGAAAGTTTTGCAAATCTGCCAATAACTCTCCTATCTCAATGCGTGTAAATAAATCAAGATAAATCACAAGCATAGCAAGGTATAGAGATCTAGTATGTGATTTTGGGAAACTCGAATCAAATCTAACTCGAGTTGTATCTTCCCGAATCAACATGAATTATACCTTTCTGTCTGTTAATCTGACTCTATCGAAGTCTCGAACTCAAGGCCTGTCAATACTCAATCTGGGAATGACAATATCGAGGAGTACAATATCAATACACCGATCAATTCAATACTGGATATAATCAGAATTAAATCAAATTCTGTTTCGACAGCATAACTGCACAATCTCAATATACCCAACAATACAAATATCAACAGATAGCAATCTCAACTCATAATCCGTAATAATACAAATCTGATATCAATTCTCACTCAATTCAACTCCGAAATTCATAACAATTCTATACGGTATCCGTTCTTCAATCCGGTTTCGATTATATGAGGTCTAACATATCAAGAACATCATATAGGAATCATATCAGATTCTGGCAATACCATAATTTCAAATCATCTCAAAACGTAGTAAAACTTATGTCCAGTTGAAGCATGCGTTGATAGAAACACAGTACTGAAGTCGGATTTAAAATCAGACGGACGGATATTTCGTAAATCAAAAATCTACAAGATAAAAGGCGTAAGGATTTCTCGTAGTTTCCCAGGAGCTCTTATCGTTTCTTTTGCTGGGAGGAAATGAATGAATTCCAACTTTATATATATCAAGTTGCATGTCTAAGCTACGTGTCCTCTTTTCACATATTTCAGGCGGCGCTCGGGCGGTCAAGAACTACCGCCCGGGCGCGGAATGTTCTGCCCGCACTCGTTATGCACTGGCGATCGAGTGGTCACAAACTACCCCCCGGGCGCCACATCTTCTGCCCGAACATAATCCTATTGAACACTGGCGCTCGGGCGGTCAAAAACTACAGTTCGGGCGCCAGACTCTCTGTCCGAAACCCATTCTTGTGATGCATTGGCGCTCGGGCGGCCTTTTTTTACCGCTCGGGCGCCAACAGTTCTGTACAAAATATACATCAATCACATGCTTCACCCAATCTGGTCTCGGAATGGTCCATCTATAATCATATCAATTCAAAAATCAATAATCCCAGATTAATGGAATCAAAATCTCGGGCATTACAATTTCAGTAATTTCCGATAGAGAGACTACTCCTTCAATCCTCACAACCTCTTGTACTGTCTCTACTGGCTCAGGAAATAACTTTTCCTTCTGCACAACTTCCTCTTCTACAACTTCTTCATCTTCAGATAGGATCATCTCTTATTATGGATATGTGGTAACTTGTGCGATACCTGGAACTTTTATTTGTTCGATGATAAGTGAAAATGACGGTAGATCGCCCATGAACACATCATCATACTCATGTTGTGCAATGGACTGCACAACTTCAACAATTTTTGCCAAAGAAATCCCCCTAACATGTGGAGATGCAAAAGCTTCTGATTGTTGTCGGGGAATCAGCGAGACTTCTTGTAGAGATAGACTGATTGAAGGTTCGACAATAGAAACATTTTAAAAATAGGTTCTTCTGCTAATGTGGAGGATAGCTGAAGTATATTTTAATTGTCTGGGAACTTGACTGCTCTACCTTTTCAGTTTGGCTTGAGACAGACTATTGAGGAGTCTCGGGAGCGGGTCTTATCCTTCTTTCTATCAGTTGGCAATGCCAGCTCATGCTCATATTCCCACACTTTTACTTTCATCTATAAGGATAGAAGATTCATATCTAATTGATTAATGGTGGAAATGTCATCAAAGGCATTTGGGCACAAATGATTGTAATTCTATCTTATTTCAGCGCAAATTGTTGTCAGCTTCTTGATTTTCATAATTTCTACCAAGTGTAGCTGCCTTTGAATAGTTTCTGATATGTTTTAAGTCTTGGTAACCTTGAGAACACTCTTCTCCAATCCAATTGTCTTATCCAATGCATTATATTGGAACATTTCATGTTCGCAATCTTGATTTTGATGTTAACAAAACTTGTTATTTTGTTTTTAATGATTTATCGTAGTGCGCAGGATACTACATATCAGAAGTAGAACTGATCGGTTATCTCGCCAAAACTGAAGCTATCGAGAATCAAACTTAAAGTACCAACTGACCAATCAAACTCAATCAGTCCAACTGATGTATCAAGAACAGTTCCACTGATTGATCAGTTGATAAGTGATCAGCAGTAGACCTTCAGAAGCCCGGCCAGCTGATGAAGAGTTCAACTGATAAAGAGCTCAACTGACCAGTTCAACTGAATCAATGAAATCAGTTCAGCTGACGAGTCAACTAATTTCACCGCACCAGTTCAAGACCAGTTCAACTGATCAGTTCAGAGCATCAGTTAGGAACCAATCAGTTTGCAAAAACACGACAAGCTTATTCAATGGAATCCATCTACGCACAATGATACAAAAGCATCTGTACTATCAAAGGTACAATAATGGACATTGCAGCAGAGCTTAAAGATGAAGCGTCTTTGAATTAATGTTAGAAAAAACGAGACACATATTTCAAGGAACTGATTCAAGCAGCAACGATCACATGTGATGAGTATTGGTGTAAGGTCATCTTTGCTGCTATAAATACAGACCAAGACCATCGGCAACAGATATAGACACGAGAGTGCAGAAAATAAAGGGCACACTTATTTCTTATCAGCTTACAAGAAGCAATCAGCCCAAAGGGATACTCAAGATATATCGGCTTAGTTTATAAGCTCATTTCTCTCAGTGTGTGAGAACACATTCCCAGTGTATTTGTTATTCAGTTCTCACACACACGCACACGACCATCACTCAAATACATTCTTGCACAAAGACAATAAACTTGTGTATGTAGTTTTTGACACACAGACGTTAAAGAAGTGTTGGCAGGAAGCCTAGGCTAGGAGTTTATTTGGGCAGTAGGGTAAGTCCTAAGCTGTGTAAGATTTGTACAAGAGTCTATATAAATCTAAGTCTTCTAGTGATACCTACCCGAGGTGGTAGAAGGGGTGACGTAGGAGCAGTTGAAGTCTCCGAACATCCATAAACATATCTTGTGTATTAACTGCTTGACTTTGTTTTGAACTGATTTGATCAGTTCTGCCAATATCAGTTCAGTTCTCATCATAATTGAACTGATACAAGCCAAAACTGATTCCTCGTATTTCAGTTGATCAGTTTACCCAAGTTAAAAGCTTTAACTGATCGGTTTTCTTAACGAATGATTACGTCAAATATTTTCCGCTTGATTTAAAACCAAACTTGATTTAATTCATCGGTGTATATATTCTTATAACACGAGCTATTACAGCTTATTGAGAATATTGTGTTTCAAGTACCTTCGAAGGTACCAGCGCATGATCCTTCAATTGATATCAGAGCTAGCTGTTATAAGAAGGACATTTGAAAACTGATATTTTAAAATATGTTTCAAAATGGTATCTAAATGGATTTCAAAATCTTTTTAAAAAATTTATATGAATTTACCGAGGGAAGAGAGAAGGATTTTGGCTCTGCAACTAACGTTGTAGCCACTTCTCTCGACTTTGTAACTTTGATATTTTAGCAGCGTGCAGGATCGCTGAGTCCAACTGACAGCAGAATAGCTAAACTGCTCAGCGTACAAGATCTCAGCTGCAAGTCTACCAGTTTAGATGATCAATAAATGCAGCTCAGCCATGTTGGGATGTTGGATGATTAAAGTGGAGCTTAATATCAGCAATACCGCCGCTTCATTGCCATATCAGATCAAAGTAGATTATCAATGCGGCTTAGCATCAGTTGTGTTCAGTTTGAGTCATCTCGACCAGTTAGACTGCATAAAGATCAAGTCCAAGGCATCTTAGCTGTTCTTCTGGCAAAGAAACTCAAGATCAATGAAGCATTCAATGCAACCAGTTGTTAGTATATCAAGTTCTATTCTGTATAAACTGACTGATATTTGATGTTTACTTAAAATTTGCTTGTATAGTAGTATTTTCCCTTACACATGATGGTGTGCGTAAATGTATGATATAAGGGACACATATTTTATTAAATAAACATCATGTTTATCCAGTTAGTCTTCATATAACGGAACTTCTATCTTAATATTTATTGCCTAAACTGCTTGAATGTTTAATGTTGCTAAAACTTCATAAAACGCGTGAACGATTATATTTTGTGGGGGAGTTTTTAATTCAGTTCTTGAAAGGGAGTTTTCTCTAAGTATCCAACAAATTGAAAAATGTTTTAAAATAGCTTTTAACTTGCTTTTTAAATTCAGTTCTTGAGGGGGAGCTTTCTTATCCCTCGAACTGAAAATCTCTTTTTAGTTGTTTTAAATGTTATTTGTTCTCACAAAGGGAGAGAATCAGTTATTTTAAAATTTTAAAATATTAAAATCGCCTTAATTTTTTAAGTTTTGTGATCATCAAAAAGGAGGAGATTGTGCGGAATTTTTCAATGTTCGTATTCTTGATTTTGATGTTAACAAAACTTGTTATTTTGTTTCTAATGATTTATCGTAGTGCGCAGGATACTTGAACTTATTAGAAATCGAACTGATCAGTTATCTTGCCAAAACTGTAGCTATCGAGAATCAAACTGAAAGTACCAAATAACCAATCAAACTGACATAGTCCAAATAATGTATCAAGAACAGTTCAACTGATTGATCAGTTGATAAGTGACTCAGCAGAAGACCTTCAGAAGTCCGGCCAGCTAATGAAGAGTTCAACTGACCAGTTCAACTGAATCAATGAAATCAGTTCAGCCGACGGGCCAACTGGTTTCACCGCACCAGTTGAAGACCAGTTCAACTGATCAGTTCAGAGCATCAGTTAGGAACCAATCAGTTTGCAAAAACACGACAAGCTTATTCAATGGAATCCATCTACGCACAATGATACAAAAGCATCTGTACTATCAAAGGTACAATAATGGACATTGCAGCAGAGCTTAAAGATGAAGCGTCTTTGAATTAATGTTAGAAAAGACGAGACACATATTTCAAGGAATTGATTCAAGAAGCAACGATCACATGTGATGAGTCTTGGTGTACGGTCATCTTGCTGGTATAAATACAGACCAAGACCATCGGCAACAGATATAGACACGAGAGTGCAGAAAATAAAGGGCACACTTATTTCTTATCAGCTTACAAGAAGCAATCAGCCCAGAGGGATACTCAAGATATATCAGCTTAGTTTAGAAGCTCATTTCCCTCAGTGTGTGAGAACACCTTCTGTAACGTACTGTACTTTTAAACTATTTAAAAATTTGCGGAAAAATAAAAATTTTCTTAAATATGAAATAAACCTTCAAATTGCGATAAAAATAAATTGTTCATCCCAAAATATTTGCAATGAAAAGATCACAAATAAAGTTTGCTAAAAATATTTGTTTAAACATCATAAACGATACGTGAAATCAAAGTATTTGAAACATGCATAAGTTCTTAAAAATATTGGCGGTCCTTGGGTTTAGCCTCCTGCGCAGACCGAGCCGGCTCATTGGTCCCCACCCCTCGTCTACTCATACTCATCCTCACCTGCATCGATCAAGTCTAGTGAGTCTAAAGACTCAACACGTATAAACTGGAGATAACAAATAATACATAATAAAACCACATGCAACTTAAAAGTAGAGTGTACGTACATAAACTTTAACATACATACATAAACATAGGCGTGCCATCATCGTAAAACTTTCCATAACATACTTGTATCATACATACTTGAACATGCATAAACTTCATCATTTTGCGTAGAGATATGTTTCAAAGCAAGTAACCCATACATAAATTCCCCTTATCAGAATAAACCACAGTACTGGGCTGGCGGGAAAATTCACTACCACATACATGAGATCCCCGGTCATGCTTTACCGGGTGGATTGGTCCCTGATCATGCTTTACCGCTTTCAAATCCTAATCTAAACCCGGTCCTGTTTTACTGGGGTGGAGAGATCACCGGTCACGTTCACCAGCTTCTAAACCCGTTCATAATTGATCACAAGACATTTAGCATACCTAAAAAACATAACATATTTTCTTTTGCACGTCGAAAATACTTACTTGGCGTTGAGAGATTCGTTGGATCTCGCTGGGGTTACTGCTGCACATACTAACACATTTTCAAGCACTTAATATTCATTACTAAGACGTACTACTTCGTGCTCACCACCTTAAATAGACAAATGATTTATGACGTTCTAGATCACTCGTGACTTGACCTCGTTTAATCATCGTACTAACCCATGACATCAACCCCCGAAACAAATAATAAAATGATGTGTGAACATTTCCCAAAACATAGAAGACATAAGCCTAAAATAGTGTTTAGAAAGTCATGGACGAGCGCCTAGGCGCTGGACAGTGCTACGCGGCGGCGTTGCCTAGCGCCGCGGCGCTAGCAAGGCCGCAGGTCTAGCTCTTCAGCGCCGTGGCGCTAAACTTGTGCAGATTGGGCGCAGGGAGCGCCGCCGCGCTAACCCTACGCAAAACCAACAAAAAAACAAATTTTGATGGAATTTTTAAAAATCACGCTCAAACGACTCGAACCGATGCAACGAGACTCATCTTAGGGCGCTATGACAATGATTCAACTAAAACAAATGTCCCCAAAACAACGACGCACAACGACGACACAACATAACCCATAAACATGAATTTTGACACCAAAATGATTCCTACGACTTCTAATGTAACCGAGTGTCTATCAACACGAAACGAAGCACCGAACATCATCCAAACATTATAATTAATATACCTAAATGTATCAGTGATCACCCGACGGTTCCCATCGAAGCCTGCAACAATTAAACTTCAAGAACACATCAAGAACGTATTTTCATAAAATAGCAGTATGAGTAGTCCCACGAAAACGATCATAACTCACTCATTTCTTGTCCAAAAATTACGAATTTACTGTCAAATCGAAGGTATCAACAAGTAATACATTTTATATGTTGAAAGTTTTTCCAAAAAATCGACGAATTTTTGAAGTAATCGAAATGACAGCAGACACGTTTTTAGATCTAAAAACTTTGATCCAAAATCATTTCAAAGGTTTTTGCTCAAACTTATTCATAACATATATGGATTTTCACACATAATAAATATCACAACACATAATATGACGAGATCGATGTAGAAATAAAAGATTATACATGCCTTTGATCTTTAAAAGTACCGAAACGACGATATCAAAGCGGGAAAGATACGAGGATTGATCCGGGACGAACGTGGCACGATTTTCTTGAAGAAAAGTGGACGAGAATTGCTGGAAAGATGCAGAGGAAAGGGGAGGTTGCTATGAACTCCAAGAACCCTAACTTTTCTCACAAAATAATGAAATGAAAGGGGGGATTGAAATATGTGTGTGTGTTGTCGTGAAAGAGTGTGTGTGTGTACATATGTTTAGTTAAATTAGGGGAATAAAATTGCTTAATTACACTATTAAAATACTAAAAAAAATGCTAACCCACTATTAACTTTACTAACTCTCCCCTATTTAAAATTAAATACACAATTGATAAACTTTAAAGGTTTAAAAAAAATCTTAAAATCACCAAATAATTAAATTAGACTTTAAAATGCTTAAAACTAAATAAATCATTTAAAATGCATCAATCCTAAGTTAAAATAAAATACCACAGTTCAAAATCTCCAAACTCTTCGACGGTCTCTTTTCCTCGATCCCGCATCGAATAATCGCCTGAAATATTCAAGAAAATATTTTAACGTGTATCAAATAAATATAAAAATTTAAAATAATGTAAATTCATGAATCATGCATCACTAAAATCATTTTAAATTTAAATAAGTAATTTAACAATTAAATAAACGCATGAGTTTTACGTGTACTGATTTTGGGCTCTACACCTTCCTGGTGTATTTATTGTTCAGTTCTCACACACACGTAC
Organism: Primulina huaijiensis; assembly: GCF_012295235.1. Taxonomy (NCBI): domain Eukaryota; kingdom Viridiplantae; phylum Streptophyta; class Magnoliopsida; order Lamiales; family Gesneriaceae; genus Primulina; species Primulina huaijiensis. The sequence goes on along the minus strand of NC_133311.1, from coordinate 11,424,945 downwards.
ACAACCATCACTCAAATACAGTCTTGCACAAATACAATAAACTTGTGTATGTAGTCTTTGACACACAGACGTTAAAGAAGTATTGGCTGGAAGGTGCTGCCTTCAGCCTAGGCTAGGAGTTCAGTTGGGCAGTAGGGTAAGTCCTAAGCTGTGTAAGATTTGTACAAGGGTCTGTATAAATCTAAGTCTTCTAGTGATACTTACCCGAGGTAGTAGAAGGGGTGACGTATGAGCAGTTGAAGTGTCCAAACATCCATAAAAATATCTTGTGTATTAACCGCTTAACTTTGTTTTAAACTGATTTGATCAGTTCAGTTGGTATCAGTTCAGTTCTTACCATAACTGAACTGATACAAGCCAGAACTGATTCCCCGTATTTCAGTTGATCAGTTTACACAAGCTAAAAGCTTTAACTGATCGGTTTTCTCAACGAATGATTAATTCAAGTATTTTTCGCTTGGTTTAAAACAAAACTTGATTTAATTCATCGGTGTATACATTCTTAAAACACGAGCTATTGTAGCTTATTGAGAATATCGTGTTTCAAGTACCTTCGAAGGTACCAGAACATGATCCTTCACATTCTTCTTTTTCAGTTTCTTCAAATGATTGAATGTTCTGATCTGGACACAGTGATCGAAGAACTAAATTTCTTCATCACAGATTTGTTGGAATATTAAAAGTTTCAAAGTTTGACAAGATGATCCGAAAGAGAACTGAAGAATCTAACTGATCGAAAAATCGAGTAATCGTAACTGAAGACTTCGCTTGAACTGAACTGGAAAAACCTCATCAACTGATGTATTCATAAGGACAAAAGTTAGAAATGATAATGTCTAGCTGAACTGATCGGTTGATCAGTTGACTTCTAAGCAGTTGGCCACATCATCAATTGAAGTGAAACGTCTGATTATTCGTTTTCTTAAAAAGTAATAGAAATTTTTTCAAAAAAACTCTCAAACTTTCGGCCTATACATATAAATATACATAAATTACTTTTGCACCATTTTAAAATAAAACATCCAACTAGTATTTGAAAATCTCAAAGAAAATGGACTAAACATGAAGTCGTTAATCATTTTACCAAACCTAAAAAGCAATAAAATGTGAAAAGTAGAGCCTATACTAAACCTCTCAAATCTCTCAAAACATAAATAAAAAGTCGTAAAATCTTTTAACATAAACTTAAACTTAAATGCGGAAAATAAAGCGCTGGTCCTCGGGTCATGTGCACCTTCAGTCCAGTCGGGTCAACCATCAAGACCACCAACAACATTATTATCATATTCACTTGCATCAACACACCTAGTGAGTCTAAAGACTCAACACAACATACCCTTGGTAACAAGTAATACATATAAAACCACATGTATCAGTGAAAAATATTTGTACTTAAAATAACATTTTTCGTGACAATGCATAAACTTCAAATAAAAACATTTTCATTACATTTTTATAATGCATATCCATATTCATATCCATATCCATATTCGTATTCATATTCATATCCATATTCATATTCATATTTCTGTTTGTTTCAGATCGTGATTGTGACTCGTATTCTTAATCGTATTGGGCGATGGATCCATTTATAAAACCCACAGTACTGGGCGACGGGGACACCAGCGGCACTCTCACCGGTCAACTATGCATTGGACAACGTATTAACATATTCGTATCCGTATCCAAGGAAACACGATCGTCGGGCTCCCACTGAGACCATAACCCTCATGATATCTCCAACATGTAGTATTCACAATCCCTTCACATCCTTCAACAAGTTATCATCACTTAAAAAAATCATGCATATACATATCGTTTTATTTTTGAAAACAAGCATGCAACATATCTTTTAAATGTCCAATTTAAAACTTAATAATTCATGAACATTTAAAAATCATATTTCAACATATAAAAATTCATAAACATCCATAATCATTGAAAATAATCATATTAGCATATAAAATAGCATTTAGGACACTGCCATGACGTTTACTAAATTTCCGGTGTAAAAAGACCGTTTTACCCATGAACGTGACATTTTTCGTTTTTGACTTTTTCTTGATTTCTTTGACTCTAACATGTCCCAAATAATTATTTAAGCTTAAATTAAAATTCCCATAATTTTATTTAGCTTAAAAACTAGGCTTTTTAATTAATTCATAATTAATCGTTTTGAAGGCGTTTTAATCCCGAAAAATTCCAAACTTTTAATATAAAATTCCTAAATTTAAAATTTAGTCTTTTTATATTATTTTAGCCCTTATGAACCACGACTCGACCCCCGTGAGCCGTTTTCAATTATTTTCGTTTAGGAGACCCTAATGTGACACATAAACTTCGACCCCGAGCCATCTTCCGATTTTCTCGAGTCACCCTCAAACTATGATGAACCAAACTCTGACCAACACCCATAGACACACTACTGGACCTTAGGAACCCACGGAACCCATCTCTAGCCCCTTAACCGAACCATAACAGCCTTCCCATGTAGTGGCCGAGAACTCCTATGTGGACAAGGACTCATGTTGAGGTGTCTAGGACTCTAGCCCATGACTTGGCTCTCTAACTAACCTCTCCAGCACTCACCTAGGACCCTTAGGACGCACCCTGAGCCAGCCCTTGAACCCCAGGCTGAGCCCCACATCTCCTGTGCAAGCGCTGAAACCTGCGCGCGATAAGGAGGGCTCTCGGGTAGGAGTCCTTCTTGACAAGGACTCCTCCCAGCCCACATGACTCGATCCCTAGCGTGGCTAGGGCCCCTCCTCAGACCCCTCACGAGACTCCAGTCCAGTCTTGGTCCAGCCTAGCCAAGCCAAGCCACCAGTTCAGGACTCCGATCACCCATGATGCATGATTTCGAATTTATGCTACCAGCTTTCGTGTTTTACGTTTGCAGGGTGTATGGTCATGAACTAGGACTCTAATATTCATGAAACATAGTACTGGATTGGATCCTAATCATGGCAGCTCCTTACACAATACATCAACATGATTTAGGTGATCAAAAACTCAAGTTTGGAACCCCTACACATGAAATTTCGAAAACAATACAAAGTGCAACTTGATTTCCATAATTTTCATGCATAAAAATATAATATGATGTGATGATGTTTTGAAAGAAAGAAATATGAGTGCTTTTACGTTTTAAACGCACGAAAAATCGTTGACGATTGCGAAGAACGGACAAGAACCGTGGCTTGAAATCTCTTTGAAGCTTCCACCGAATTTTGCCTCAAAATTTTGTGTGTGTTCCGTGTACTTATGAGTTTGGGAGAGCAAATTCAGAAAAGTGGCGTGTAGTGTAGGGCTTGGGGAGGGTTTTTTTTGTATAATATATACTAATTAATCACTAACAAGGCTTTACGCCTATCAAGCCAACAATTTAGGCTCATTAGTCTTAATTAGGATTTAATTAAAACATTAAAATAGTTTTAGTAAAATAAGTGTGAATTTAATAGCCGGGTTGCCAAAAAGTTCGTATTTTTGTTGAAAATCCAACACCGATAAAATTTACGTCCCGGCGTATAAAATCACCTCAAAACCCCTTATTTTCAAAATAAGAAAAACCATCAATCATATTTTGAACAATGAAAAATAATTATTTAATAAAAATATTTTACGTTTTACAGCCCTCGGTCTCCGTTCTTCGGTCGCAACTTGAGTAATCCTTAAAAATAACGTTTTATGCATCATGACAATTAAATCTTATTTAACATGTAATCATGCATGTCACATAATCAATTAAGAAATTAAATCATTTAATTACTTTTTTTTTCATATTTCTTAGATTTGCATGCAGTTGGATTACGTCGTCTTTATTTTGGACCTTACATGAAGTATCAGCAGACACACTGACAGATCGCACCAAAGCAGAACAGATGAATCAGAACAGAACAGTCTGAATACCTCGTACTACTGTCAGATAAAGTAACTAGACGAAGATTCAACGAATATTTTTCATTAAATGCATTCAATACGACCGTTAGGATCGAAGACTATATATAGTTGATCAAATCAGTTGAAGAAGGCTAATGAAACGCACAAAATAATCAAGCTACAATCTTCAATTACTTGTGATACTTTTCACGAGTATTTTCTCAGTTTAGATCGTACACTCAAGCTCTAAATTCATTGTATTTATCAATAGCATTCATGCTACCAATTAGAGCGATTCAGTTTATTACTATAAAAGAGTTGTTAGACTAAAAGTTTCAGTTTGACAGTTTGTAAGACCAGCTGAAGTGGATTATTACAATCTGTTGTAATATATCAAAGCCTTTTAATAAAAACCTATCCTTGTGATAGAAGGGGTAACGTAGGAGCATTTGAACATCCGCAAAAATCCGTGTGTTCATTTTAGGTATACTGTCAATTTTACATTATATCATTCCTTAATATTCAATCTAATTCCGCACTTTTATCAATTAACAAATTTATATTGACAAACAAGATTTTAGGTTCAGTTTCTCAAAGAACTGATTCATATTTGGAAAAGGAATAAAAAATCATAAATGTTTATTTAACCCCCCTTTCTAAACACTTAAACTACCTTAACCGATCCTATCAAGTGGTATCAGAACGGTTAATCTTGTATTAAATACTTTCTGACACACAAACTGATACAGATTATCATGTCTTCATTCAACAAGATTCTCAGGTTCTCCAGGGAAGAGTTTGATGATTGGAAGATCAGCACGCAGGCTCATCTAGCTGCTCTGGATGATGACATATGGTATGTCATAACAGATGGAACCATGAAGATAATGAAAGCCAACACAGTAGTTGCTCTTACTGATGGAGCACCACATCGAATAGAGAAGCCACGAGATGAGTGAACCTCATAAGATAAGAGAAAGGCTGACTTGGACAATGTTGCAAAGGACATCTTCTATAAGACTCTGGACAAAAACACATTTAGCAAAATCAAAATGTGTAAATCAGCTAAGGAAATATGGGAAAATCTGATTCAGCTATGTGAAAGAAATGAGCAGACAAAAGAAAACAAGCTGTCAGTTGCTGTTCAGAAATTGATAACATCAAGATGAAAGCTGGAGAATCGATGAGTAATTTTGATGAAAGAGTTAGCAGCATAGTGAATGAACTGAATGCACTTGGAAGATTGCACTCAAATAAAGAGATTTTCCTGAAAGTAATGCGTGGTCTTCCCAAAGAGTGGGATGTTAAAAACATGGCCATGAGGGGATCTAAAGATTTGAACAAGGTGAAATTTTATGACCTATTTAAAGATCTAAAAGCCTATGAATTTGAAATGCAAATCAGAGAAGGCGAGCCAACAATTCCACCAGTTACAACTTCTCTAAGCACACTGAAACTGGAACCATTAGTTTCAGTTGAGAATTCAGCAGAACAGCTGAGCAATGATGTAATGTCATTTTTTGTGAGGAAGTTTGGAAAGTTCATGGTAAAGAATCAAGGTTCCTTTCAGAAAAACTATCATAGGAATGAATCTAAGGAGGAACCTAATACGTGCTTAAACTATTGAAAGACTGTCCATTTCATTGCTGACTGTCCAAAGCCTAAAAAGGACAGTAGAAGATCAATTGAGATGGGTAAAAAGCACTTCGAGTACAGAAGAAGATTCAAAGATGAGAAGGAGTCATCCAGGAACAAGCATGAAGCTTTGGTAGATGAAGAGAACAAGTCAAAGTGGGCTAACTCTGACATCGAAGCATTTGAAACTGAGAGCTCAAGCAGCTCAAGTGATGAAGAAGAGGTGAAATGCCTCATGGCTGATGATGCTGAGCTGGAGTCCAGCAGTGATTAGGTATTTGAATTTAGCTCAACTGATTTTACACGAGAAGAACTTATCACTAAACTGCACAATATGGTACACCGCAAGATAGCTATCTCCTTTGAGGAAGCTAAGGCAAATCAAAATGACCTCTCAACTGACACAGCTGATAGCTTTAAATCAGTTGAAAGCTTAAATGTCAAAGAGGAGATTGCTAAGCTGATAGATAAAAAGAGATAGAGCAATTCTTTGATTCAGCAGCTGAGATTAGAAAACTCTAAACTGACTGAAATTATTCAGGCTTGGAATAAGTCTTCAGTTACGTTGACTGAAATGCAAGGGTCACAAAAACCAATTGGAGATAAGACTGGTCTAGGCTTCAATAGCCAAGACCAATGGTACAATGCCTTAACTGAATATGAGCAAAGAGAAATATATTTACTTTGTTAAATCAGTAATGGTATATGAGAATCCCGAGTTCAGTAAGCCAATGGAAAAACCAGTTGAAAAATCATTTGAAAACATGAACAAGGCTAAGCGATATGGAATTGGGTACAGTCCCAAGAGTTCAGCTAAATCATGCAACTGGTCACCCAAGGAGTCCAGTTATGGTAAACGAAATTCAGCAAGAGGCTATTACAATTATTATAATAGCAAGCCTGTTCAAAAACGATACCGGGTGAACAATAAGGAAAAAAAAACACGAACACATGTTATATAATCCTCACCGCACGTCATACCCAAAGCAGGAAAGGTTATCTGGAACACAGAAACTGGTAGATCAGTTCGACTGATCCAAATCTGGGTTCCCAAAGAACTAATCAGTTTTGGACTCAAATAGATTTGGGTATCAAATTTATTCATTATTTGTGATTGCAAGTTACAGGTAATTTGATCAAAGATTCAGTATGTTACTTGGACAGTGGATGTTCAAGACATATGACTGGAAACGCTGAACTAATATCTCAACTGATCAAATATTTTGGTCCCAATATCAGTTTTGGGGATGCCTCACAAGGTAAAACCGTGGGTAAGAATAAGTTTATCCATGGTAATATCATTATTAATGATGTATTATTTGTTGACAATTTGAAAAATAACTTAATCAGCATCAGTCAACTATTCGATAATGATCATTCAGTTGAATTTTATAAGCTTGACTGTTTAGTTAGAAATGCAATTGGTGATATAATTATGACAGGAAAAGATGTGGAAACACATACAAAGTGAATTGGAGCAATCCACCTGATAATCTATTTTGCTTCGTAGTTTGAAATCAATCTCAGAACTGGCTGTGGCACAAAAGATTGAACCATCTAAACTTCAAAGTCATTGCAAAACTGATCAAACACGATCTGGTAACTGGTCTTCCTAAATGTGAATTTTCAAAAGATAAAATTTGTTCAGCTTGTCAGTTTGGGAAGCAAGTTAAATTCTTTTAAAACCAAAGGAAGTAAATCTTCAACCCGATGCTTAGAACTGATGCATATGGACTTATTTGGTCCAATACCAATCATGAGCTTAGGGGGAATGAAATACACTCTTGTGATTGTTGATTATTTCTCAAGATTTACTAAGGTCATTTTTCTTGAATTAAATGATCCAACTACTTCACAATTGATAAAACTTTTTAAAAGACTTTTAAATGAGAAATCAGTCGGGATTGACAGAATAAGATCCGACCGAGGAACTGAATTTGTCAATCAGACTTTGTCTTAGTTTCTTGAAAACTTAGTCATCAAGCATGGGTTCTCTGCTGCAAGAACACAACAACATAATGGTATAGCTGAACGGAGAAATAGAACTCTTAAGTAGGCAGCGAGAACAATGATAGCTGATTCTGGTATTTTTTAAAGATTTTGGACAGAGACAATTAACACCACATGTTATACTCAAAATAGATCGATGACTAATAAGAATCTTTAGAAAACACCATATGAGATCTGGCATGACAGGAAAATTGTGGTTTCTTACTTTAAAATATTCGGGTGCAAATGTTTCATTCATAACAATAGTAAGAATCACCAAACTGCATTCGATATTAAATCGGATGAAGGATTATTCTTAGGATATTCATCTATTAGCAAAGCTTATAGAATTTTTAATAAGCACACTCTCAATGTCAAAGAATCTATACATGTTATATTTGATGAGAATGTGCTAACTGATAAGCCAATTGATCAAGTTGAGCTGATTAATCGCTAACAAATATAAGTTTGGAGGACAACAATGTAGATGAAAATCATATTGTCAAAAATTCCTTTCAAACACCATAGCCAGAAGAGGTAGAATCACCAGTTGGATAGGATACAACTCCTAATAATCAGTTTAATGAACAAATAGAAAAAATTCAACTTCAAACCGATGTTGGTCCAACTGAAGCAGAAGGAACTGGTCAGTTACAAACTGAACCAGATTTGCAAACAGATCCAATCTACAGATGGAGCAGGAACCATCATCAGAACTTGGTATTAGGTAACCCATCTGATCCGATAAAAACCATAAATCAGATGTTGAATTTATTTATTTATTCTACTTTTATCTCGCAACTTGAACCAAAGAAAACTTAAAAAGCTCTAGTTAATCCCAGTTGGATCACTGCTATGCAATAAGAGCTTAATCAGTTTACACATAACAATGTCTGGACGTTATTTCCAAGACCTTCTTCAAAATCTATTATAGGTACCAAATGGGTATATAGGAACAAACTGAACGAACATGGTTCAGTTGTGCGCAATAAAGCAAGACTGGTCGCACAAGGCTACAGACAGGAAGAAGGAATAGATTACAACGAGACTTATTCTCCAGTTGCTAGACTGGAAGTAATCGGGATATTCCTATCCTACACATCCTTCAAAAATTTCAAAGTATATCAGATGGATGTGAAAAGCGCATTTCTGAACGGTCAGTTGCAAGAAGAAGTGTATGTAGAACAGCCTACAGGTTTTGTAAATCACTTGCTCCCTGATCATGTTTATCATTTTAATAAAGAATTATATAGTCTCAAAGAAGAACCTCGAGCTTGATACAAGACTTTATCAAAATTCTAGATTGATCATGATTTTCAGTAGGAACAGTTGATAAAACTCTGTTCAAATTTACAAAGAAAAATCATTCATTAATTGTCCAAATTTATGTTGATGATATCATATTTGGGTCAACTAACCCCAATTTATGTAATAATTGTGCTATAAAATTTGACGAATTAGGAGTTAAGATAGATAGTAGACAATAAATTAGGAGTTAGTATCAAGATTTAATCCATGTAAATAGCACGCGAATTGTAGAAGAAAAAGTTACACAGATCTAAAACAAAAATCACACCAAATTTCTTTTGAATTATACTCATTCAACAAGGTTCCAACAGATTTTCTACCGCTTATTTTATGCAACGATAAGTTGGTTTTTGTTTTAACTTGTTGTATTTGATTTAAACCTGATCAGTTTAGTATTTTTAGCACAAAATTTCAAAATCTGTACGTATATGAGGCACTGGAAAAATTATGAACTAATGGTAAAAATATATATTCCGAATATACTTGATTTCTGTCTCACCACGAGTATTAAAATATAGGGAACTGCTAACTGTTAGCATATAAAATTTATAATTGGTTCAATATAAAATTTATAATTGGTTCAGTGCATAAGTTTGATACTTGAATATTTGGCTCTTGAATATATCTATTTATACTAGTAAATATTGAATAATTTTATTTTAAAAATTGTTTTAATGAGAGTGAGGATTATTATCCCGCTTATTGGGTAATTTTCATCACTTACCCACGCACCCTTCTCGGATAAGAGTGAATTCTCGGATAAGAGTGAAGAATAGTTTGAAGAGGATTAACATACCCATTTTCTGGAGTTGGTTAAGAAGATTAAATTCAATGTTGTTATTTAGTTCAGTTTCATTTCTTTCCTATGTTATTTAGATCTAATTTATTTTTATTTATTTATTATTCCTCTGTTGTTTTACAACAGACAAAGTAATATGTTATTATATCCGATGTTATTTGGAAGTTGTATCAAAAATCACATTTATGAGTAAAATTAAATAATGTTTCTGGTTATACATTCTGATTCCGGAAGTTTGCCAGATTTAGATGATGATATAGTACATTATATAAATAACTTCATCGTTCACTTCTTCAACGAATCCATTATCATTGAGATTTCCACCCCCTTTTCGACGGTTCACTCTCTTTTCATTACAAGTTCACAGTTCTCGTTTTCAACGGATTCCTTACTACTTTTACGTCACGATCAATTCACATTCCTCAAAAATATTTTCTTTTAATTTATCATTTCATAAAAACATGTATAACTTTCCATATTCTTTAAAAATTCCAAAAAAATGGCTTATATCATTCGTTTACGTAGAAACTGCTAAAAATAGCATAAACATGCAAATACGTTTAAAACTTCTGAAAATAGCATATATCGTACATATACTTTAAAACTTCTAAAAATAACATTTAACATAATATGGAATTGTTTTAGGAAGTTGCAAACCGCCTTCGACTTTCCTCGAAACGACCTCGCACGATTCAATGCTATACGTACCCGGACGATCCTGGACTTTGACTTAACAAAAATGATTAGATTTCAAACCTCGGAAAATACCAAAAATATCCAGTATCTTGCTGGAAATTCAATCTTAGGACCTACGTTTCAAAAATGACTCAATTCGCTTACCGGATGACTCGTTTACCCTCGTTTTTGCACTTTCGGTTAAGCAAATGACCAAACTACCCTTCCGACTCAAACCAACCAGAGACCAAACCTTTATTAACATCCTAAGACCCAATTTAAGATGCTGGAACTTCCAAAACTGAAGCAAAAACTGAAACTTGAATCCAAATTTTAACCTAGGCTCTTTTCGTCCCTATTTTGACACGTTCGGACAATTTACAACCCTGAACGGACCACGGCAGGAAACGACCTCAAACCAAGCCCTAGACCTCTTCCCTAGACCCTAAAAAAAACCATGATCAGGCCCTTTTAGACATATACCAGACGCCCAAGGCCCTAGCTCTCTCGCACGGCAGCGCACCAAACGCGCCCTCTCGCGTGCAGCAGCTCTCTCGCGCACCAGCGGCTGTCACAGCCCTTGGCTTGCCCCTTGGCTCATACCAGCCCCTCACCAGTACCCTAAGGCATGTCCCCAGCCCCTGGTCCAGCCCATACACCATCCCCTTAGCCCTAAGAACCACACGCACCAAAACAGCCCAACAAGTGCATGCATGTTTGTGGAGTTTCGGTTCCAGCACTAAACCAGCCCATCCAAGCCCTGACCAAACCCTCCCTAGACCTTCCTAGGATCCTTATCCTTCCCTCAAGACCAAGACTAGGGTCCCATGCAGCCCCATGGCCGATAGAACCCAAGCCGCCGCCGCCGCCGCCGCCTCCCCCTCTCTTCACCCTCACGACCTGCACGCAATTTGCGTGCAGGTTGGTGCTGCCCTTGGGACGTCCTCTTGCGGCTGTTATCCCTTCCAAAACTTACTCTTAACGTTTAACTTGACTCTTAAATCTTTCGATTTGTATCTTCCCTTCAACAATTCATAAACCTACAAGAATCTTTAATGAAAACATGAGATGCACATGTAGGAAATTGAAAACCATCATCCTTATGAAATTTTCACACAAAATCAAATACATGAAATATTATGGATTGAATGGTGCATAAAGAAAGATTTGAAAACATGCCTTGTTCCTTTATGCTTAAGAAATATGAACGACGGCGCGATGAGAGACGAACGGGACGCAAAACTTTCTTCCTTCCCTTGGCTAGACTTCGGCCACCTTAGAAATTGGAGTGTGTGTGCTTGTTGTGTGTGTTGAAGGTGTAAGTGGCATGAATGAGGCTTGTGGGAGGCTAGGGTTCTCTTTTTATCTATATCTTAATTATTTTAAATAAATCATTGTTAATCTAGGCCCAATAAGGAATTGATTAAATACATAATTAGTCCACTAGAAATCTCAAACAATAATTAAAAATATTTGGTGCCCCTCGTTAACAAAAGTTCATTACCAATTAAGTTTGTCCTTTATTATAAATAAATTTTCCGTTTTCATATTTTGGATTACTATTTCCCAAGTTTCGTATTTATAAATTTCTAAAAATAGAAACTTTATCAAAATCGTCCTCAATTCTCTCGCCTCTGCCGTACATCGTGTATTCGACTACAGAAAGTTCACATTCATAACAATTGATTAAAAATTCATTCAATCATACTGATATTTAAACATACCTTTAAACCATTTATTTAAATAAACTTCTAATTAATTTTCATGCATGCATGTAGTTAGTGTGATCGGGTTTTCGGGCGTTACAACAGCTCTTTATGATTTCAACAAAACATCAAAAGAAACAAACTACCATATTTCTTGTTCTTGCCTCTTCTGCATTGTTGGCTACAGGTTTATGATATTTGTGAAAAAATACATACTTCATTTCAAGTGAAACAAAGATATAAAATATGGGCTCTTTTTATTTATTTTTTGGTGGAATTTTTTTACAATTTAACATATATGGTTTGAACCTCATGGAAAATTATGAGACATTGGCTAAATTTAAGATTTTTAAAACTAAAGTTTCTGGTTCGAAGATTCAACTAAGATAGTGCTCATTATTCTTATTTTATATTTTTAAAGTTGTTTTTAATTAATGGAGTCAGTGGTGATGGTGGTGTTTAATTGATATAGTATTTTCGGCAGTAGGTGTCTATTACAGCAAGCTAATGGTTAAGTAATTTTCCGCAATGAGTGAACAATATCTAAATTTTTTATGTTTGCACCATACAATTTGTTGAAGAACAATTTTTTGTTGAACAATGAAGTAAATTTTATAGGCCTGTTAAGCTTACCAAACTGCAAATCAATTATTTGTTTATGATTCTATATATTATCTGAAATTCATGTTTTTGGTATTGAAGTTCACTGAATAAAATGTGTATACAAATATTGACCATGTCGCAGAAATTGATCTTCCATGGACAATGAAGATGATTTTATGCTACGTTTTCTCTTTCTTGTTCTTGATTCTTGTAACTCACTATTACAAGAATTCAAAGCACAACCTAAGCGTAGGTCCCGTGGACGACGTTTGTTGTAACGTCCGAAAAAACCAACCTACGTAAACTACATGCATGCAAATTATTTTAATTGCTTAATTGTTTTATTTAATTGATTTTAAATGCTAGCATAATATTTATTGGATGATTAAAAGTATGATTGCATGATTATATGACATGATTTCATGAAATTGAAGAATTTTACCCGAATATTCGATAAAAAGTAGGGGAAAGGAGATCGAAGACGACCAAGACAAGAATATTTATTTTTCATTAAATAAGTGCAAGGTTTCCTAATATGATTAAAAATGATTTAATATTCCTAAAAATGTTAGAGTTCGAATTATTTTATGAGTCGAGATCGATTTTTCCCGGGAAGTCGGTTTTGGGCAAACGAGAAGTTTTTAAAAGATCAAAAATATTATTTTGGAAAAACTAATTTTATAAACTTTTATGTCTCAATTAAATAAGTGTTATTGGGCTCAATTTAATTATTTAAAGTATGTCCAATAGCCCTTAATCCTTGTATCAGCCGAAAATCAAACCTTACACACACACTACTAATTTTCGAGAATTAGGAAGAAGGAGAAGCTTGGGTTCTTCGTCGTCCGGTTGTCCAACTTCGCACCCTCGCCAACGATTGAATATTCGAGCGTTTTAAACGCAAAGGCACATTTTCTAAACTCTTTTAAACATCGTACAAATCATAATATGCATGATTTAATTGTTTATGTATGAAAAATACGTTTGTACGATTGGTTCATCGTGTTGTCAAATATTTTCGATGTTTCAACGATTTAATGCTTGGTTTTGAAACGTTATGATTCCCGAGGGTTAAGCTGCCAATATATGAAGAAATATGAATGAAATATATGTAATTCAATAGAAAACAAAGGCTGGAACGAGAGTTGGCAGGGGAAGAGAGAAGCCGAGATGTAACGCCCTGAAAATTTAAAAAGTCAACGCGAACCACATGCACGAGTTATTAAATTTTTTTGTATTTTAATTAAATATTTTAATTGCATGAATTAATTATATGGTGCATATTGACATGTTTAAAACTATATTTTTCTACATGGTTGCATTAAAATGTATTTTTAAGGTTATTCGAGTTGCGATTGAGAAACGTTGACCGAGGGCTGAAAAATGTAAAATGTTTTTATTAAACAATTGTTTTTTATTATTTAAATTAAGGGTGATGTTTTTTCTTATTTTTGAAAATAAGGGGTTTTGAGGTGATTTTATACGCTGGGACTTAATTTTTATCGGTGTTGGTTTTTCAACAAAAATACAAACGTTTTGGTAAACCGGCTAATAAATTTACAAACTGATTCAAACAAAATTATTTTAAATATCTTAATTAAATACTAATGGGCTAAGTAGGCTTAATTAAGTTTATTAATGGGCTTAAGCCTTGTTAGTGGATTAATTAAGTATATAATATATTAAAAAAACCCCTTAACCCTCCATATTGCTCACGCCACTTTCAGAAATTGCACACCAATTCTCCCTCAAATACACGGCACCCACATCACCAAATTAAGAGAAAAGTTTGAAGGTTCTTCAAGGAAAATCAAGCCATCGTCTCGTCGTCGCTGTTCTTCAATCGCCAACATTTTCGTGCGTTTAAAACGCAAAGGCATACCATATTCTTTCTTTCAATCATCTATCACACCATAATATTTATTTGAACATTTTTTAAAAGAAAACAAGGCACTCAAATTATAATTTTCGCAACTATTCATATGCATGTGTTTAACTCTTGGTTGTTGATTCAAAATCATGTTTATATGATGTTTAAGGGGCTGCCATGAATTAGGATATGAATAAGCTTGTATTTCCACAAGTTTAAAGGTCTAGAATCGCACACAAAATCAACAAAACGCTGCACAAAAATTAATAATACAAGCTGGAACATATTCTGTCATGGTGTACCTTAGAGGCTCGGTTGTTGGGCATAGTTGCTGGGCTTTGGTTCGGCTGGGACCAGGGCTTTGCTAGGGTCTGGTATGGGTCAAGGGAAGAGTCCTAGCCAAGCTAGGACTCGAGACAAGAGGCTGGTAAGGAGTCCTAGCAAGCTAGGACTCCAACCCGTGAGCTGCAAGGATGCTGCGCAGGTTTCAGCAACTGGGCAGGAAGAGATGGCTCGGCCTGGGGGCTTTGGGCTGGGCTAGGACGAGTCATTAGGGTCCTAAGATGGTTCTTGTTGGGGTGGTTCATGGTCTGGTTGTCTAGGGAAAGCGCTGGAAACAGAAAACAACAGCTGCACAAGAATGGGGCTCACGTGAAGGCTGGTGCAAGGCTTCTGGTGTTTTAGGGGCTTGGGTCGTTCCAGGGCTTGGCGCAGTGGTTATGGTAGTTCCTTAGGGTCCTAGGTTGAGTCTTGTGGTGGTGGTTCATGGGCTGGATGGTCGGGTAGAGCGCTGGAACCAGAAACTCGAAAGCTGCACAGAAATTGGCCTCACATGTGGGGTTGTCACGTTTCTGATTTTTGGGACTTAGGCGCTGGTTCTGAGTAAAAAGGGGCTTAACCATGGTCTTAATTTGTGTCTAAGGGTAATGTCTAGGGCCTGGTTCGGGTCCGGTTCGAGTCGGTTTAAGCATGAAGTGGTTAGAAGCATGTATGTCTTGTTTGCTCAAGGGTGCCTAGGTGGGTTGTTGGGCTGTTTCTGCAGCTTAGGTGTTGCTTCGGTTTTGGAGCTTAGGTTCAGGTCCAATGGGTTCTAATGGTCCAGGAGGATTCCTAGATGGGTTGGCTCGGGTTTGGCTCGAGGTGGCTCGGGCGTGGCTCGAGTAAATTGGGAGATGGCTCGGCGTGTTCGTCGACGTGTCAAAAACGAAAATTTAAAAGGCAAAAATTGAATCCATGGGTCCACGGATGTGGCTCATGACTTGGAAGGGTAGAATAAATAATAAAAATGCTATGTTTAAAGTTTGGGATCAAAATAAACGAGTTTTGGATTTATCCGGGATTTAATCGCCGCACGAAACGCTAACTAGCGAATTAATTGAAAAGCCTAATTTTTAGCTTAATAAAATTATGAAAAATTATGTTTAAGCTCAAATAATTATTATAAGTCTAAGTTTTTAATTTGGAATTTTATATTAAGTTTTGGTTTAATTCGAGATTAAAACGCAGTAATGCGTCTTATTTAAAGATTAATTTAAAAGTCATCGATTTAAGCCAAATAAAAATACGAGAAAATTCATGTAAGCTTAAATAATTATTTGGGACATCTTAGAGTCAATGAAATTAAGAAAATGTCAAAAACGGGAAATTTTACGTCCAGGGGTAAAACAGTCATTTTTCATCTAGAAATTAATAAACGTCATGGCAGTGTCTTGAATGCTGTTTTATATGCTAATATGATTATTTTCAATGATTATGGATGTTTATGAATTTTTATATGTTAATATGTCAATTTTAAAGGTTTATGGAATTTTTATGTTTATGGATTTTTATGTTAAAATGTTTATTTTAAACGTTTATAATTTAAATGCTTATTTTAAACATTTATGATGTTAAAATTTTTATTTTAAAATGTTTATGGATTTTTATGATTTTGATATGTTAAAACGTTTATTTTAAATGTTTATGGATTTTTATGATTTAACATTGGTATTTAAAAGATATGTTGCATGCTCGGTTTAAAAGAAAAACGATATTATATGTATGTTTTTATTAAGTGATGGAAATACGAAATGTTGAAGGACGTGAAGGGATTGTGACTAAATATGTTGGAGATATCGTGAGGGTTATGGTCCCAGTGGGAGCCCGACGATCGTGCTTCCTTGGATACGGATACGAATACGAATACGGATATGTTAATACGTTGGCCAAGGCCCAGTTGACCGATGAGAGTGTTGCTGGTGTCCCCGCCGCCCAGTACTGTTGTTTTCTCTAGATGGATCTATCGCCCAATACGTTTAAGAATACGAGTCACAATCACGATCTGAATTCAACAAACATGAATATGCATACGAATATGAATATGAATATGGATACGAATATGAATATGGATATTGATATGAATATGAATATGTTTATGTTGATATGAAAATATTTATGAAAATGTTATTATTTAAAGTTGATGCATCATTATGAAAATGTTTTTATTTAAAGTTTATGCATCATGGAAATGTTTATGAAAATGGTTTTGGTTAAAGTTTATGCATCTTCATGAAAACGATATTTTAAGTACAAGTATTTTTCACTGTTGTATGTGATCTGTATATTTGGTACTTGTTATCAAGATTATGGTGTGTTGAGTCTTTAGACTCACTAGGTGTGATTGATGCAGCTGATTATGATAATAATGTTTATTGAGGTCTTGATGGTTGATTTTGTTGGACTGAATGTGCACATAACCCGAGGACCGACGCTAGTTTTTCGCACTAGTTATGATTTATGATTTTAAGTTATGTTAAAAATATTTTTATGACTTTATTTATGTTATGAATTATTTTTGAGAGGTTATAGTATGGGCNTATATATATTTTAATTATGGAGATTAAGAAGAAAAAAAAATTTCTAGCACGATTTAAGAAAACGAGTAGCAGACGTTTCACGAGAGTTCATGGGTTTTGCAAGGTTCAAGGGCTCGGCTAGTTGTGCATGAGGGGTTAGGGCTCGTCCAGGTCTTGAGGAGGGCTCGTACGGGATGTGGTTAGGTCCTAGCAGGGATAGGCTCGCGCAACAGGGCTGGAGAAGAGTCCTCGCTTGATAGGACTCTTCCAGTGGGTGTGTTCTTGTTTGGCCGAGAGTTTTCAGAGGGCGGCTCAGTATGGGGCTGGGCTGGGTGGTCTGGTCGGTACCCTAGGATGGTTCAGAGAGGGGTAGGAAGGGACATGGCTCGTGGTGGCTCGAGCAAGAGCCCATGTGAAGGAAACTGGTGGACGCAAGGGGGGCTCGTGCGGCGCTTCTTGTTGTGGCATATTGTTGTGTGGCTCAGGGGCTTGGGTTGGGGGTGGCTTTGGTCTGGGATTGGTCTAGGGTCAGTAAGGGTCGTGGGTGGTCAGTGGTTAGAGGGTTGGAGGAGTCCCAGTGCATCTAGGTAACCCACGTGTGTACTTAGGTTGAGGGGCAGAGGTGTTTCGTGGGCTTAAGGGCTGGTTCCATGGGCTGGACTTAATAAGTAGGGTTCCTAGGAGGGTTGGCTCGGCTTTGGCTTGAGGTGGCTCGGGCGTGGCTCAAGTAAATAGGGAGATGGCTCGGTGGGTTCGGTTAAGGATCATATTTCAAATTTAATGAATAAAAATTAGAACAATGGGTCTACGGGTGTGGTTCATGGCTCATAAGAGTAGGTTAGGTAATAAAAAGGTTATATTTAAAGTTTTGAATTTATTCGTGATTTAAACGCCTCACGAATCGTTAATTAAAGAATTAATTAGAAAGCCTAGATTTAAGCTTAATAAATGAAACGTCTGCTACTCGTTTTCTTAAAACGTGCTAGAAAATTTTTTTTTTCCAAAACCTCACTAATTCGGCCGAGATGCATAAACACATGCAAAAAATATGTTGGAACCATTTTAAAATAAAACAACTACCTAACATTTGAAAATCCAAATGAAATAGTTTAAAGCATAAAATCATCCAACGTTCTACCAAACCTAAAAACATTATTTGAAAAGTGTAGCCCATACTATAACCTCTCAAAAATCATTCATAACACAAACAAAGTCATAAAAATATTTTCAACATAAATTAAAATCATAAATCATAACTAGTGCGAAAAACTAGCGTCGGTCCTCGGGTTATAACCTCTCAAAACCACTCATAATTAAATCATCTTAAAAATATCTTTAACATCACTTAAAATCATGAATCGTAAACTAGTGCGGAAAACTAGCGTCGGTCCTTGGGTTATGTACACCTTTAGTCCAGCAAAGACAACCATCAAGACTTCCATTAACATTATTATCATAATCACTTGCATCAATCACACCTAGTGAGTCCAAAGACTCAACACACCATAATCTTGATAACAAGTAATACATAAAACAGATCACATGTAACAGTGAAAATACTTGTACTTAAAATAACATTTTCATAAACATGTAAAATCATAAACATTTTCATATTATCATAAACATATCCATATAATCATCAACATATACATATTCATATTCATATTCGTGTTTTGTTGAATTCAGATCGTTGATTGTGACTTTCGTGTTCTTCTACGTGTTGGGCGATAGATCCATCTACATGTAACCACAGTACTGGGCGACGTGGACACCAGCGACACTCTCACCCGTCAACTGGGCCTTGGCCTTACGTATTAACATATCATCGTATTCGTATTCGTATCCAAGGAACCACGATTTTCGGGCTCCCACTGGAACCATAACCCTCACGATATCTCCAACATATCATCTTATTAGTCACAATCCCTTCACGTCCTTCAACATTTCATATTTTCATCACTTAATAAAAACATTCATATAATATCGTTTTTCTTTTAAACCAAGCATTCAACATATCTTTTAAATGTCCATAATTATACCATAAAAATCCATGAACATTTAAAAATTATAATTTAACATATAAAAATTCTTAAACATTTGAGATAATCATATTAGCATATAAAACAACATTCAGGATATTGCCATGACGTTTACTAATTTCCAGGTGTAAAATTATCGTTTTACCCCTGGACGTAAAATTCCACATTTTTGACTTTTTCTTAATTTCATTGACTCTAACATGTTCCAAATAATTATTTAAGCTTAAATTAAATTTTCCAAAATTTTATTTAGCCTAAATATTAGGCTTTTTAATTTATCTTTAATTATTCTTTTTTAATGCGTTTTAATCCTGAATAATTTCAAACTTAATATAAAATTCTCAACTTAAAAGCTTAGACTTCTAATAATTATTTGAGCTTAAATATAATTTTCCATAATTTTATTCGGCATAAAACTAAGCGTTTCAATTAATTCTTTAATTAATGTTTTGTGCGGCGATTAAATCCCGGATAAATCCAAAACTCATTATTTTGATCCCAAATTTTAAATATAACATTTTTATAATTTATTCTACCCTTGTGAGCCATGAACCGCACCCGTTGACCCATGGTTCCAATTTTAGTCTTTTAATTTTCGTTTTTGACACCTAGACGAACACAACGAGCCATCTCCCAAAATACTCGAGCCATGCCCGAGCCAAACCCAAGCCAACCCATCTAGGAACCCTCTTGACCAAGCCCAAGCCCCTGAACCTAGCCCTGGCTTGCTCAAACTCACTTGGAACTGAGACCATGTACTGCATTTGTGTGTGCGTGAGTTCGCTTGAACAATAGGACTCCCACCTAGTCTAGGACCCTTCCTGCCTTTAACCACTTGACCCCTCATGACCCTAACCTTCCTCAGACCACGCCCAGACTCTGCCCAAGCCCCTGGACGCGAGCAACAACCTACCTGAACGAGACAGCAGCCTCGCATGCACCTTGCTGCCATGCACTTCATCACGTTTTGCTCGAGCCAGCAGCCACCCAAGCCGCCCCAGCCCCTGCCCAGACCCTAGAAAACCCTCTTAGGACCATAAGCCCCCAGGCCGAGCCCCTTAACCATCCGCGCGAGCTGCACCAGTGCATCTCTCCTTGAAGCTCTCGGGTGGAGTCCTAGATTGCTAGGACTCCTCTCCAGCCCTTGGTCTCGAGTCCTAGCGTGGCTAGGACTCTTTCCTTGACCCCTCACGGACCCTAGCCAAGCCTTGGTCCCAGCCACCAATCCCATAAAACCGAGCCCCTCAAATCCAAAGACATAAAAGTGGTTCCAGCTTGTATTATTCAGTTTGTGCAACATTTTTAGTTAATTTCTATGACTCTAAAACTTGTGTAAATCATCCTTGATCATATCCTAGTCACGACAGCCTCTTTAGCAACCTATAAACATGTTTTTGAATCCAATATCAAGGGTTAAATACAAGCATATGCATAGTTACGAAAATTGTGAATTGTGTGACTTGTTTTCATTCAAAACTTGACCAAATAAATACTATGGTGTGATAGGTGACTTAAAGGAAAGAGTATGGCGTGTTTTTGCGTATTTTACGCACGAATTAACGTTGACGATTGCGAAGAACAGCGACGACGACCTTGGCTTGATTTTCCCTTGAAATTTTGAAGAAGTTTGATGCTTTTTCCCTTCAATAATTAGTGTGTGTCGTGTCTTGTAAATTGTTGCAAGGGAGAGTTTGAAAGTGTAGGTGAAAGGGAGCCGTGAGTTATGAGAGTAGGGAAGGGTTTGTTGTACTTTAAATATTAACTAAACACTAATCAGACTCTAATTGTTAGCTTAGGCCCATTAACCATGTTAATTAGGCCCATTTATCCCATTAGTGTTTAATTAAGATATTTTGTTTAATAAAGTTTGTGAATTTAATAGCCGGGTTGTCAAAACGTTCGTATTTTTGTTGAAAATACCAACACCGATAAAAATTACGTCACGGCGTATAAAATCACATCAAAACTCCTTATTTTCAAAAATAATAAAAAACATCACCCTTAATTTAAATAATTGAAAACAATTATTTAATAAAAATATTTTCTATTTTTCAGCCTTCGGTCTCCGTTCATCGATCGCAACTCGAATAACCCTTAAAAATTTATTTTAATGCAACCATGTAGAAAAGTATATTTTAAGCATGTAAATACGCACAACATAATTAATTCATGCAATTAAAACATTTAATTAAAATACAAGAGAATTTAATAGCTTGCATGCATGTGGTTTATGTGAACCTTTGAATTTTCGGGGCGTTACAATAAAATTATGAAAAATTATATTTAAGCTTAAATAATTATTTGGGATAAGCCCATGCCATTAAAAGTAATAAAAAGTTAAAATTGAGAATTTTTACGTATAAGGGCAAAACAGTCATTTTACACTTGGGAAAAAACGTAAAAGCTTGGCAGTGTCTCGAAGGATCATAATGCATGTTATATGATATTCTATGATTTAAAATGTCAATTTTGATGAAAATAGGATATTTTATTATTTATGGTAAAGCTGTGCAATTTGTACTATTTAAAATGTTATTTTTGGAAAGCTATGATATTTATGATTTTAAAAGAAAAGAAAAAATATTTGGAGGGATGTGAATTGATTGTGACAAATGATATATGATATGTAAGGGATCCATTTTAAGAAAGAGCGGTGAACTTACAATTTGTGGAGATGTCGTGAGGGCCAAGGTCCCAGAGGTTCTCCGTTTAAGGGCCAAGGCCCCAGAGGGACCCCGACGATCGTATTTCCATGGTAGAGCCTAGTGCTCACCCCCATGGGCCATGTGGAGCTGAAGACTGATCAGTCCACCAAAGGATAAAAGCTAGTCAGTTTCGAGGATCAAACTTCACCCAAAATGATAAAGGATTGAAAGCTTTACGATGAAGATGATTTCATGATATATGATTAAAAGCTATTTTTAAAATGATTTATTTATGTTTCAAATGATTTTAAATGATTTATTTATGTTCAAAAATTATTTTAAATAAAAGTATGATTTTTAATGCTTGTGATTGTATATGTATTATTTGCTACTCATGTTTAGAACGTGCTGAGTCATTGACTCACTAGGTTTGTATGACGCATGATTTGATGATTTTATCGGAGGCGCTGAAGATTGAGTGGATTGAGTGCTACAGTACACACCCGATGGCCATTTATGTTCCGCATTAGTTTGATGGATAAAAGATTTAAAAGATTATGTTAATGATTTTATTAGAGATATTTTCATGCTTTATGTTAGTGTTAGTTGGTCCTTTTAAAGGTCGACGTAGGATTTTTTGGTAGTGTCGATTTAGAGATTTATTTTATGCACTGGAAATTTTAAATGTTAAATTATGATTTATGAATATGGTAAGTTATTATGTTTAGCAATTTTCGAGTTTATGATTTATGCATTATGTTATGATTTTAAAAAAAGTAGTGGTCATTTCACTTGTCCTATTGCGTTACAGGAAGAATATATTCTCAGTTGAACCACCTACATAGGGTTATCGAAGTAGGTGATATGCAGTGTGTTGTCAATTTGAGGATGAATCGAAATGCATTTGGAAGATTATGTTACTTGGTTAGACATGTCAGTGATCTTGTAGATTCTAGATATAATCATGTTGAGGAAAATGTTGCACTGGGTCATCATAAGAAGAATAGAATTATTGGACAGGATTATCTACGAAGTGACCAAAGTGTATGTCTTAAGCTACACACAATACTTCTTGTGAAGCCTGTTCAGGTGGACACAATTGCTCAAACGAACTATGGAAATGTTTCAAGGTAGGTATGCTATAATTATATTGGGAATTTTTTTCTTTCACATTGCTCTTCAACATATCAACCTAACCACATTTATATATGATGTGTACACATAATTTGTAAGCTAGTTCATTTACACTTTGTAAACAGGGCTACCTCGGTGCATTGGATGGTACATATGTCAACATTCAAGTTTCTAGCAAGGATAAACCAAAATATAGGACTAGGAAAGGTTCTACAGTTGTTAATGTTTTCGGAGTTTGTGACCATGAGATGAAGTTCATTTATGCCCTAACAGGATGGGAAGGCTCTGCTACAGATGCAAGGGTTCTGCGAGAAGCTGTTAATCAACAAGATGGTTTAAAGATTACGAGAGGTGATATTCATTATTTTGAAAACATATTGAATTAAATTATGAAAAGTTAATGACTAGTATTTTTTATGAGTATTTATTTATTACCAATACTAAACTCAAAGTAAATAACATGACAAGGTGGTACTATCTATGTGACAGTGGTTATGGGAACGTTGACGAATTCTTAACACCAAACAAAAGAATGTGTTATCATATGAATGATTGGGCCGTTGGCAACAGTGCTCCAATAAATTATAAGGAAAATTTCAAATATAAGCATTGCCGCGCATGAAATGTTATTGAAAAGGTGTTTGGTCTATTAAAAATACGATAGGCTATACTCCGAAGTCCTACATTCTACCCCTTAAAAGTCCAAAATTGTATGATTATGACATGCATCCTCCTACACAACTTCATTCGTTCTGAAATGTCAGGTGATCCAATGGAGGAAGTTGATGACGGAACTAATACTTCTAATGAAGACATCGAATCTGAGTTAATCGAAAATATGGAGTCATCACCAACTTGGGACATTTGGAGAGATGATTTAGCAATGTCATTGTATCATAATTGATTAATGAATTCTCAGCAGCTTGTAATCTACTTTAATTTCTTGACCATGTGCGGACATATGAATGAAACCTTGTGGCTTTGTTTGGGATGTTAACTTCTACTGTTTTCTATTTTTTAGAATGTCTAAAACTACTGATTTCTTTATTGTTTTGGGGTACTATAGTTGTGTTGTTCTATTTATTCTTTTCACAAAAAGATTAAGTAGTTGTCATTTACCATTTTTCCACACAATCATGTTTACATTTCAGGGAACACATTTGTACTATATAGGAGCAATGGATATTGGAGCATCCAACAATATCGTTGATGGCAAAGCAAAGAAATCGGACGAAGGTAGGCCTATGTGAGTACTTGTGAGGAGGAAGTCCTGATTGAAGCATTGAAAGACTCAATCCAGCGTGGGTTTAAAAGTGAGAATGGGTTCAAAACCGGATACTTGTTTTCCTTGAAGGTGCTATGAAGAAAGCATTTCCATCTACTGGGATACAAGGCATGCCACACATAAATTCTAAAAGACACGTGTGGAAGAAAACACATGGTAGTTGGTGATGATGCTAAACTAAAGTGGGATCGGATGGAATGAAATATAAAAATTGATTGAGGCCACAGACGATGCTTGGGATTCATATTTGAAGGTTTTGTTGATCTTAATTTAAATATTTTCAAATTTATTTATAGAGTAATAAGTTATGTTAGATTTCAATATAGTTTATAAGTTTATGACAATCTCATAATTGCGAAATTTTTTATTTATTATTAAGTTTACATGAACACAGACTGATAACAACGCATGTTCGATGAGGTACAAGTCATGGCCATATTATTATGATTGGTTTGAGATATTTGGAAGTCACCGTGCAATGGGAGAACACGCAGAGAGTTACGGGGATGCTGTGCAAGGTGTACTTGAAATGAATAATGATATTCCTCCTCAAATGGATGACATATCGGAAGATATATTTCGCGACATCGAGGGTATTGGTGAATCTATGTATGTTGCCAACCAATCTACAATTAATGCTGCGGGTACTAAAACTATTACTGGAAAAAAACGGAAGGCACAATCACAAGGTGAAGAAACCATCATTCAGGCCATTGATAATTTCGCTGATAAGACCAGTGACACTCTTTCGAACCTTGTTAAGCATACGAAGCCTGTTGAAGAAAGAGGCTCGAATTGAAGAAAAAAGTGTTTGAAGCTTTGGAGAGGATTGAAGAGCCAACTATGAATGAAAGAGTTGTTGGTGCATCGATGTTAGTCAAGAATCCTAGCAAACATAGATCTCTTCTTTAGCCTACTAGATGAGGCTAGACTTTCGTTGGTAATCTGGCTTCTGAAATCAGTATGATTTGTTGTTAGTGTGGGATATCATTTTGGCAATGTGACATAGTGAATGATCAGGTGGTTTTTGATTTCCTCGTTCATTTGATTCGTGGTTCGTAGGTCTTTTCATTTGCTTAGCCCTTGTATATGTAATCATTACTTTATCAACAAGTTCATTACGTTGTATGTTTTATATTGACTCTGTAATAAAATATTCTTCGATG
This sequence comes from Primulina huaijiensis, assembly GCF_012295235.1. Taxonomy (NCBI): domain Eukaryota; kingdom Viridiplantae; phylum Streptophyta; class Magnoliopsida; order Lamiales; family Gesneriaceae; genus Primulina; species Primulina huaijiensis. Next base: position 11,399,378 of record NC_133311.1, on the reverse strand, counting down.
GGTTGACAAAAATAACAAACGAGATTAGTGAGACAATAACGAACAAGTAATTGATGTATCTTGCAAAACGTTAGATAATAACAAATCTAGAACGAAGTAACTGCAATAATAGGTGAACCATTCGACTTCTATTGCGAACCTCTCATAGGGGTAGTAGCTTCTTATGAACTATGGCATACAAAAACAACATAAATATATTATAAACCTGCCCAAACATCCAAAATACATAGATAGCATTACGTTACAAATTCATATCAATTGATGAGTTGCTACAGTCATGAATTCATATCAATCCTACGAAATTTAAGAAGGGATGAAGATGACTGGGAGCTACACTGCTGAATTGATGAGTTGCTACAGTCATGAATTCAAAGCCGCTTCTTTTTGTTGGTGAGTGAACCATTCAACTTGCATTTCAGTGTGTTTGAAGAGTGGACATTCATATTTGTCTTCTTTTGTGTAAAGTTTATATCCACCTTCCACATACCATTGCCTAACATAATAGGGCAAGAATAATGAGATGCATAAGCAAATACAGTACCTTTCCCAAGAGGGCTTACTGTCAGTTCAATTTCCACCGCATAGTCAGCCTCTTCTCGTCCGATGTGAGGTCTATGATTTTGTTATGATCCGATGTGAGGTTTATCACTTTGTTATTGGCCTCACTGTCATTTAAAATAAAATAATACTTGCTTGTAACAGTAGCCTCAGAAGAACTATCCAAGTTCTTAAACATTGTTGAACCATAAGAAACTAAGTAAATTTCTTTGGTCTTTGTGGAGGGGTATGATGTGTATGTTCTCAGTAAAGAGAATACAAAGTTGTCTTTACATAGAACAATTTTTCAAGAGAAATTGTATCGATGTCAGCATTAAAGTCTTACACACCAACCACATTTATGCATACCACAAAGATATTATCAATAAATATGTCAAAGTGCATATAATTGATTATGATAGATGTCACACATTTACAGTGGGAGTCGTGTTTACATAAATTGTAGTAAGATATTTTTAATATAGATTCTATCCTCTTCAAAAATATTAAAAATGAAGGCTGTGCATATTAAGTAAATGAAATTATACACCATTCGGTAGCAACAAAAACAAGATAGCAACAAAAATTAAATACCGAACCAAATTTATATTAAAATTGTGTCTCATGCAAGCATGACAAAACCGGACACTACATAATATTCAAATTATACAACATACCGTTTCTATTAAAATAGACTATATTATACCGATTGATGATCATATGAGACAAAAACATCTTATATCCATGTTGCTATTTTGACACGACAATGCACCAAATTAAAAATAGTAATATTTAGAGAAATAAATATATAAAACCAAAGCAGCAACAAATTTGTTATGTGGAATGCCTTTGGGAATTGGTGTCATGCAAACGTAAGTTTGATTATGGGAGTGATGTGTGTTTGCTGTTAGATGTACAAATGTCGACTGTGGATGACGAGTACTGTGTGGGTCCTTTGCGATTCTATCCAGCTCTATTGATGCATGTTTTGGTGATATGACCGCTTGTTTGACTCATGCTTTGCGCCTGTGTATGCATATTATCATTGTCACAGGTTCTATGATATTCATCGTACCAAATAAATTCGGTAGGATGCTTCAAAACGGTCGGGCAAATGTAGTAATGCTTCCCTGGGTGAGTGGAAAATTCACTTGCCTGGCGCAAAAGCATGACACCATTACCACACTGGCATTGTGGTATCCTTCTCAATTCCATGACAACTACAATGTCAAACATGTCGAAGATGTCATTCATCATGAGCAATAACCTCATACACAATAATTTTACTCTTTTTACTAAATCCACACAAAATAATATTTTATTATACTAACATACATCTCACATAATCTGCATCAAAGAAGAATTGAAATAAAACTAAAACCGGATTTTAATTTTATATATTTACTTGGAGTCTCTGCTTCAAGTAAATTATTAGGTGAGAAGATAATCACACAAAAGAAAAGTAACGGTTATTTATTTGGTGTTACAAAATATTATTTAAAAAACACAAGATTTATGAATCTGTGTTGGCCTTATTTGCTAAATAACACAAGAGTATTGGAAATTTTGTGGAAGTTGGTACTCCCCAAAAATAAACCCAAAAGTAACAAACCAACTGAATCGAAAAGCACAGATTTGCATATCGATTAAAAAATGGGGAAAGAAATAGGTCAATAGTCGACCGTTAAATTAGATGATGTTGATGAAGTCGGCTACCGTCTCCGAAGGAGTGGATGTTCTATAGCAAGTCAATTTTTGTATGCCAAGTTTTTTAAAGACATAATGAATTTTTCTTGTGATCTGAGACACCGTGAAGGGTCGGGTGAATTTCTTCTACGTAGGTGTTGAAAGAAGGTTCAATTGAATGTATATTGAGAAATTAGAGTATATTTTTAAATTTATCGCATTTATTCTCAATCACACCAAATACTCAATTATTTATAATAATTTTATAATAATTTATATCAAATACCATATATTTTATCACATTATGCCAACTATTTTTTTATTTTTATAATATAATTCATCATTCAAATATTTGGTTACTCAGTGTAGTGATAGGCACGCTTCAGGGTTTTACTCAAATCGAACGACGGAAGTCTCTCTGTCAATTCATACATCCACATTTAACGTTGACTCCATTTATTTTCAAGATTTAATCTGTGAGTATTCATTTTGCTTTCAATGTTGATTCCCTTTCCTCTTGCTCAGATTGGTGTCGAATCTGGAGCTCGAAACACTATTTTTATTATGTATTTACTGCTTCTTTACTTCAGCATGCGTTTTCTTGTGTGAAAAAGCAAATCTAGTGTAGTGGGAATGTTTAATAATTGGAAAGTTAGGTTTTGGTGTATTGATTTGGTTGGTTTCGTTTAATTTTGCTGAGAATGTTGTTTTCTACACCAAAGTTGTCATTCTGAATTCACAAGTTGAGATAGTTCCTGATTAGATCTTATTTCTAAAAGTGATAGCTATGTGTTGATTATGATGTTTTAGCTGAGTTTAGAGCCAAAGAGGCCAAAAAACTTGAGACTAGATATGCTTACGTGTGCAATAATTCTGAACAACTATTCTTTCTTATTGTTTTTGTATGATGAACACGCTGCATAACCAGGAAATATGGGAATGGCAGATGAGGTGAACCACCCTTATATTCCAAGAGATCTGAAGTTGCCCGGATTCGTGCCTGGGTTCCTTTCACAATCGACCATTCTTGCCGTATATGGCATCTCTTCTGTGCTTGTTGTTTTCTTCATGTGGATTTTGTCTGGTAAGTGCTCCTTCAAATTGTTTCACACTTTCATTTATTGTTATTCCTTTGTTTTATTCAACGGATATATGATTTCTTCAGGTAAAAACTTGTCTTTAGCAATCTATATGAAATGAAATCCCAACGCAGGTGCTCCTGGCTCCTATGCTGTCGATACTAAATTAATATTGAGAAGTAGCCAAGTCTTGCCTGTATGGGTTATGAAACTAAAGTTACTGAGATTGCTGTCTTATATCATGTAGTACATTAATTTTTGTAGGTTCATCTATAATTATTTGATTCAAGTAGGGAGGATCCAGAGTTAATCCCTCTCCTCCATTCAAATTTGAGGTCGGGTGGCCTCGCCTCACAAGCACCCAACCTTCCTTTTGCTCTCCCTTTGGTTTGTCTCCACCACCTAGATGCCCTACTCATATTCCAAAATTGGTCAAGTTTCAATACTACTAGCTCTGACCTTGCACTAGTATTCTGCTTGGGAGAGCCCTTCACGTAAATTGCTTTGAGTAGGTAAAGCAATCAAAATGCAATTATCACTAAGAGCTAAAGAAAATATCTATTATGTGCTTAATATAATTAGTTTAATCTGGATTTATATTAATTCTGTGCTTTCTTCAGGTAGTTTTTTCTTAATAGAATTGCCTGAACTCTTTTCTTTTAAATCCAATTGTAAATGCTATGCCTGTATACCTCTTGCTTTAAATAGAACTTAAAGTTTTTGTTTGGCAAGCTGCTGTAAGTTTTTGATGAAATCCTTAATAATATCCTAGAAAATGCATAAAAGATTTCTTGGAAAAAAAATTGTACTATTGATAAATCTAGAAAAGTTTTACAGTATGAACCCTCAATTAGCTCATCAACCTTCTTGGTTTGTCGCTGGCTTGCCACCCAATCTTCATCTTTTGGCCCTTTTCCAACAAAAAGCCCTAACCCTATTTAGGATCTACCACATTATCTAATTTAGATATGGAAGACCTCACTTCTCAAGAATGCATACATCCCTTCTCAGTGCATGAACATCGATCTCTCGAGCACTGAATCCGCCTCAATGCAAATGAAAGTTTACCTTAGATATTGATTTCAAGAAAAAGTCAATCAGCTGAGGATGAGCCCTTTTTATCATGTTGGAAGGAATGACCATTAAAAGTATATGGATTTTTCCAATCCTTTGTGAACGCCAAATATAAATTGGATTTTGAAATGATGCAATTCGTGCTAGTAATCCAGGCAACATTTCCAGCTTAGCAATCTGGCATGTATGCTATGGTTTTCGGCTATTTTCTTAAATCAGAGTTGGTAATCTCTTTTATTTTTGTCATGATATCTGACTTGTGGGATGACAATTTAACGGATTCATATTTTTCTTTATGTTTAGGGCTGTTTCATAAGAAGTCAAAAGTTAATAGAGTGCTTATGTGCTGGTGGATATTCACGGGCCTTACCCACATTATTCTGGAGGGATATTTTGTTTTCTCTCCAGAATTTTACAAAAAAACGACTCCACATTACCTTGCTGAAGTTTGTAAGTTCTAGTTCTTCCATTTCATCATGGATATTTTTTTTAATTGTACATTTATTTCCATCAGCATGCAATTTATGTCTGGCAGGGAAAGAATACAGCAAAGGTGATTCAAGGTATGCAGGACGGGATTCTGGAGTAATCGCTGTTGAAGGAATCACAGCTGTTTTAGAGGGTCCAGCTTGTCTCCTTACAGTGTATGCATCAAATTAACAATGTATCTGTGTTTGTTTTATTTGTTATTTAACTGGAAAGAGACCTTTTTACATTTTGGCCATTGCATCCCTTAAAGTTATGATAGATTTACAACTGTGTACTATAATAAGATTCATGTATTTCCTTAATAGTTACCACGTGATCTGTAGACATAAGCTTTGATGCATAGAATTTCCTGGGACGCTTCTCCCGATATCCCATGTGGCTGCCTATGTGGCACGATTGAAAGTCAACAGAATGAGTGTTATACAGTTTAAAATATTTAAGTTGTTTGATGACCCTCAATTTGGTACAGCGGCAGACATTTAGTTCTACAGCATTCAGTTTCAAACACGATTACTTGCTTATAAACTGAAAGCGATTTCATGATGAATATGAACATGCCTATGTGTTCAACCATTTAACCAACTTGATATTTTTTGTGAGGGCCCTTTTATAATGCATCTTTCGACTCTCTTAAACCTAGTGCCGCATTTATATTCCCAGCTCTGTAATGGCTTGGAAAATCTGTGCAAAAATATTGCGGCTCTTACATTATCATCCGTCTTGGATTTTGGCAGGTATGCTATAGCTACAAAGAAACCATATAACTACATTCTCCAAGTGGCCATTTGTCTGGGGCAGCTTTACGGAACTGCAGTGTATTTTATTACATCTATATTAGAAGGAGATAACTTTGCTGCAAGTCCATTTTATTATTTTGCTTATTACATTATGGCTAACATATGGTGGGTTATTATACCCACCATCATTGTCATCCATTGCTGGAAGAAGATTTGTGCTTCAGTCAAGTTTCAACAACAGAGAAAGGCGAAAACCGGTTAGGTTCCGACTGCTAAATTTGGTGTGTGCTCCTATGTCCATCCAGAACTCAATAACCTTATTGATGCTAATTTTATAGCACTGTTTATTTCCAAAAAGATGTCATATGTTTGGAATTGCTTGAACATGCTTGCTCGAAAGATTTTTTCTTTTGTACTTGCTATATGTCTATTATATTCCATGTTTAGTCAGCCAACTATCTCAATAAATCTCTTCTTTCAGTTTATACTGATGAGCAATAGAGTCGAGCTCGAGTAAGGCTACCCTCTAATGGTAGCTTTTGAACTCAGCACAAAAGGCTCAATTTTATCAAATATCAATCGAGTTAAAGGTAACATGAGCTCATATCGTTATAGTGTCAATAAAAAAAGATTCTCTGTTTGTTTTCCCATAAAATCAATTGTTAGGCCATGCAATCTCTAAGATAATAAAATGAAATTTACTAAAAAAAAAACCATTGATATTATTTTCATATCCAATTAATCCGATATGTCTCTATTACCTTAAAGCCTAAAGGTTCTATAGTTTCCTAATTTGTGTTATCAAAATACTATTTATATTAAAATTTTAGTATTTATATTTCACAAAAATTCATGTGAGACGGTCTCACGTGTCAATTTTGTGAAACGGATATTTATATGGGTCACCCAAGAAGAAGTATTATTTTTTATGTCAAATATATTAATTTTTATTCTAAATATGGATATGATCGATCCGCCTCACGAATAAAGATCTGTGATACCGTCTCATGAAAGACTTACTCTTTATATTTTACTTTCGACTAATTAATGAGTAGGTCCCTGTACGACTCGGTTCGTATATCCAAAACAAAATATTATTTTTCACATAAATAAAATATTTTTTATGATTTGGATCGTGTTTGAAATATGCAAATGAATTAATTGTGATAAATACTACCATTTTAATAAATACCACAGGTATTTAGTTTGTGTGCGCTGTCGACGAATTTGACAGTAATATTTATTTCACTTTACAAGAGGAAATTCTTTGGTGATTGATTGATTCTTCGTTGGAGGTATTGCAGGGCAGCTGCGCTAATCTTTCGATTTGGTTCCTGAAAATAATAAATTAATTTTAAATTTAAACTATTTTTAGTAGGCCTTTTAAATATATATTTATTATACTACTTAATTTACATATATTAAATTTAACCCTTATTTTTTAATATTAATATTATTTTGTAATTTAATCACTAAATCTATATTATATATATATTATTAAGTCTGAGATACTTAGAGTTATTAACTTTTGGTATCATAATTTATTTTAATAAATATAAACTGATGCCCCGGGACGTCCCGGGTCATGGATAGGCCCTGGAACTTCCTGGGCTATGAAGCATACTCATGAATAGTGCCCGGGTCAGGATGGTATGCTCTCAGGCCGATAGCATGACAAGATGGGTTAAGGACCCGAGTCATATAACTGCTCGAGACGAAGAGAGCATAACTTAGAGAAATCACAAAGTGAGCAATCAGTCAGTGAACCAAGTCATTGGACCATCCGGGACATGACTTCCCCAAGACGTGGAATGCCCGAGCTCTTCTATAATTGCCCGAGAAGCATTCTGCTCGGTCACCTCGATATGAGTAAAGCATTTAATGGCGTCAACTTGGTAGGGCATGCACAGCCGACCTATCTCTGACAATAACATAAATGGTTGACAAAATTAAGTGGGTGTGACTAGTATATGATTTGACATGTCAAAATATAGGGTATAATCAGCCACCTTATTATAATTAATAATCAGCGCAAGGAACGAGGTCATCATTGCAATCTCTACTATAAATATCAGGTTCTTTATTTGCATTTACACGACATTCAAATATTAACTCACATTGAATACTCTCATTTATTGTCCCCTTTACACACCAATCACACAGTCATCACTTGACTACATTGGTTTTATCGCTTGAGTACCCTGCTGACTTAAGCATCGGAGTGGCCACGCCGGACACCCCTCCGGCGCCCATTCACGAGTTCATCTCCTTGTGTGCATGTTGCAGCTGAAGCCATATTGCGGAGATATATCTCCTTACTCTTATTCCCTTCATATATTGATAGCAGATTCGGTGGAGCACTCGACCCGGCTAGTCCATTTTACCCGGATCTCATCATTGGCGCCGTCTGTGGGAATTTGAGTTTTAAGGCGTTGATATGGCACCTACTAGGAGAGCCAACCAGGACACTTCCCGAGTTCAGGAGGATGACAATATCCATCTCTCTGGTGCAGGAGGTCCTCCACCCAATGGCCCTCGGCCTACTATCCATTTGACACTTGCTGAGTTGACCAAAATTGTGACTGATGCTGTCAAGACAGCCATGAAAAAGCAAGCCACCACCCATCATTCTAGCCAACCTGAACAATATGAGCAGCCACAGGAGGAGGAAAGAAGGGAAGAGGAGAGGGAGTCAAGTGCAGGTTCTAAGTCCCCCACTGTTGCGGAAGAATTGGAGGAGTTGAGGAAAAAAGTAAGAGTATTAGAAGGGCAGTTTTTTCTAAGAGCAGTGCTCCAGTTGTTAAGGGTTGCCCGTTCTCTGATATTATCATCCGGGAACCATTACCCGAACATTTCAAGTCAGCCAAGATCAAGGACTATGATGGGAGTTCTGATCCTGAGGAGCACCTTGCTCGCTTCGAAAACATGGCTATGTTGCAATGCTATGGGGACCAAATCAAATGTAAAGTGTTCCTCACCACCCTCGTCGACTCTGCACAAAGATGGTTTGAAGGGCTGGTGCCACAGAGTATCAATTGTTTTGAAGATTTCCAAAAAGTATTCTTGCATCAATTTAGCAGCAGCAAGAAGTACAAGAAGACTGCTTTCAGCCTATTTGAGGTAAAGCAAAGGCAAGATGAAACCCTAAGGACATATCTCAAAAAATTCAACCGAGTGGCCCTGGATGTGCCGGCCTGTGCACCCGAGACGAAGACTACATCGTTCATGCAAGGGCTGTGGGAAGGGGATTTTTTCCGATCCTTAACTAAGAAATTGCCCGGTAATTTTGAAGATTTCTTGTCCCGTGCAGAGAAATACATTAATATGGAAGAGGCGCAGAACCAAAAGAGGGAGGCTTTGAAGAGAGCCAGAGGAGACCGGGTAGCCAAGCCTGATGAAAGAGCTCCCAAGAAAAGTGGCCCGGGACCTTTATCTCATGTACATTTGAGAATTTCCCGGGACCGAGAAATTCAAGAATGCAGCTCGGATGTAGTCTCGCCTCCCGGACCAGTAGCCAGAACACCAAGATCAGAACGGAAAGGATACTGTACCCTTCATAAAGAGTGTTCTCACAATACAAATGAATGCCGAACTCTAAGAAAAGAATTCAAAAAGCACTCTGAACCGGAATCTCATCCATCCCGGGATGAACCTAGATCACCACCTTGGGTATACCGTCGCCCCGGATTTAATGCTCCCAAAAAATCAGCGGATATCCCGAGTAGAAGTAGAAGAGCAGAAGGAAGCTCCCGGGAGAAGAAAAACACACAAGAGAAAAGAGACCCTTCCCCGAGCCGAGGAGTAATAAAAATGATTTCGGGAGGATCCACCGATGGCGACTCCAACGGGGCTCGGAAAGCCAGAAGCAGGAGGGAATGCTTGGAGGTCGATGAGAGGAAGAGAGACGAGCCAGTCATAAGCTTTGGACCAGAGGACCTCAGAGGAGTTAGTTTACCCCACAATGACGCTCTTGTTATTCCGGCCCGAGTGGCTAATTATGATGTGTTGAGGGTATTTGTTGACAATGGCAGCTCTGTTAATGTCATATTTAAGGAAGCCCTGATCCAAATGGATCTGCACGAATATCAACTAGAGGCGGTTGTGACTGCTTTGTTTGGTTTTGCTGGGCATGCTGTGTACCCTGAGGGGGAAATCATTCTATCCTTGACCCGGGGCACTGGAGATCTGAGGAAGACTGTGATGACTATTTTTACAATAGTGGATGCCCCATCCTCGTACAACATTATATTGGGAAGGCCGGCCATGAACGAGATGAGAGCCGTGGCCTCCACTTATCACCAGAAAATCAAATTCCCAGTGCGAGGACAGGTTGGGGAAGTCAAGGGGGACCAACAATCTTCTCGGAAATGTTATGGGGAGACGGTCCGAGTAGATCAAAAGAAGGCAAGGAAGGAGAAAGAGTATCAAGAAGGGGCCAAGGAGGGAGAAGTGCATTTTGTTGCGGAAGAGGAGCAAGAGGTGGTGGAAATTGAACCGAGAAAACACGTCCGGGTGGCCCTAGACATCTGCGCGTCCACCCGGGTAAATCTATTAAATTGTTTAAAAACTAACATTGGTGTTTTCGTCTGGTCTCAACAGGAATTGACCGGGATCTCGCCCCAAGTGGCCGAGCATAAATTGAATATCCTCTCGGGATCCCGGCTCGTAAAGCAAAAGAAGAGGCATTTTGGCCCTGAAAAAGATAAAGTGATTGAAGAGCAAGTGAGAGAGTTGCTGAAGGCCGGACATATCAGGGAAGTCCAGTTCCCCACCTGGCTATCAAATGTGGTGCTCGTCCCAAAATCCGCTGGGAAGTGGAGAATGTGCGTTGATTTCAGGGACCTGAATAAAGCATGTCCGAAAGACTATTATCCACTCCCCCGGATTGATCAGCTGGTAGATTCTACCTCTGGATGCGAATTATTAAGCTTTCTGGATGCATATCAGGGGTATCATCAAATCCCCTTAACTCTGGAAGATCAAGATAAAGCCAGTTTTATCACCTCCGGGGGCACCTTCTGCTATGTTGTTATGCCTTTTGGATTGAAGAATGCATTGGCTACGTACCAACGCTTGATGAATCTAGTCTTCCAAAAGCAAATAAGTCGGAATATTGAGGTGTATGTGGATGACATTCTAATCAAGACCCGGGAAATCTCCAACTTTATTGATGACTTGGCTGAGACCTTCTGTGGGGCCCTTAACTCCTAATCGTTATTACAATGCAATTTGATTAGGGTTAATTAATTACAGCGGAAAACGAGATTAAATTTTCTTTACAATGAGCCCAAGACATGTCAACTGTAATTATAATACTAAAAATAGTATATAATCTATTCTCGTTTCAACATGTCACAATATAAAACAAGCCCACACGTAATCCAGATCAAAGACATACAAACAAACTCATATCCTCGGGACATGCCCCGGTATATAGATACATAACATATATACTGGGAAAGACCACGAAACCTCAACTCAAACTGTGACTCCCTCCAGAAGTACCATCTTCGGTCTCCTGATATCCTGGAGTACCTGTCATTGTCCACATACAAAGACAACAACAGCCCCATCTGGGGTGAGCAAAGCTCAGTCTGAAGCAACCACAATATATACCACAGATATCTAAACAATGATATATGATATGCAATGCATGTATGTCGTGGAGGTATCAGATCAAATGCTCATCCACTGAGCACATGTCAGAGTCAATCGAATCGCTATCAAATCAATGCTCGAGCTGGCACACCGGCCTCAATCAGGGATTCTCATATGATAACGTCGACAAAGCGTCATCAAATCCCAAATCTCAATCAATCATCGGGGCCACAAATGACTATGCTTTAAGGGTCATGTAATACAAAACATAGCTTTGTGTTCACAAACCCCAGAATCAAATCAAATCATATCAGGGTATCCAAGGATCATAGCTCAACGTGCATGTCATGTATGCCACATCAACTCAACAAATAAGGCATATAGACATGTATCTCAATCCAATCAATCAAGCATATATCATATAATACAGATACCTGTCGTATGTTACCCGGTCGCAACATACCTCAATTCTTCTTTTCCAGTCCACTGTAGCTTTAGATTTCTGTATAAAAATCTATCTACATCAATAACATATTCATTTCAATCAATAAATTCATTCAAATTCAACAATAGAGGTTTCAAATATCTTTTGAAACTTTAAAATTCATATCAAATTCAAATCATAGCATAATTCAATTCCGACTTCAAAACTTAGTTTCTTGTCGGTTATTCTACCGCATATATTTATCAGAATTTATACTAACTGACAAATAATTCTTCAATCTCAATCCAACGATTAAAATTCTCTAATTATAATAAATTATTAATAATTCAAAATAACAACACTATAATCATCTCTTCTTCGTTAAAATCATACACTATTCAACAATCGTCAATTTTTGTATGATTTAACAATTTATCAGATTTATTACAAAAAGCGATGAATTTCAAACATCACCAAAACTATAAAATTTATATCTCAAATCGAAGACCTCGTGTCAACGATCCCAGAACTGAAGTCGGTTTGTCGATTGGATAAACCGATAAGTCGCAAGATCGAAAAGAAAATTCAAAACCCTATTTCTCCCTTTTCTTTCTCTCTTCTGTAACTTTCTGAAAGTTACGTTATAACTTTCATTTTATCTTTTTTTTTAATTATTATATTATATTATATTAATAATAATATAATATAATATATAATATTTAACATTTTAATATCGGTATATCCCTTTGTATAAGTCAAACGATCAAATTTTTCAAAACTCAAAACATGAAATTTCTATATCTTTGAGTTTTCTACGGTATATCCAAATCTCAAATCATTTGGAATTCATATGGAAAAGATATGACACTAATTACCATTTTGTCCTTAAAATTAATTCATTATTTTCAACTTATTTACGAAAATGCCATCAAAATAAATTGAATATTTTTCAACTTATTTATCAAAATGTCATCAAAGCTATTTTATTCTCGGGGTCTCACACCTTCACCACCTTAAAGCAATACTGAATAAAGCTCAACCCGGGCAAATGTGTATTAGGGGTCAGGAGTGGTAAATTTTTGGGTTTCTTAGTAACTGACAGGGGAATCGAAGTCAACCCTGAAAAAATCAAAGCAATAATGGACATACCTTCTCCTCAATCTGTCCGAGATGTGCAAAAATTAACCGAGAAGATTGCTGCCCTGTCACGCTTCATCTCCCGATCTGCCCATCGGAGTTATCCATTTTTCCATGTCCTAAGAAAAGCACAAAAGTTTGGCTGGGACGATAGATGTTAACAAGCTTTTCAAGACTTGAAGAGACATCTGGCTGAATTGCCTATTTTGGCCAAGCCCGAGCCCGGAGAAAAGTTGTGGGTCTATCTCTCCGCCACTGAGTTCGCTGTTAGTTCTGTGCTTGTCAAGAAAGAAGGAGTCGATCAGAAACCAATATATTATATCAGTCACGCCCTTCGAGGAGAAGAATTAAAATACAGTGAGTTGGAAAAAATAGCATTGGCCCTGGTAATGACCGCTCGGAAGCTGAGACCTTATTTTCTCAGACATCCCATCGTTGTCCTTACCAACTCTCCACTCGGAAGGATCATGACTCACACCGAAGTCTCTGGAAGAATGATTAAATGGACTGTGGAGCTTGGGGAGTATGACATTAAATATAAACCCCGAGCTGCTATAAAAGCCCAAGCATTAACAGACTTCTTAATTGAAATGATTCAACCAATGGAAGAAGAGGTATGGAGAGTGTTTGTGGATGGTGCCTCAAATTTATCAGGATATGGAGTCGGGGTGGTCCTAATCGCCCCATCAGAAGAGAAAATCAAGCTGGCTTTGAGTATTGATTCCAGGGTCACCAATAACGAAGCAGAGTATGAGGCTGTTTTGGCAGGGTTGCAGGCGCTTCCCGGGTCATTATTTATTCTGACTCCCAGTTAGTTACACAGCAGATCAAAGGAATGTACGAGGCCAAAAATGAAAAAATGCTCAAATATTTAGGGCTCATCACTGCCCGAGCAGCGTCTCTGATCGACTGGAGTATCTAACAAATTCCTCGGGAGGAAAATGCAGAAGCAGATACCTTAGCCAAATTGGCTGCTTCCATGTCAGATATAAGCACCCGGGAGGTTCTCTGTTTTACCCAGCTGGTGCTCTCTATTGATGAAGAAGTACCCTCGGTCTAGAATAGCTCATGGATGACTCCTATCGTTGAATACATAATGTATGAAAAGCTCCCAGAAGATCGAGTCCAGGCTGCAAAAATCAAAAAGCAACCGCCCAGGTCGTCTTTTTGAATAATGTTTTATACAGGAGATCCTATCAGGGCACATTACTCAAGTGCTTATCAGAAGACGAGGTAGAGTACGTCCTCCGTGAAATACACGAGGGATGCTGTGGTGAACACCTCGGTGGAACGGCTCTGTCTCGGAAAACTATATTGGCCGGGTTCTGGTGGCCTCGGATGATTCAAGATGCTGCCCGACTTGTTCAAAAATGTCAGGGTTGTCAACACCATTCTAATTTTCATCATCGCCCAGCTGCAAGTATGCAACCAATCTCCGCATCATGCCCTTTTGACCAATGGGGTTTGGATATCGTGGGTCCTTTCCCCATAGCCCAAGCACAAAAAAAATTCCTTCTTGTGGCTGTTGATTATTTATCCAAGTGGGTAGAGGCCGAGCCATTAGCCAAGATTACCGAAGATGAAGTCATGAAATTTCTTTGGAAGAGTATTGTTTGCAGATATGGCATCCCGAGGAGATTAATTTCAGATAATGGGAGGAAATTCCAGGGAAAGAAAATCATATCCTGGTGTAAAGAAATGAAGATTATTCAATCTTTCACCTCAGTAGCTTACCCTCAGGCTAATGGCCAGACTGAAGTGACTAAGGGGATTATTGTGCAAGCATTGAAGGCACGACTCCATGGGAAGGGTAAAGATTGGGAGGAAGAATTACCGAGTATCTTATGGGCATACCGAACTACGCCTCGATCATCTACTCGAGAAACACCCTACAGCCTTGTCTATGGTTCAGAAGCAGTCCTACCCGTGGAGATTGGGCAATCTTCTATTCGGATAGAATCTTATCCGAGCAACAATGATAAGTCCCGGGTCATTGAACTTGATTTAGTGGAAGGAAAAAGAGATCGGGCAGCCATTCGAATGGAAGCTTATCGCAGCCGGGTGATGAAGTCCTACAACAAGAATGTTCGGACACGAAATTTTCATGTTGGGGACTTGGTTATGAAAAAGATCAAACCGGTAGGTGATGTGAGAAAATTAGAAGAAAGTGGGAAGGACCTTTCAAAGTAATTCAAATAGTTAGCTCAGGTGAGGCCTATTATTTGGAAGATCCTCAAGGACATGCCCTTAAAAGACTATGGAATGCATTTCATTTGAAGAAATATTATGTATGAAGAATTGTACCTATTATAAGTTCTCTTAATAAAAGAATCATTCAACAATTGATCTACAAAGTCGAAGGACCCGTACCTTGGCTCGGGAACCCGCACCTCGGTCATCTAAAGTCCAAGGACCTGTACCTTGGCCCGGGGACCCGCACCTCGGTCATCTACAAAGTCCAAGGACCCGTACCTTGGCCCGAGGACCCGCACCTCGATCATCTACAAAGTCCAAGGACCCGTACCTTGGCCCGAAGACCCGCACCCCGGTCATCTGCAAAGTCCAAGGACCCGTACCTTGGCCCGGGGACCCGCACCCCGGTCATCTACAAAGTCCAAGGACCCGTACCTTGGCCCGGGGACCCGCACCTCGGTCATCTCCAAAGTCCAAGGACCCGTACCTTGGCCTGGGGACCCGCACCCCGGTTATCTACAAA
Source organism: Primulina huaijiensis (assembly GCF_012295235.1). NCBI lineage: Eukaryota > Viridiplantae > Streptophyta > Magnoliopsida > Lamiales > Gesneriaceae > Primulina > Primulina huaijiensis. Next base: position 11,383,901 of record NC_133311.1, on the reverse strand, counting down.
GTCCAAGGACCCGTACCTTGGCCCGAGGACCCGTACCCTAGTCATTTACAAAGTCCAAGGACCCGTACCTTGACCCGAGGACCCGCACCCCGGTCATCTACTGAGCTCGGGGACTCGTACCTTGGCCATTCACCGATTTCAGGGGCCTGCAACCCATTAATTTAACTAGCCTAATTACCTATTGAACTTTACTTGATAAGGGTTGATTAAACCCCACGGAGATACGGGAAGAAAAGTCAATATGACACTTGAATATATGTGGGAACGATTATTCGAGGCAAGAATAAACAAGAAAGAGACATTTCATTAAAGACAGAAATATTTACAGGGTGCCCGAAAACTCGGGAAATAACTAAAAAAAAAAACAACAATAGAATTTAATCTAGGGGGGTCTTGCTGCTCTTCCTCTTCTTCTGGCAGAGACATCGCAGCTTTTTTTAAATCAGGAAAATCCTCTCGGTCAGCTGGAACCAGGCCTGCCTCTTCAAATTGTTCCAGGCACTTGTTGAAGTCCTGTTCAAAGTAAGGAAAAGCCTTATCGGCCACCATCTTCTTGAACTCCCGGGACTCAAAAAGCGAACTGTTTGTTCTTCCTGGGACTTCTTTATTAGTTCAACGGCAGCCTGAAAGTCCTCAGCCCTAACCCGGGAAAATTCCGCTTCCGTCCTTGCTACCTGCATCTCTGCCCGGGCTTCAGCAAGTTCTGCCCGAGTCGAGTCCATCTGTTGCTGCCAAACATCCCTCTCCCGAGCCAGAATTTGCTCATGAAGCTCATTCAGCCGGCCGATCTCCTCTTGAAGTTTGTCATGCGCCTCCCGGGCAGCTTTGGCTTGAGTATTGGCCCCCTTGGCCGCATGAGCTACCCGTTCGTAAGCATACATGAGCATCTGCAGGCCCTGAAATCCAAGAAAGGTCAGGAGAGATAATATGAAAGTTGGTATAAAATCAGAGAATTAAGGAAAAGAAAACTTACGGAGAAGGACCGGGCAACCCCATCGGACAGTAGCATATTAGGGTGGAGCCCCTGAAGATGTTCCGCCTCGTCAGGACGTAAGAAGCCCCGGATCATTTTCACAATGTCCGAGCTGACCTCATCCCCAAAAATATTGGGGAGGACCCAGGGCCTTCCACCTGTGTGGCCAACAGATGACCCTGTAAGTGGAGGAGACCTGAAAATCCCCTCGGGTACATCTTCCAGAACCACCGTTTCCACAACCGGTTCCGTGTCGGTTTTCCTCTTCCTGTGGTTAAGGGGAGCCGGGTCCTCCTCAACAGCTTGGGAGGTGGTGTCCTCCCGCGCCTTCGTCTCTGTTTCGACCCGGCGTTACTCAACTTTCCGGGCCTCCGCCGCCGCCTGAGCTCGGAGTTCCTCCTCCTCTTGAACCTCCCGGGCCCTTTTTTCCGCCCGAGCTTTCTTCTGCTCGGCCTTCTTTTTGGCAGCCGCCTCAAGCAGGCTTGTCTTTATCATATCTTCTTCAGCTGTATCAAGAGAAAACAATTTAGAAAAGTAAATATACAAAAAAAAAAAAAAGAGAGATAGTAAGAAGACTAAAGAGTAATTTACCAGCTTGAGGACCATCTTGACCAAATTCATCTATTATCCGGTCTACCGGGTCTTCAAGCCGGAACCCAATCTCATAGTGGACCAGGTTGCTCCCCCCGATTAGCTCTGAGGACAAATAAGATCGCCCTCCCAGAATATCCCAGGCGTGGGTAAATGGGGGGAGAAGTTTGAAATCTCTGGAGAGTTCAGGCTGCGGGGGCAGAGAAGAAATAAAACCCGTTGCACAGGTTGGGAGAGTGGGGAGTTTTAAAAAGAAAAATTTTGTCTTCCACCCCTTCAGAGAGGAAGGAATGTCAGTCAAGAACCGATAATGCATCCGGGCCATAAAAGAGAAGACCCCGTCATTAAATCGGCATGAATAAAAGTAATGGAAAATGGAAGAGTTGATTAGAAGGGATTTCATGCGAAACAAAATAAAAGTGGCAGCCATAATGCGAAAAACGTTAGGGTGAAGATGATTGATCGGGAGCACAAAGAACCGGGCGATTCCCTCAAAAAAGTGATGAATGGGAAAACGAAGACCACTTTTTAGTTGCTCAACAAAAAAAGTCTGAAAACCCGGGGGAGGAGTGTCCGGGTGATCATTAGGCTCGTGGATTTTTATTTTGTGGGAAGAAGGGATTGATCCGAGGGACCTAATTTCCTCAACCGCCCCGGGACGAAGGGTGGAAGTTACTGTAGAAAACCATAGAGGTTCTGCTACCCTATCCTTCTCCTTACCTTGGGTACCAGAGGGGCGGGAAGAAGAAGCTTTAGATTTTTTGAGGGGACGGGAAGAAACGATAGGGATGCCTATGGGGATTTAAACAGAGTGTTCGGAAGAGGTCGGTGAGTTATCCGCCGACCGGCCCTTTGCATTTTTGCCAGAAGTAGAAGAAGTGGAATTTGACATGATTCAAATAAAAGTAAGGGAGAAGGAACTTACGGTGAAAGAGAAGCGAAAGTGATGAACAGAGACTGGAAAATCGCCGGAATAACCATTTGCGCGTAGGAAAAGCTTGAGAGAGAAATCCGACAGAGCTTCGCTACGAGTTTGAATTTGCAAATGGTTTTTGAAAAATCGGTCATCCACTATATCTAGGGGAAGGAATCAATCTACACCGTTGATCTAAAACAGATCGAATGAACCAGATCAACCTCAAAAATTGAAGCGGCATGATTAGGCGAGATATTTGAAAAGACAGGTGCGTAAATCGAGGCGTCATGATCATTTATATGCTCGGAATACGTACAGATTCTGACAGCTTCAGTGGGCACGCACCATTATAACACTATATTAATTACCCGAGAATACAGAACGACATCTTATCTATAAGCACGGGTGGTGTGAGAACCCGGTATCTTATCTATAAGCCCGGGTGATGTGAGAACCCGACATCTTATTTGTCATCCCGGGTAATGTGAGAGCACGGCATATTGTTTATAAACCTGGGCGATGTTAGGCCCCGGCATTTTATTCTGAACCCGAGAACTTCGAGGCCCGACAATTTATTTTAAGCTCAGGAAACATTAGGTCCTGGCATTTCAGTTTTACTCGTTAGTTATATATTATTCGGTTTACATGAGTTTGTTTACAGAAGATTAAAGAAGCAAAATGCGGTAATCAAAATTTTATTAAGGAAGTTGTCGATGCCGTCTTACATCTCCTAGTCTCAAGGCTACATAATCTTGCCACTCTGATATCCAATCAGTCAATTCCTGAATGTGAAGATTGGTGAAGGACTCGACGGTTGAGATCTTGTTCAGCTGATGCCATTCCTTCCATAGCATCGCATGCAACAGAACTTGGTCAGTGGCCAGATCTGCAACTCGAGCTACTTCAAGCTCTCGTCTGTATTTCCTCGCCACTGCTCTTTGTGCACGAGTGAGGGCCAAACCGTTTTGGTGCATGTTACTGATATCTTGAATCTTATACCAGGTAGACATGACCTTTACGCAGATATATTCTTCAATAGTCCTCTTCAAACCCTCCAGATAGGGGTGTATTCCGCCCGGTGCTTGAGCGTGCGTACCACCGAAAGTAATTGTACTACTGCAAGCACTAAAATCACTTGAACTTGACATATTGAATTTATGTTATCACCTTTCGTTTCTACCATCTTATTTATAAGCAAGTGGCATTTAATATTGAAGAAATTGGAAGGTCTCAAACCAATCAAAACGCTCTCATTTATTAGGAGGGAGCTAATCACAGCCGTTGATTTACGAACGCATGAACGATTAGGATGAATTTTGGAAGTTGAGCCGGGCAGACGAAAGGACGCGCACGAATATCAATGTGACAGACTTATCGGATTCTCGGAATATGAAACGATTTTTCGGTAATATAAATGCTAAAGCATGTGTCATAGCCACATCACGTGGATTACCCAAGAACACCAACCAACGGAACATCTGAGCCCGGGAAATTTAAGGTCCCGGCACTTTATTCTAAGCCAAGGGCATATGAGGTCTTGGCATTCCGGTTTATCGTTTATCCGTTATTAATTCTCGACTGATGTCAGTTAGCTTTCAATTATTTAATTCATGATATATGCGTCTACTTATGAAATTTAAAGATACCAGGAAAATAAACGACCGAGACAAACTGGGAGAAATATTTCTTATATTATTCATCTAACACAAATTAGCACGGATTACATCAAAATATTCCTCTTCTACAGCAGCTTCCCATTTTTTCAACCAACTGGTTAAAACTCCGGTGGAATTCTTGAGGAAGCTGTCCGAATCAGCAATCTGATGGAGGATTTTCCTCTCTTTCCGAAGCATTAGCTGGTAGACATGTCCATCAGTAAAGATGTCTGACCACTCGGATATGTGCAAGTATTCCCGAAATATCTTCATTTTTGCTACTAATCTGGGAGTAGTAGCTTCTCCCGTTTCATAAAGGAACTTCAGCCCCTGAAGCTCTTCCTAGTAGCAAAGAATTTTATGGAAGACTTCATCTTCCATAGTAGCTTTTCGAGCTTCCAAAGCAGATTCCTTGAAAGCCTCAGTCATATCTCGAACCTTTGAGCCACTTGCGCCTGCCATTATACTCCTTGGATAATAATTTGGTAAGATGATGGAAAAATAGGTGGGTTGTTATATAGGGGGAAGAGGTTGATCACAGCTGTTGATCTTTGAATGCATGAACGGTCAGGATGGGTATGGGAAGCTGTACCAGATAGCTGAAAAGACGTGCACAGATATCAGAATATCATGACGATCATCCTTGGGAACACGAAACGTTTTGGATAAGATTGAAGTTCAGGGCTCACGTCAGCAATATCCACGTGTCAATACACTACAATCAACCCAGAAAATCCCAAGTGATAAGGCGATTTTCCTGACCGAGCACACGAGACCAATCGGGACAGCGAGTGGACTTTTAATATTTAATTTGTCCTCGTGAACCATGATTCGACCCCCGTTGAACCATGTTTAAAACTTTAGCACATAAAAACACTAATTCTTGAACCCAACTAGGATACCTCGAACCATCTTGCGATTTCCATGAACCATGCCCAAACCAGCCCAAGCCATCTTCGAAACAAACCTCCCATGGATCCTCTTGAACCCTCTGGACCCCTAGGACTTGACCCTAGACCCAACCGAAGCCTCCCACATTAGTAGTAAGCAACGACCGAGAACCATGTTGCACTAAGACTCTTTGATTTGCTTGCTAGGACCCCAACCACCGAGCCAGCCCCTGACTCAGACCCTTGTGCACCCTATTAGGACCCTAGAGACCTATCCTAACCCAGCCCTAACCCCCTGGACGAGCCACAAGTCCCCTTGTGCTGCATCTGCACCCGCGCGCAACCTCTCGGGTGGCTTGGGGAAGAGTCCTTGTGCTCTTGGACTCTTCCCTAGTCGTCTAAATCGAGTCTTAGCATGTCTAGGACCCCTCTCCTGACCCAACCGTGACCTAGCCCAGCCCTGGTCGCAACCCAGCCAAGCCATGCATCAAGGTTCCCCTTAACCGAGCCCTTGAACCCAAAAACTTGAAGCCACGGTTCCAACTTGTTCTTCTACGTGTGAAGCATGTTTCGTGTATCCTATGACTCCTTAACTTGTGTAAAAAAACAATCCTTAAACCTTCCCTAATCATGGCAGCCCCTTCATGGACATATACATCAAGTTTTGGATCAAAAACATGCTTCAAAAATCCATGTTTTGCACAAAAATGAAATTAAATAAAAGATTAACTTTTTTTTCATGAAATTCATAATTAAATACATATTATGGTGTGATGATGAGTAAAGGAAAGAATATGACGTGCCTTAGCGTATTTAACGCACGAAAATACGTTGACGATTACGAAGAACGGCGACGAACGACCTTGGCTTGAAAACCCTTGAAAGAATCGAAGCGTTGCCCCTTGCAATTCACGTGTGTGCTGTGTAGTTTTTGAGGAGAAAAGAGTTTGAAAAGTTTAGGGGAGTGAGGCGTGTAGTTATAAAGAAAAAGGGAAGGGTTTTGGGCTCAATAATTGATTAATAAAACTTGATAATAGTTTAGGCCCAATAACAAGGTTAGTTAGGTCCAATAATCCTATTAGTCCTTTTAAAAATTATTTTTTCTAATAAATTTTGTGAAATTATTAGCTGGGTTGTCAAAAAGTTCGTATTTTTTGTTGAAAATGGACTATCGATAAAAATTACGTCTCGACGTATAAAATCACATCAAAACTCCTTATATTCGAAAATAATAAAAAGCATCAACCTTATTTTAAATAATTAAAAACAATTATTTAATAAAATTATTTTCTATTTTTCTGTCATCAGTCTCCGCTCCTCGATCGCAACTCGAATAACCTTTAAAAATACATTTTAATGCATTCAAGTAGACAACTACTATAAAATCATATAAACATATCACACATAATTAATTTAAGTAATTAAAATCATTTTAATTAGATATTAAACATTTTTCTTAGATTCACATGCAGTTGGATTACGTTGTCTTAATTTTGGACCTTACAATTCATCTCCCCTTGAATAAAATTTTGTCCTCAAAATTAGAACTTACCGAATAGCTCTGGATAGCGACCCCTCAAGTCCCTCTCGGTTTCCCAAGTAGCTTCTTCCTCCAAGAGATTCAGCCACTTGACCTTGACCATTGGAATGGCTTTGTTTCAAAGTCTTCTTTCTTGCCTACCCAAGATTTGGACAGGTCTTTCCTCATAAGTCATATTTGGAGTTGATTGTAGAGGTTCATGATTTAGTACATGTGATGGGTTCGACATGTATTTTCGGAGCATCGAGATATGAAACACGTTGTGCACTCCAAAAAGCATCGGTGGCAATGCCACTCTATAGGATAGTGTTCCGACTCTCTACAAAATCTCAAACGGCCCTATGAATCTTGGAATAAGTTTATCTTTCTTGTCAAATCACACAACGCCCTTCATAGGTGCTATTTTTACAAATACATGGTCTCTCACTGCAAACTCTAAGTCTCTTCGTCTCTTGTCAGCATAACTCTTTTGTCGGCTTTGTGCAGTCTTCATTCTGTTTCGAATTTTAACTACTAGCTCGGCTGTCTGCTCGATCACTTCAGGACCAATTTCCCTTCTTTCACAAACCTCGTCCCAATAAATAGGTGATCTACATTTTTTCCCATAAAGTGCCTCATAAGGAGCCATCCCTATAGATGATTAATAACTATTATTGTAGGTGAACTCCACTAGAGGTAATTTTGGTTCCCAACTTTCTTGGAAGTCAATAACACAAGCTTGAAGTTGATCCTCCAAAATTTGAATAACTCTCTCTAACTGGCCATCGGTCTGAGGATGAAATGATGTACTGAATAACAATTTGGTCCCCATCGCTACATGCTGACTCTTCCGAAAAGATGACGTAAATCTCGAATCTCTGTCAGAAACAATAGATACAGGAATCCCTTGCAGACGAACTATCTCTCGAATATAAAACTCAGAATATTGTGTCATGGTGAATTTCGTCTTAATAGGTAGAAAATGCGCCGATTTCGTAAGACGATTCACTATCACCCATATAGCATTAAACCCTTTAATAGTCATCGGCAATCCCACAACAAAGTCCATAGTGATATTTTCCCATTTCCACTCGGGAATAGGAAGTGTCTTAAGCTTTCCCGCTGGCCTCCGATGCTATGCTTTTACTTGTTGACAAGTCAAACACTCGGATACAAATCGCATGATATCTGTCTTCATGTCCGGCCACCAATATAACAACTACAAATCTTTGTACATCTTCGTGCTTCCAGTATGAATGGAATATGGTGTGTCATGAGCTTTCTTCATAATGAGCTCCCTCAAAGAGTCGTCACTAAGAACCCGTAAACGATCTCGATATTGAGCTATACCATCCACCTCAGAATACAACTTCCGGCCCTTGGCTTCATCTCTCAATCTTCACTTTTGCAATTGCTCATTAGTAGATTGTCCCTCAAGGATTCTATCTCTCAAAATCGATTGAACTGTCAAGGTGGCAAGATTAGGGGCCTCTCCCCTAGCATATACTGTAAGCTCAAACCGTTGTATCTCGGACTGTAACGGTCTTTGAAGTGATAAATGCTACCTTTCGACTCAATGCATATGCCACTACATTAGCTTTTCTCGGATGATAGCTAATCTCACACTCGTAGTCTTTCACTAATTCGAGTCATCGTCGTTGTCTCATATTCAATTCTTTTTGGGTGAAGAAACTACCGCTGCAAGCTCAAAATCATGAGTGGGGTAGTTTTTCTCGTGAACTTTCAACTGTCTCGATGCATAGGCTATAACTCAGTCATTTTGCATCAGAACTGCACCCAAACCAAGTTTAGAAGCGTCGGTATAAAGAACATACTCTTCTTGTCCCGATGACATAGATAACACTGGCTCTGAAATCAAAGCTTGCTTCAACTTGTCAAAACTTTCTTGGCAATCGAATCCCCATACAAACTTTGCATTCTTCTTTGTCAAGACGGTCATGGGTACCACAATTGATGAGAATCCCTGAATGAACTTGCGATAATAGCCAGCTAGTCCCAAGAAACTACAAATCTCGGTTACACTCTTCGGTACTGGCCATTCTCTCACTGCCTCAACTTCACTTGGATCAACCTCGACTCCATCTCTTGAAATGATGTGGCCTAAGAACATCACTCTATCAAGCCAAAACTCACACTTGCTGAATTTTGCAAACAACTTCCTATCTTGCTGTACTTGCAGTGTTGTCCTCAAATGTCGATTATTCTCCTCTCTGCTCTTCGAATATATCAAAATTTCATCAATGAAGACTATAACAAACTGATCCAGATACGGCTGAAATACGCGATACATGAGATCCATGAAGATCGATGGCGCATTGGTCAACCCAAATGGTATGACCATAAACTCATAGTGCCCATATCTAGTCCTAAACGTTGTCTTATGAACATCTGACTCTTTTACTTTCAACTGATGGTATCCAGAACGAAGATCAATCTTCGAGAATATCTATGCTCCTTGCAATTGATCAAATAAGTCTTCAATTCCTGGTAGAGGATACTTATTCTTGATAGCGACTATTCAGCTCTCGATAATCAATACAGAGTCGCATACTACCATCCTTCTTCTTCACAAATAATACCGGTGCGCCCCACGGAGAGAAACTAGGGCGAATAAAACCCTTGTGTAGAAATTCTTGGATTTGATCTTTTAATTCTTTCATTTCATCGGGTGCTAGACGATAAGGTGCTTTAGAAATAGGAACAGTGCCCGACATCAACTCAATAGAAAATTCCACCTCACGATCAGGTGGAATGCCAGAAACATCCTCAGGAAAAACACTAGGAAAGTCTCTGACAATATCAACATCCTCTAACTTTTGGCTGATAGGAGCATGTGCGGTAGTGACACATGCTAGAAAAGCTTGGCATCCTCGTCTCATAAATTTCCTCGCACATAGACAAGAGATAATGTGCGGCATTTGCTTGTTCCTCGCCGCCTCAAAGACAAAACATTTCTCATTAAGCGGTCGAATAGACACTGATCTGTGTCAAAAATCTATCGAAGCTCTATTCGTTGATAACCAATCCATATCGAGTATGATGTCAAATTCAGGCATAGAGAGTACAATAAGATCGTCCGAACCACATCTTTAAATAAACGAAGCTCCAGATTCATCACAATACTAGACGTGATCGTTTGGTCACCGGAAGGAATAGAAATCTTGAAACCCAATCCCATATCCTCGAGAATAATATTCAGTCGCTTAACGAAAGTCTCGGATATGAAAGAATGTGTAGCTCCCGAATGTGCGTGGGTAGCTACACCTAGAATGAATATCCTCCCTGTGTCGAAAACGTTTTAGATTATTCGTGTTGAAGCTTAAGGAATTTGTACCATTAATTTCCCAAAATTTTCATTAAGAAGATTGATTGGATCCTAATGTTCCTAGGAAAATTCATAATTTCCCCCTTATAATTTATGCTTAATTGCATTTTGACCTTTCAATTCTTCGAATTTTGCATTTTAGTCCCCAGAAATTTTCTAATATTGCAAATTGACCCTTAAGATTTTCAGAATTTACGTTTTTGGTCCCTTACATTCTGAAAATTACACTCTTGGTCCTTATATTTTCGGTAATTTCATTTTGATCTCTGAACTTTTCGGAGATTCCATTTTAATCCTTAGATTTTGGTTAATTACATTTCAACCCTTATACTTTCGAAAGTTTACATTTTGGTCCTTAAATTTTCGAGAATTTTCATTTTGGTCCTTAAATTTTTGAAAATTTGCATTGTGGTCCTTAAATTTTCGAAAATTGCATATTAGTATTCTTAAATTTCGAAAATACTCTAACATGCACAAAGTCTTGATTTTTCTACAATTTTCAATTGTCATTCCTTAATTCCAACTAAGGTAGAGCATATAACCTAATTTCCACTAGGTTATCCTTAATCTCAAATCAATTCTAATAACCAATTTAACATTTCATGCAATAAAGGCAATATAAAAACGTTAAATAACTAGTTTAGTGGTGATAAGGGTCGTGTCTGCCTCCTCTTCAGCTTCCTCTGCATCCATAACATAAGCTCGTCCTACAGTAGGTGCTTTTTTCTTTGGGCAATCAGCAGCCTTATGCCCTTCCTCCTTGCATATAAAGCACTTAAAAGTTCCTCACATGCATTGCCCATAATGTAAGAGATTGCACTTCTTGCACAGTGGTTCCTCTGTAGTTTTGGTGCTCCAGGTTGTGGTGGCAATGGTGGTCCTATCTTTTTTACTTGACCTTGGGGCTTTTGTGGCCCTTGAGGTCTAGGATGTCCCGTGTATGGATTTTTATTTGGCTGAGAATTATTTTGGTGTTGCGGTCTTTTGCGTTGCATCTCAAACTCAATGTCTTTCAAAGATTTCTCAGCTTGAAATGCATAAGTAATAGCAGTAGCATAATCCAAGGGACGCATCATCATCACGTCACGCGTATAGTAGGTCGTAGACGATCCATAAAGTGTCTAAGCTTCTCGGCAGCAACCCTAGTAATGAGGGGCACAAAGTGGCAGTCCCTATCAAACTTCTTCACAAACTCTGCCATAGAAGTGTCTCCCTGACGGAGAGTCATAAATTCTCTCTTCAATCGTCCTCGGACGTCGGCAGTGAAGTACTTCTCAAATAAAATTTCTTTGAATCGAGCCGATGTAAGAGTAGCGAGATTAGAACCATGCTCAGCTCTTTCCCACCATAAAGAAGCATCATCCCTAAACATATATGTAGTACACCTCACCGATCAGCATCCCTCGTATTGAAGTAGCGAAAATGCACCTCAAGTGCTCGAATCCAAGCCTCAGCAGCAAATGGGTCGGTGGTGCCAGAAAATTCCTTCGGCCCTAGCCTCCGGAACTGATCATATATATCGTGATGTGGCTTAGGAGCCTGCTGAAACTGTTGTTCGAAGAAACTAGCCATACCCTCTAATGCACGTGTAGCAGCATCCCCATTAGGAGGCAGGGGTGCATTAACAGTACAATTCTCAACATTCTCTATCTGTCTATCAGCAATAGGTGCGCGTCTAGGAGACTTTATATCTGAACTTTTTCTAATTTCTAACGTAACAAACATGCTTTTAAATCTAAGTTTTCTAATCATGCAACATATACTGATACATTTTAGCAGTTTAAAGCATATAAAACATATTTTCTCAAAAAACTATTAAACATGTGACATAAACATATGATTCAAGTAATCATGCAGGTATCATCATATAAATCATATAAAGCATATAAACTTACAAATTTGAGGCTTGACGACTGAGCTTCGTGGCACTGATGGTGGCACAACCTTTTACTGGAACATTGCTCTGATACCAACTGAAACGTCCACTACTTGTTTTCTTAAAAAGTACTCAATTTTTTTTAACACTCACAATAATCGGCCGAAATACATATATACATGTATAAAATATTTTGCACCATTTTAAAAATTAAAGTTTACCAACTATATTTGAAAAATAAAAAGAAATAATTTGAATCATAAAATCGTCAATCGTTTGCATATCCTAACTTAGCAAAATTGCTAAAACTAACAACCTCTCAAAAACCACTCAAAACATAAACAAAGTCGTAAAAATATCTTTAACATAAACTTTTAATCATAAGTGCGGAAAAATAAGCGTTGGTCCTCGGGTTATGTGAACCTTCGGTCCAGTCAAATCAACCATGAAGACCTCCATTAACATTATTATCATAATCACCTGCATCAATCACACCTAGTGAGTCTAAAGACTCAACACACCATAATCTTGATAACAAGTAATACGTATACAGATCACACNTGATAACAAATAATACGTATACAGATCACATACAACAGTGAAAATATTTTTACGTAAAATAACATTTTCATGATCATGCATAAACATAAACATAAACATAAACATAACATTTTTCATATCATCATAAACATATTCATATTCATCATATTCATATACGTATTCCATTTTCGTTGAATTCAGATCGTTAATTGTGACTTTCATATTAGGGGTTCGATGGATCCATCTACATGTAACCACTGTACTGCGCGACGGGGACATCAGCGACACTCTCACCCGTCAACTGAGCCTTGGCCTTACGTATCATTGTATCATTGTATTAGTCATAATTATTTCATTTCCTTCAAAATTTCGTATTTTCATCATTTATAAAAATTAAACATGCATATATCGTTTTTTCTTTTAAACCAAGCATGCAACAAACGTTAACGTTTTATCATAAAATTCCATAAACATGTAATAATCATTTTAGTATGTAAAACAGCATTCAGAACACTGCCATCACATTTTCTATTTCTCGGGTGTAAAATTACCGTTTTACCGTTAGATGTAAAATTTCACGATTTTGACTTTTTCTTATTTCCGTTGATTCTAGACAATCCCAAATAATTATTTAAGCTTAGATAATTTTTTTGTATTTTTATTTAGCCTAAATCGATGGCTTTTTATTTATTTTCTAATTATAACTTATTAATGCGTTTTAATCCCGAATAAATTAAAACTTTAATACAAAATTCCCAAATTCAAAACTTAGACTTTTAATATTTATTTTGCCCTCGTGAAATATGATTTGAGCCCCGTTGAACCATGTTTCAAACTTTTTCCCATAAAACCCTAATTCTCGAACCCAACTAGGATACCTCGAACCATCTTGCGATTTCCATGAACCATGCCCGAACCAGCCCTAGTCATCTTCAAACTAGACCTCCCATGGACCCTCTTGAACCCTCTGGACCCCTAGGACTTGACCCTAGCCCCAACCAAAGCCTCCCACATCAGTAGTAAGCAACGGCTGAGAACCATGTTGCACTAGGACTATTCGATTTTCTTGCTAAAACCCCAACCACCGAGCCAGCCCCTGACTAAGACCCTTGTGCGCCATCTTAGGACCCTAGAGACCTAGCCTAGCCCAGCCATAACCCCCTGGCCGAGCCACAAGTCCCCTTGTGCCGCAGCTGCAGCCGCGTGCAACCTCTCGGGTGGCTTGGGGAAGCGTCCTTGTGTGCTTAGAATCTGCCCTAGCCATCTAACTCGAGTCCTAGCGTGGCTAGGACCCCTATCCTAACCCAAACATGACCCAGTCCAGCCCTGGTCGCAACCCAGCCAAGCCATGCATCAAGGTTCCTCTTAACCGAGCCCTTGACCCCAAAAACTTGAAGCCACGGTTCCAGCTTGTTCTTCTATGTGTGTAGCCTGTTTCGTGTATCCTAGGACTCCTTAACTTGTGCAAAAACAACCCGTAAACCTTCCCTAATCATGGCAGCCCATTCATGGACATATACATCAAGTTTTGGATTAAAAACATGCTTCAAAAACCCATGTTTTGAACAAAAACGAAAATAAATAAAAGAATAACTTTCTTTTCATGCAATTCATAATTAAATACATATTATGGTGTGATGATGAGTAAAAGAAAGAATATGGCGTGCCTTTGCGTATTTAACGCACGAAAATACGTTGACGATTACGAAGAACGGCGAAAACGACCTTGGCTTGAAAACCCTTGAAAGAATCGAAGCTTTTCCCCTTGCAATTCACGTGTGTGCCGTGTAGTTTTGAGGAGAAAAGAGGTTTAAAAGTTTAGGGAAGTGAGGCGTGTAGTTATAAAGAAAAAGGGTAGGGTTTTGGGCTCAATAATTACTTAATAAAACTTGATAATAGTTTTGTCCCAATAACAAGGTTAGTTAGGCCCAATAAGCCCATTAGTGCTTTTAAAAATTATTTTGTCTAATAAAGTTTGTGAAATTATTATCCGGGTTGTCAAAACATTCGTATTTTTTGTTGAAAATCGAATACCGATAAAAATTACGTCCCGACGTATAAAATCACCTCAAAACTTCTTATTTTCAAAAATAATAAAAAGCATCAACCTTATTTTAAATAATTACAAATAATTATTTAATAAAAACATTTTCCATTTTTCAGCCATCGGTTTCTGTTACTCGATCGCAACTCGAATAACTTTTAAAAATACATTTAATGCATTCAAGTAGACAGCTATTATAAAATCATATAAACACATCACACATAATTAATTTAAGCAATTAAAATCAATTTGATTAGCTATTAATCATTTTTCCTAGATTCACATGCAGTTGGATTACGTTGTCTTAATTTTGGACCTTACACATAAGAAATTTGATAACTTGCATGCATGAGGTTTACGTGAACCTTCAAATTTTCGGGACGTTACAATCTACCCCCTTTACATTGAATTTCGTCCCCGAAATTCGCTTATCCTCGATAATAAAAAAGTTTAGACTTAATTCTAGTTTCTCAATAATCTACGCTGCCGCTGCGTCTCTCTGATAAAATAAGTTTTAAGCTATTCTTATATCTCCTCAATCCTAATTAAATTTGCCTTCAAGATCCTTGTTTGCGAATCGCGACTTAAAACGACCTATGGTGACTTAGTTCTATTTTACTATAACCTCGAATTTTGACTTTTTTCACAGTTCCTAGTATTAGAAATGGAGGTCCAAATTTATCGTATCTTACTTTCCTTATATTATACCCAAGATGTTCATCAACCTATTATATTTCAACATTAAAATCCCAAAAGCATCATTTCTTAAATTTATTGAACTCAAGGTATGGTAAGGCTTAAAATTCAAATATATGCATTTATGCAGTTCAACCTAAGATATCTTAGCACCAAAATTTACTAATCGACTTCTATCATGGATAATACACTTGATACTTAAACCTTATCTCCACCCATAATATTATTAGTCTAAGATCTTTGAATTAAACTTTTATCTTACGGGACCAAACTAACATAACTTAACTATTTACTAGTACATCCAAAATATAAATTTGTTACAAATCTTAATTTCACCCAAAATTTTTATAAAAATACCTATTTCATAAACTTGTAATTCAAACTTACACAACCTAAATAGTCTTAGATAACATAGTTCCAACACACATATCCACTTAATACCAAGTTTCTTAATGACTTTCAAAAATTCCTCAAGACATGGTGTCTATCTCACTTCTTTCATGCGTCTTTCAAGTAACCTAACTATCAATCATACCTAACTTTCTAAAAAAATTTAACCATAACAAAGGTATAATTTTAACTCTTAAGATTATTACTAAAACTTATGATACATCAAACCTTAAGTTTTCAAAAATATGTTAACTCAATGTCTAATACTATAACTTAACTAGTTGATCAACTTTACCTGAAATTTTCATCACTCTAAATTTTTAATTTACCACAACATTATTTCACTAAGATTAGATTTCAAGCCCAATATGGATTCATCCTATAATACCCTTGATTACCATTCCTTATAGCATTATAACCAAGTTATTTCAAGGTTCTAAATATCTCTTTCAGCCTAAATCATCGAAAATCCTTATCATTTAGACCATTCAATTCTTATTTATTGCTAAACTAGCCTCAAATTCCTTAACAATTGCAAAATTAATTCTTAATTTCCTCGAAAATTATCCAATTGGTCCTAAATTTCAAAAACTCTACAGTTAACCCATAAGTTCTTGGTATTCCTAATTCCATTCTATAGGTTTTTCATAACATGACGTTCAATAATCTTAAGCTTATTAAACTCAAAATCAATTCTCATAATCAATCTTACCTTTTTATCAAAACCTAAAATCCCTAATTATACATTTTTATACTTATAAAGACCGTCTCAGCCATCGAATCATTATTCTTTATATGAAGTTCTCAAAAATTAACTCAACTAGTAACCACGAATCATCAGTATTTTCTTAGAAAATCTACATGTCCCAGAAGCATTCAGAATCTTCATGATTACTTATGACCCAAAAAGTAGAACATCGGTACTAAAACCTAAAAATCAATACAGGCAAATCATTTTCAACCTTTCCTAACGCCTATTAACCAAATTCTTAAACATGTACAATTCCACTACAAAGCCAGCATGCATGAAAATCACATAATTTCTTATTTCATATCGAAACATGCATAAAAATTCTAAAGCATCTAAACTTAAAGCATAAAAAGAAATCATGCACCCATAAAAAATCATTTATCATATAAACTTAAACATAAATGTCATTTAACTTCAAAAAGTGTTTAAACATGTAGCTTAAACGTATAAACCATGTACACATGTAAGTGATAACATTAAGGACATTTAAAACCCTTAACTTACATACTTGAAGCTTGACGACTGAGCTTTCTAGAACTGGCGGTGGCACAACCCTTTGCAAGAACATTGCTCTAATAACAACCGAAACGTCTACTACTTGTTTTTCTTTAAAATATACTAAATTTTTTTTACTATCTAGACTTTCGGCCGAAAATAAACATACATAGATAGATTTTTAAAAATACTTTTGTACCATTTAAAATAACTTGGGATGTAAATGAACCAAACCGTTTGCGAGCTATTCGAAACTCGGCTCGATAAAAAGCTCGCTTGAGTTCATTTGTTAACCATATCAAGCCAAACTCAAGCTCGATTTCAAGCTCGGACATATAATCAAACCAAGCTCAAGCCTAAGGATATTCGGCTCGTGAGCTCGCAAACATGTTTGATAATAGGCTCGCGAGCTCGAGCTCGGCTTGTTGAGGTGGCTCGTAAGCTCGAGTTTGAGCTTCACTCGTTTAGGTGGCTCGTAAGGTCAAACTTGACTAATTTATCAAGTTGACAAATAAAAATATTAGTTCTAATGTCAATGGAAGGAATTGAACACAAATCATAGTTGAAAAAAAGATGAATTTACACTACACGGTCATAATTACATTTTTTTTATCTTACTTGCATATCATTATACTAAAATGTTCTTTAAAACATAATAAATTAACAGAAATACATCAACTTATTCTTTTTTCCTCAAAAAATTTACATCAACAAGTCATATACACTTAGAGTAACTTTACAAATTATTATCCTAAAATATTATATTAAATTGAATATAATAAATTTATATTGATTAAAATATAAAATTTATTTGGAACACATCGAATGGAGTATTAAAGGAGTGAAATTATTGTAATTTTATTTATATAGTTATATCAGTGTATGACGAATATTTGTTATCTGGATGTTGGATGTATTATTTTGGGATGTTCAATAATATAATGAGTTTATGTTTTTTTAGTTGCTATTTTTGTCGTTTTGGTTATTTATGAATGAATTTATATTTTTATGTCTGATTTAAAATTAGTTCATAGATAGATTTAATTTTTAACAAGCTCAAATCAAGCTCAAACTCGAGCTCAATTCTATGCTTCACGAGCTCGAAAACAAGCCGAGCTCAAGCCAGGCTTTTTAAACATGATAAACGAGCTATTAATGAATCAAGATCGAGTCCGATTTGATTAACATGATAAACGAGCTTTTAACAAGCCGAGCTCGAGCTTTTTTCGAGCTTAGTACTTTCAATACAAACCGAGCTCGAGCCTGATAATAGAAGCTCGAATCGAGCTCGAGCCTCAAACAATCTTTAACGAACCGAGCTCGAGCCTGATACTATTTGGTTTGGTTTGGATCGTTTACATCCCTAAAAATAACCAACCACCTATTATTTGAAAATCTCAAAAGTACACAAATGCAAAACATAAAATCGTAAACGACATCCAACCCTAAGCTACCATTATTTCCAAAATAACCTTAACTCTAATATCATCTCAAAAACCTCTCAAAAACATATAAGACATAAAAATCTTTAAAGTAAACTTAAATCATAAACGTAATTTTGCGAAAAACTAGCGATGATCCTCGGGTTGTGTGCACTTTCAGTCCAGCTAGTTCAACCATCAAGTCAGCCATTAATATCAACATCATGCTCACCTGCATTGATAACACCTAGTGAGTCTATTGACTCAGCAAACATTAATCATGATAGCAAGTAATATGTATATATCCACAAGTAACAGTGAAAATAATTTTAAGAAAATAGCTTTTCATGAACGTAAACTTTAAAAATTTTCTTTTCATCATATACTTTTTCCTTCCATCATATATTTTTTCTTTTCATCATATACGTATACATTTCTTTTTTTATTAATTCAGATCCTCAATTGTGACTTTCGTATTAGCTGTAGAACGATGGATCCATCTACGTATTACCATAGTACGGGACGGCGGGGACATCAGCGACACTCTCACCCATCAACTGAGCATTGACCTTACATATCATCGTATGACCGTATCATCGTATTAGTGACAATCAATTCACCTCCTTCAACTTTTCATATTTCCATAACTTATAAAAATTCATGCATATATAAATCATTTTCTTTTAAACCAAGCATGCACCATGTCTTTTAGCATTAACGTTTCATCATAAAATTGGATAAACATTTAAAATAAATATTTTAACACATATTACGGCATTCAGGGCACTGTTTAGACGTCTAAAATTTTTTCGGTGTAAAATAACTGTTTTGCCCTTCAAACCCTAACTTTCTCAATTTATCTTTAGACCTTAAAACACCCAAAACATTCCAAACTTAACATGACACCTTAAAATACACCCATAAATATTTCTTAGACTTAAACTTACGCTTCTCGACTACTTTTCCCAACTTGTATTTAAACTTAGACGTACATCCAGGTTTTGACCCGAATGCACTCGAAACTTAACCAAAATTGAACCAAACTTGTTAACACCTAACCACACCTTATACAACCCAAATCAAGCCAATTAGGACCCTAGAACCAGCCTATATCAGCTACTGAATTTTCTGCCCTATATGGATCGAACCCTAACTTATGCCATCCTCAAATCTTTTGAACCTAGACCCTAACCGATTGGACCACCCATGACCATACCTCCTTGGACCTAGACCAAACCTTTTATGATTCCCTTAGCCTAGCCCCTATAGCCCATGCAGGAGAACATGCATGGTTCATCCTAAATCACGCGGCCATGGATAGGAAGGGCCCTAGCCGTGCGCCTTCCTTATCCTACCCCTCCGCCTCCTTCCTAATTATCCCAAAAGTCGAGCCCTAGCCCTCATGAATCCCAATTTTTGTTCCACCTTTTTACTCTCTTGTCCAGCCCTTACCTATGCATCTAGAGACCCTTAAACATGTGGAAAAACATCCTTTCAAGTACCTCTACCATGGCAGCCCTTTTGTGCATCATTAGCAAGAGTTTTAGAAAAAGAAAACTCTAGGTTTATGAATATATAGCCATAAAAAGGAAAATACAAGTAGTGCATCATATTTTTCATGCAAGGATAATTAAATACACATAATATGGTGTGAAAGATGTTTGAAGGAAGATTAAGACGTGCATTTGCGTATATTACGCTCGAAAATCAACTTGCGATGCGAGGTACGTTGACGAGGGGAAAGCCTTGTTGAAATTCTTCAAGTTTTTTCGTGTTTTGCCTTCTAAATTCTCGTGTGTGTGTGTGTGTGTCTTGGCTGATGGAGAGTCGTAGTGTGTGTTTGTGTGATGTGTGCGTGAGTTAGGTGTGTATTTGTGAGGGTTTGTTGGCTTTAAGTTTGATATAGAACACATGGTGCGAGCTTAGACCCATTTACCTAGTATATTAGGCTCATTAAGCCCAATAGTTAATATTTAAAATATTTTATTTAGGAAAATTTGTGAAAATATTAGGCGAGTTCTCAAAAAGTCTCTATTTTCATCGAAAATCGATTACTGATTTAAAATACGACACAACGTATAAAAACACCTCAAAATACATCTTTTTCGAAATACACCACACATTAAATAATTAAAAATAATTATTTAATAAAAAATTTCCCTCATATGGTCCTCGTTCTCTGTTACTCGATCGCGTCTCGAATAACTTTTAAAACACAGTTTTATGCATTCTAACAGAAAACCCTATTTTAAATATGTAATTATGGACACCATAATTAATTCATGCAATTAAAACAATTTAATTAAAATACATAAGAAATTTGATAACTTGTATGCATGTGGCTCACGTGAATCTTCAAATTTTCGGGACGTTACACAAAATTTCTTTAATTTTTCTCGTATCATCTTATATGTAAGGAAACAATAATTGTTAACGTGAAGAGACAAATCAAAAGATAGTGTTTGAATTATTGTACGTTGAAACAAAAATTGAATTATACAATTATCAATACAATTATCATCATCGATATCTTTTTAGTAAAATATCAAATGTTTTATTGTAACGTCCGAAAAATCAGTCTACGTAAACCACATGCATGCAAAATTGTTTTAATTGCTTAAATGATTTTATTTAATTGCTTTTAAATTCTAGCATGATATTTTTATACGATTAAATATATGATTGCATGATTAAATGATTAATTGCACAATTTTACATGAATTCATGAAATTAAGGATTTTACGTCTGGATATTCGAAGTCAGACCGGGGGACGGAGATCGGAGGCGATTAAGGTTCAAAAAAAAAGTTGAATGTTATATTTATTTTTAAGCCAAAAAAATTAGTAACTTAAATGATTTACGAATTTTAGTATTTTGAGGTCTAATTTAATTATTAGGCAATTTATAAGATTTTAGGTGTTTTAAAACATTAATTTTTGAAATTAAGGATTTAATTCTTGAAATTGTTGTGAAATATTTATGATGATTTTTAGGCCTTAATCAATTTAATTAATTAGTATCTAAGTGAAATCTAAGATCTTTTTATGGCAAAATTTTGAAGATAGAAATATCAACCTTTTTAAATTTGAGTCTTGGTATTTAATTTTTAAATAAAACTTGGGGGTCAACTTAATTATCTAATTAATGTTTAAATTATTTATTAGAGTTTGTTTAAACCTAAATTATGTTTAAGTATTTATTAGTTGGCAACTCACACACCCATACACCATCCACGTGAAGGACACCTAAAACACACGCTAATTACACACACAAGCAGCCGAGAGTTTCTAGGCTATGATTTCGATTTTTTTGACTTGATTCCTTCGATCCAACAATCACTGATCCATCGTCATGCATAGAACAATCGATTCACGCCACTTTTACGCAAAAGAAACAATCGAAACGCCGCTCTGATCGTCCACCGACTTCCCCGCAACGATTATCGAATATTCGAGCCTTTTTAACACAAAGGCACGTTTCCTAAACTCTTTTAACATCATACAAATCATAATATGTGTGTTTTAATTGATTATGCATGAAAAATAAGATTGTTGGATTAATTTTACGGTAGATCGCATATTTTCAAAAACTTAACGATTTTACGCTTTTATGAAAAACGTTTTGAATCCTACAAATACGCTGTCAAATTAGGATGCTATATGATTGAAAATTGGTTGAAGCACGTTAGTAATAGAGAATACAAGCTTTAATCGTAGGAAGCAAGATAAAGAAAGAGCCGTGGGTTATTTGGGTGGCTTGTTCAAGGTTCAAGGTTGTTTGTGTTGCGTGGGGCTTTGGGGCTCGACCAGGTATGGGGGTTGGGTCCTAAGGGTTGTGGCTAGGTCATAGGAAGAGTCCTAGCATGGCTAGGACTCGGGTATCAGGCTGGGGAAGAGTCCATGAAAGCTATGACTCTTCCCAAGTTCTTACGCGCATGCTTAAGGAGGGAGGGCCGAAAATTTAAGGGAGAGGCTCGCCAAGGGGCTGACTAGGTGGTTTGGGTGAAGGCTTAGGGTGGTCAAGTGAGGGTCAGGAGGACTTGGGCTCGGTGGTGGCTCGAGTAGGAACCCCCACGCAAGAAGGAGTCCATACGCTAAGGAAGGGCGTACGCAGCTCTTGTCCTGTGCAGGGTTGCAGCGCGATTCAGGGGCTTGCTGCTGGGGCTTGGGCGAGTTAGGTAGGTCCTATAGGGTCTAAGGATGATGGGCATGGGTCGGGCTAAGGGCTGGTGCGGCTAGGTCGCAGCTGGCTCGAGGGAAGAAGCTGGAACCGTGAAGAAGCACAAAACGCGCAGCTTGTGTCTTCTGAGTTCAGAGGCTTCGAGCTTGGGTTCCAGAGGCTGGGCTGGTCTGGGTCGAGTCTGGGTGTGGTCTAGGCTCGGTGAGGGTCAGTGCTGGTAGATGGTTAGGGGCTGGAAGGTTCCTAGAAAGAGTAGGAGTCCTATTGCACCAAGGAAACTCACGCACACACACATGCAGTACATGGTAACGTTTCAGGTGGGTTTAAGCAAGCTAGGGGCTGGTTCTTCGGGCTGGGCTTGGTCAAGAAGGTGCCTAGGTGGGTTGGCTCGGGTTTGGCTTGAGGTGGCTCGACCATGGCTCGAGTAAATTGGGAGATGACTCGGGTGGTTCATAGATGTGTCAATTGCGAGAATTTAAGAACTAAAATTAAATCCATGGGTCCACGAGTGTGGCTCATGACTTGGAAGGGTATAATAAATAATAAAAATGTTATGTTTAATAATTGAGATCAAAATAATGAGTTTTGGAATTTTCTGGGATTTAATCGCCGCACGAAACGCTAATTAAAAAATTAATTGAAACACCTAGTTTTATGCTTAATAAAATTATGAAAAAATTAGGTTTAAGCTTAAATAATTATTAAAAGTCTAATTTTTTAATTTGGGAATTTTATATTAAGGTTTGGTTTAATTCGGGATTAAAATGCGTTAATATATCTTATTTGAAGATTAATTCAAAAGTCATCGATTTAAGCTAAATAAAAATATGACAAAATTCAAGTAAGCTTATATAATTATTTAGAATAATCTCATGCCGTTAAAAGTGAGAAAAAGATAACTTTGAGAATTTTTACGTCCAGGGGCAAAACGGTCTTTTTACACTTAGAAAAATACGAAAACGCTTGGCAGCGTCCCGAAGGATCATAACGCATGTTAAATGATATTTTATGATTTAAAATGATTATTTTGATGAAAATATGTTATTTTATAATTTTTGGTAAAGCTGTGCAATTTTTACTGTTTAAAATGCTATTTTTGGAAAATTTTGCTATTTCATGATTTTTAAAGAAAAAAAATATTTTGAGGGATGTGAATTGATTGTGACAAAAGATATGATTTATGATATATGATTTTGTGGGGATAACGTGAGGGAAAAAGGCCCCAGAAGGAGCCCATTTATGGGAGAAGACCTCAGAGGGAGCCCATACGTGGGAGAAGGCCCCAGAGGGAGCCCGTCTATGGGAGAAGGCCCCCGAGGGAGCCCCGACGAACGTATTTCCACAGTGGAGCCTAGTGCACACCTCCATGGGCCATGTGGAGCTGAAGACTGATCAGTCGACCAAAGGATAAAAGCTAGTCACTTTCAAGGATCAAACTTCACCCAAAAATGATATATGATTGAAAGCTTATGATAAAAATGATTTTATGATATATGATTTACGTTGATGATTAAAGCTATTTTTAAAATGATTCATTTATGCTTAAAGCTTATTTTAAATGATTTTTAAAGGATTTATTTATGTTTAAAGTTATTTTAAAATGATTTTACGATTTATGATTTAATTATGCTTAAATGATTTTTAATTAATTTTAAATGGTTTATTTATTTTCAAAAGCTATTTTAAATAAAAATATGATTTTTAAATGCATGTGAGTGTATATGTATTATTTACTATTTATGTTTAGAGCGTGCTGAGTCTTTAGACTCACTACGTTTGTATGATGCAGGATTTGATGATTTTGGAGGCGGTGACGATTGAATCGATCGAGTGCAGCAGTACACACCCGAGGGCCTTTATGTTTCCACACTAGCTAGATAGATTTATGATTTAAAGATTTATGTTAAGGATTTTATTTAGAGATATTTTTATGTTTTATTTTTATTGTTAGTTGATCTTTTCAAAGTTCAATTTAGGAAGTTTGATTAGTCGATGCTTTAGGATTTTATTTTATGAACTTGAGATTTAAATTGTTAAATTATTATGATTCATGATTATGTTAAATTATTTTATTTAGTAATTTAGAATTTATGATTTAAGATTAGGAAAAAAAAAATCGAGGTCGTTTCATTTATATTTTTCATATTTCACTTTTTAACACTTTAAAATAATAAATAGATATATTCACACTCTCGTAAAACTCGGGTCAATAAAAAATATATGATTCATTAAAAATTTAATTAAATAAAAGAGATTTTGACTTTTTTAAATTGAGAAAAGGGAGTTGACTATGTTAATTAGGTGAGATCATTAATTAGCTCATTAATTTGTTAGTTAGATTTCACTTTTTAAAAAAAATATTTTTTAAATGGTCTCGTCTCCAGGTTTCAGCGTTTCATTCTAGCTATTTTTGTGTTCATCATTGCAAACAAAACAAAATATAATCAAATATCATTTGAAAGTTTGAAGATTTGTAAGAGAAGTAAGTATGTACTCGTAATGCTATTACCATTATCGTAATGTTGTAAGCATTATTATTATCGTAATGTTGTAGCAACTAGATTTGTTTTAGTTTAGATCTGGTCGTTCTTGGTTAGAATTTTTGTGGGTTGAGTTAGTGTGAGTGTTTACGGTCGAGCAAGGTAGTGTAGGTTGAGTGTGCTAAGTGTGTGGGTCGAGCAGGTGGGTGGAGTGTGCTCAGTGTGTGGGTCGAGTGTGCTAAGATGTCAGTTGAGTGTGCTAAGTGTGTGGGTCAAGCAGGTAGTGTGGGTTGAGTGTGGTGTGGGTCGAGCATGTGAGTAGAGTGTTCTAAGTGTGTGGGTCGTGTGTGCTGAGATATGTTAGTATTGCCACCTGTGATCAAGAGAAGACGTGGAAGGAAAAAAAAAAGATTTCCTTCTATTGGAGAATTTGGTAGAAGAAAGAGTTGAATGATATGAAATTTGTTTGCATTTAAAGACAATCGATTTTATTAATGTGTTTGTATTTTTCTTGACAAAGATTGTAATGTATTTGTGGTGAATTTTTAGGTTTGGGTCGAGTGGGTGGTGAGTGGGTTCATTTTGGATAGAGTAGGTGGTGAGTGGGTCGAGTGGATAGATATTGTAATGTGTTTGTGGTGGATTTTTAAGTTTAGGTCGAGTGGGTGGTGAGTGGGTCGATTTTGGGTTGAGTGGGGTTTGGTTTAGGGTTTAGGGTTTGGGTCGAGTGGGTCGAGTTGGTGGATTTTGAGTTTTGATAATGTTGTAATATATAATTGATATTTATGATGATGACTTTAAATATAATTAGAATGTATCTGAAGTATATAAAAAATTTATAATTATGTAAACATTTTAAGACGTGGAACCTGATGTTAAGAATGTATCATTTAGTCGAGTTATGTGAGTTGAATATCCACTCCACTGAATATTTAATGTATCTAAAATTCATAAAAAAATTCATAACAATAGTAGAACCTAAAAAATTCATAGCAAATTTCACTCCAACATGTTCACTCGACTGAATGTTTATTATATCTCAATGGGTCGAGCCATATGAGTTAAATATTTAATATATTTCAATGGGTCGAGCCTCCATGTTTATTTCGTGGGGAAGTAAATATGCAGAAAAACAAAAATGTTATTAATTGTCAAAATTTAAAATTAAGTAGCGTTGTAGTAAAAAATTGGGTTGAGTCATTGAGATTTTGGTGGAATAACAATAGGCTCGACCCAAACCTCGCCCCTCAACCCAAACATCAAACCCTCGACCCACAGGTGGATCGAGCTGTCCTGTGGGTCGAGCTGTGAAAAGCTCGACCCACCTGGGTCGAGGTGTGAAGAGAGCTCTTCACACCTTTGCATATTTCAAATGATTGAGCTGTGGATTGAGTGGGTCGAGCATGTTGCATATGTAAGTATTACTTCATGTGATCAAGAGAAGACGCGAAAGAAAAAAAATAAAACAGATTTCTTTCTATTGGAGAATTTGGTAGAAGATCAGGTTGAATGATATGTAATTTGTTTGAATTTAAAGAAAACCAATTTTATTAATGTGTTAAGTTTTGTTTTTTTCTTGACATAGATTTTAATGTGTTTGTAGTGAAGTGGGTCGAGTAGATTGAGTTTGGGTGGAGTGAGTTATTGTAATGTGTTTGTGGTAGAGTTTGGGTGGAGTGTGGGTAGAGTAGGTGAAGTTTGGGTAGAGTGAGTTATTGTATTGTATTTGTGGTGGAATGGGACGAGTAAGTGGAGTTAGGGTTGAGTGGGTGGAGTTAGGGTGGAGTTTGTGCATTTTGGGTTGAGTTGGTGTATTTTGGGTAGAGTTTGGGTTGAGTAGGTGCATTTTGGGTGGAGCGGGCCCAAACTCAAACTCCACCCAAAATGCACCCACTCAACCCAAACTCCACACAAATTCCACTTCCTCGACCCACTCTACCACAAACACAATACAATAACTCACTCTATCCAAACTCTACCCAAACATCAAGCCTCGACCCAATGCCTCGACCCAAACATCAAGCCTCGACCCACCACTTGGGTCGAGCTCGACTCAGATGTAAATAACTCGACTTTCTTTACAAGCTCGACCCAGTGTGAGTCTTCGACCCAAAATTCGTTGTCTGTGTGCTGTGTGTCGAAATCGATCTATTTAGGATGGGCAACAGGTCGAACAAGAAACCAACAAATAGATCTACACTCGAAGAACAATGAGTAGAGCTCGACCCAAACAAAAAATTAGTGGTAAAAATCAAAATAATAAGTTGATTGTCTCGTTGGATTTCTTCTGAACCAATTCTTAATGGGTCGAGCCTCCATGTTATTCGTGTATTGAATGTGGGTCGAGCCAGCCTCTATGGTCGATGGGTCGAGTGGGAAGATTTTGGGGAAGTGATTCTGCAAAAAAAAAATTAATTGTAAAAAAATAAAGTTTTTTTGTGTTATAGTAAAAAATTGGGTCGAGACTCGACCCAAACATCAAGCCTCGCCCACCACGCGGGTCGAGTTCTTTACAAGCATAACTCAATGTTAAATTTCGACCCAAAATTCGCTCTATATTGTCTCGTTGGATTTCTTCCAAACGTGGACTCATTGTTACTTGTGCAGTGAAAAACCAAACAAATTTGACAAAAATAGTGATGGAAATAATAGTAGAACGAGAAAAATTGGAAACTTCGGAGTGAAAAGTGAGTCGTGAAAATTTTAAATTTTTTAATTTAATAAAATTTAAAATTTTATTATATATAAAATTAAAGTTAAAATTAAAATACACTAATAAAAAAATTTAAATTTTAAATAAATTTAAATAAAGGATAAAAAAGTAAAATACTAAACACTTCCACCACTCCCATTTTCATCATTTTTCCCGTAAAACTCTATATAGATACAGTTGCTATAATGTGTTGGCTATAGGGATGGCAATTTCCTCCGAACACGTTGGAAGATCCGATAACCGACCCGAGNTTATTTATATTAAAAATTTTGGGAGTTTTCAATACACGTGTAATGCGCTCTTTCTCCCACCTTGCCCTTTCTCTTCTGGTTGCAATTGCTCTCTGTCCTCTTACTTTTTCATCTTTCCTTGTCTGCTCTCTTTCCCCCATTTCGGAGATCGGCTTCCGAAAAGGTTCGACTACGTGCGTTTTTTGAAACCTCCTTTCTCCAGCGCCCTCGGTTTCGCCTCTACTGCGCTTCTCCAGCTCCTCGACGTAACCTCTGCTGCGCTCTTTCTCTACTTCTGCAAATTGATGGGCTCCTTGTGACTCTTCGGTTTGCTCTCTTCTCCTCATTCTCTTGTGTGCCTTCCTTTTAGAGTTGTTTCTTCTTTGATCGGCCAGATCCTTTACCGTGCTTCCATGTCGTTTATTTATTAGTAAAATACAATATGTGCGCATTTATCTAACGTAGATGGGGCAAAAACCATTCATGTGTGACCTGTTAGGATGAAGTCATGTCCTCCTTCCTAACAAATTTCAAACCAATATTTTATGTACATGTGCTGCATCGTGCGTATGAACCCATGAAAATATAACAGAGATGTCAAGCTCCTGTACTACATTGTGGCCCGGCCAAAGTTTGTTAGGAGAGTTCAGATTTCTTACCGCAAGCACACCACTACCCAAATTTGAATAATACTCTTCTCTGTGTTTATGTATGTCTTCTTCCTTTAGAATCAATCACGGGCACCGTACCACATCGTAGCTCCTCCAAAGTTTGTTAAGAGAGTTAAGACTTCTTCCCACAAAACCACCCCTACCCAGATTTGATTTATTTAAAAAACATTTCGTTTGTTTGCAATGCAAGTGTGTGTATATTTTGTAGAGTGTGTATTCTACAGTGTTTTTTTATGAATTTTTTTATGCATTTCATGCCTTGATTCATTTGGTGAATTATTAATTGTAGCTATTTTTATTATGTCTCTTTTTTGTCCTTTTGATTTACTTGCCTTGTGTTTGGATGAAAAGAAGGTGAATAATCTAAATTTTCAACGAGTGACAGAAGAGTGTATCCTCAAGGTATTTGTCATTATTTACTTTTTTTTATGATGTTTACTTTTGACTTCTTGATCTTAGTAAAAACTTGCGTCCAAATATGAGAAATGGCTAAGATTTTTCTAATATTTATTCTCATTCCTCTTAAGTTTGAACTAAAAAGACATTGTTATTTTCTCTATTTTATTTTATTTTGTCTTTTTTTAACATACATTACTTCACTACTTTCAGGTATATTAAATGGACTCAACATATCATATAACAGAAAATGAAGTACCACTATCTGAAATAAATCACGAGGTTCCACTTGTTCCACAAAATACAGCATCTGTTGATGGTGCCTCTCCTAGTGAAACAAGAAAGAGAAAGTTAACTTCTGATGTGTGGAATCATTTTGAAAGGAAGAAAATTAATGGAATGGATAAGGCAATTTGCAACTACTGCAAAAAATTTCTTTCTGGCCAAAGCAAACATGGGACAACACATTTACGTGAACATTTTAAAATTTGTCCAAGAAGAACTGTTAGTGATATAAGGCAGAAACTGATGATTAAAGAGCAAAACAGGGGGAATTTGCTATTAAAGGCTTTCAATTTGATCAAGAAACATCAAGGTCATTTTTTGCTGAAATGATAATTTACATGAGTATCCATTGGCAATAGTGGAGCATCATGGATTTCATAAACTTTTAGCAAGTCTTCAGCCTTTGTTCAAGGTTCCAAGTCGCAATACCATCAAAGGCGATATACTGAAAATGTATGACTATGAAAAGACAAAAGTATTGAGTTTATTGGAATCTAATAAAGGCAGAATTGCTTTAACCACCGACATGTGGACTGCATCTAATCAGAGGAAAGGATTTTTGGCTTTGACTGCCCATTTCATAGATGATAATTGGACTTTGCAAGGTCGTATTTTGAGGTATATATTCTATTTGTCACTCAAATATGTAACATTTTTCACACTTTTTATGATTTCAGTTAAATACATACTTATATATATACATTATTTTAATTGAATTATGTAGGTTTGCTTATGCTCGTTCTCCACATACCTCAGAAGTTCTTGCTAATGTGATAGTTAAGTCTATGATGGATTGGAATATTGATAGGAAAATATCCACCATTACTGTTGATAATTGTTCCACTAATGATTCTCTTATGAACTATGTGATGCATAAGTTTGATCATTCTACACTTATGCTGCAAGGGTCTTTACTTCATATGCGTTGTGCTGCTCATATTTGAATTTAGTTGTCCAAGATGGTTTGGATATCATTGCACCTAGTGTTGAGAAAATTCGTGAAAGTGTCACATATTGGAGAGCATCTTCTAAAGAGAGCAAAAGTTTGATGATGTGGCACGGATTATAGTACGCAATATGAATGCTAAAAAATTGATGTTCGATTGTAAAACCTGTTGGAACTCAACATATGTGATGCTCATGACTGCTATATCTTTTAAAGATGTGTTTGCTCGTATGAGATTTCGTGATCCATCATATAAATGTTTCCCAACAGATGATGAGTGGTTGTTAGCAGAAGAAGTTTCTAAAATGTTGCAAGTGTTTTATTCTGTGACTGAAGTATTATCTGGAAGAAAATATCCCACAACTAATATCTTTTTTCCCAAGGTTTGTGAAATTAAAGCTTCATTGCTCAAGTGGACCACATCTCCTAACAAGGTAATTTCTTCCATGACTGAAAGGATGCTTTCCCAATTTGAGAAGTATTGGTGTAATATTCATGGAGTTATGGGAATAGCTACTATTTTAGATCCAAGATATAAGACAAAGTTGGTTGAGTATTGTTTCAAAAGAACACATGGAGAGATTGGTTTTAAAGAACCTGTTAAAAAGATTAAAAAGATGTGTTATGATTTGTTTGACGATTATACAAATAATAATGGTTATGTCAGTGTTGAACAAAGATCAACTGAGACTAGATTGAATACAAGTACTGATATTTTTTGGATAGTTTCGATAAAGAAGTAGCACTTGAGTGTGATGTTTACACTGATATGAAGACTAAGCTAGATCATTATTTGGAAGACAAAGTGTTGCCTAGAAATGTTGATTTTGACATATTGGAGTGGTGGAAGACCAATGGAATCAAATATCCCACTTTGATGAGGATGGCACGAGATCTGCTTGCCATTCCAATATCAACGGTGGCTTCAGAATCAGCATTTAGTACCGATGGCAGATTGGTGAGTTCCCATAGAAGCAGGCTTCATCCAAAAACCATAGAAGCGTTGATGTGCACTCAAAGTTGGTTATTGAATGAGAAACAAGGTAATATAAATTGCATTTTTAGTTTTTATTGTTTTTGAACAAAAATATTATTAATTTACAATATACAGTAATGGTTTTTTTCTTTGAATTTGTAGCTACAAGTTGACAAAAAACGGAAGCATATTACTCTTCAGTTGAATATGATGAGGACACTATTGATGTTGATGTTGTAAGTTTTTAATACAATTTAATTTTGTTAAATTTGACATTGAAAATAAACTGTTGGGTCAATTATTTTTGTTGTTCTTCATCATTTTGCAGGACACTACAATGTCAAGTGATGAAGACATGTACGATTAGCTCGGAGATAAACCGATCTAGTTTGATTTTGGGTTGATAATGCTTACATATGATTAAACTAGGGGTAGCCCATAGATGATTAATCAATTGAATTATGAATTTTTGGAAATGATGTAAATTCTACTATATTTTTGTTGAATTAAGTACTTTTGTTCAACTAATATAAATTATTTTTAATATTTTGTTTTTTTCTATAAAGTTTATTTTGTTCATTAATAATTTTTCTTATTGTTCATTTAAATAATTTTTAAAATATTCATAACTTCATTGAAACAATTTAAATTTGAAAAAATTCAATTGTATATGATAATTGGGTATTTGGGTAGGGTATGAGTATCCGATAATCCGATGAGTATGAGGATGGAGATGAAATTCAATACTCGATGGATATGAGGATGAATTTAATAAATGAATACGAGGATGGATATATGAAATCCGACCCATACTATACTCATTGTCATACGTAGTTAGACAGTCGTCCACCCGCGAAATAGACGGATTATTCCCACCAAATGGCGATTTCTGTTTGGTTGCGAGCCGGCCAGTAGGCCATTTTGGTGGCCGCCCATAGACTATTGATATACTAAACTTTACCTTTAAGATAGTTTGTCTTGGAGAAACTAAAGTGGAAAATAAATCAGAGGAAGAGGATATGTAATCTGACGAGAAATTTGAAGCCATTTCTTGGTAAAATCCGCCCTATACTATATTACGCTCCAAACTCTGCTTGCTAATGCATGCATTTCTCCATCACAGCCATCGATTCCCACTTGATCTCATTCGCTTCGGTCAGTCATATCTATCCCCAATGACTTCCTCCATGGTTCTCCCTTCGATTTCTGTCAAGAAATGCGCTTTTGGAGCTCCCGAATCCTGCAGAAGCTACAGGCATCTGGGTTTCAAGAATGAGATTCGGAGGATTTCTCGGTTGAATTTGGGAAAATCAAGTGTTTTCATGTGCGTGGCCGTCGGATCTCAGACTGCTGTTGATGATGCGCTCTTCAGAGACTACAAGCCTTCTACTGCTTTCCTCTTTCCTGGTCAGGTATGTAAAGAAGTTGCATTTTATTAGCGGTTAGGAGTAGGGCTGTAATTGTATCGAATCGAGCTGAGCTTTAATAAAATTTTAGTATTCAATCTATTCAAAGTTCGATTCGAAGATCGAACTTTCATTATTTTTTATTCGAATCCAATTCGAGCTTTTTCGAATCCACTCTCCTAGGCGCCACTGCCTCCTCAACAGCCTCACGGGCCACGGCCTAAATATTCCCAATCCTCTTCTTCCAACACTTCACAGAGCCATATCCGATAATTCACAAGCAAATTTCAAACCCAAATCTGAGCCACACCCAAGAAAGGATATATTTGTTTTACCGCCAGTTTTGAATGCCAGCTTGGAGTAACAGTTTCACGTTGTGGGGCCGGTGCAGATCTCGGCTAGAGAACGTCCGTGTTTCGTCTATTCAGTTTCCGGAAGAACATTACGTAGGAGTGCTATTTTCTCGCATCAAGACAACAAAAGTTTTAAACTTTTAGTTTCGATGCTCCAAACTTTCTTTGAGTGTAATATGAATTTAAACATCCGTAAAGAGTGTTTAGAATTATTATCTTTGCGTATTTAACGCTGGACACCAAACCGGTCTAGGATTAACGGAGTTGGTCCTTGAAATGTCTACTAATTTTTTTTCTTTTTTTTAAAGCTGCATTTCGAAAATAAACATTTACAAGCATGCATGCAATAACGGCTGTAAATCACATATTTTTAAAATAAGAGAAATTTGATAATGAAAATTACTGCAGTTAAAAATATTCTTAAAACTCCTATCGAATCATCAACATAAAAAGAGACATAGTTTGAAAATATCCAATAATCACTCCTATCTCATAAACATGATGTGCGGAAGAAATAAGGTCCTCGGGTTAGCGTGCGCACATCCAGCCCTGCTTACTCAGTCTTCGCCACCCCCAATCTCCTGATCAACATAATCACCTGCATCATTCACACCTAGTGAGTCAAAAGACTCAACATACCTGTCACATAGTAGCAAATACATATACATAACAGACAACGGTGAAAAGTACTGTAATAAAGATACGTTTCATGATCTTATAAAATCGTATGCATAATCATGGTTTGTTAAAGCATAAACATTTTCATAACATATATCAACATATCAACATATCCGTATTCGTTTTCTTAATTTGAATTCCGTTCATTACTGTGACTTTCGTATCACCGTATTAGGCTATGGATCCATCTACGTATAACCGCGGTACCCGGCGATGGGGACATCAGCGACAATATTACCATCCACTGAGCCTTGTCCTTACATATCATCGTATTAACGTATTCTTATTAGTCACAACCAACTCCCTTTCTTTAAAAACATGTCATCATATTCATCACTTAATAAAATCATGCATATACGTAAATTTTCCTTAAAATCAAACATGCAACGTATTTTTCATAATTACATAAAAAGTCATAAACATGATAACATAAACGTTTAAAACATACAAAATCGTGTTTAGGGTACTGCCAGGACTAAAAACTCGACCCAAGTACAAAATGACCATTTTGCCCCTGGAAACCCTAATTTACCATTTTGCCCCAGGAAACTTTAATTTACCATTTTGCCCAAGGACTTCAGAATTTCGACCCGAAACCAACCAAACTCCCTAAAACACCTAACAACATAATGATAAGCATCTCTTAGACGTATACTCGAACCCGTTCCAAAACTTATACGATTCGTTTTAAAACTTGGACCGAGGTCCCAGTTTTAACCCGAATCAACCCGAAACTTAACCAAAATTTTCTCAACTTAAACCATGATTTAATACGACAAAACCATGCCCCTAACAACCTATTTCAGACCACTAAGCACCCTCAAAAGCCCCCTGGTCCTTACTGAATTTTCTGCACTATGGACGACCGAACCCTAATGCACCATGGTCCGAAATTTTTGACCCTAGCTCGACTCTAGGCTGGACCAGCCCTGAACTACACCACCCTAGGACCATGACCAGCCCGAGGACTCCTTTCTGGAGCGACCTAACCACGCCCTTAGCCCCCAAACTCGCGGACGTGCGCAACAACCCCAAACTACCATATCTTCGAACCACCCGAGACCAACTCAGCACCATGCCATTCGAACCGCTTATGGGCCACAACCCGCCACTCACAGCCCTCTCCTATCCCTGTCACGGACCCACGAGGGTCGGCTCCAGTTAGGAGTATGAGGATAGAGATATATATATGTGCTTCCTTTTCATTTTGTACAGACATTTTAAAATTGAATGAAAATTTTCCAATCTTTATTTCTTGCTCACTTTCAACATGGTATCAGAGAGCTAGGTTCTCTCTTGATCGATTGATTGTTTTCATCGATTTGTGAATCGATTGAGTTTTTCTTTCCGCTGCTCAATTCCAATTGAGCTTGTATCTTCATCCTTCAGATGCGCCTGGAATCAACTTGATAACGGAGAAGCTAACTGGGACTGAGAACTATGGAGTGTGGAGCCACACGAAGTTGATTGCTCTTTGCGCGAAGAACACACAAGCTTTCATCAAAGGAAGCTGTGAACGACCAGAGGCTGACTCTGATATTCTTCGGATTTGGGAGAGGTGCAATGCTATATTGTTGTCATGGATTATGAACAGCGTGTCCAAGGAAATTTTCGGGGGGATAGTGTACTCAACCGATGCTGCCATGGTTTGGAAGGATTTGTAGGTAAGGTTTGACAAGGTGAATGAATCGAATTTTTTCACTTCATCATGAAATTGGTCACTTGACTCAAGGTAACCACACCATCTCCACTTATTACTCCAAACTACGGCAATTGTGGGATGAATTTGGATCTCTTGTGACCTTGCCTTCGTGTTCTTGTGATTCTGAGAGGAAATATGTTGAACATGACCAGCAGCACAAGCTTCTACAATTTCTGATGGGTTTGAAGGAAAGTTACACTTATGTGAGGAGTCAAATCCTAATGAAGAATCCTCTTCCCTCTGTCAGTCAAGCTTTTTCAATAGATTCACAAGAGGAATCACATCGTTCATTGCTTGCTGCTCCTACAATTCCTTTGGATACCTCTGTGTCTGCATTTTATTCTGCTCAAGGGAAAAATAATTACAAGAAGTGAGACTCTACCA
Source organism: Primulina huaijiensis (assembly GCF_012295235.1). Taxonomy (NCBI): domain Eukaryota; kingdom Viridiplantae; phylum Streptophyta; class Magnoliopsida; order Lamiales; family Gesneriaceae; genus Primulina; species Primulina huaijiensis. The sequence goes on along the minus strand of NC_133311.1, from coordinate 11,348,399 downwards.
CATGTGATTATTGTCACTGGAATGGTCACACTAGGAGTACTTGCTTTAAGCTAATTGGATATCCACCAGGACATAGGCTGTACAAAGGGAAGAACAATGCACCAGATCAGAAATCCAAGGGGTGTAATCCACAAGGTGTGACTAATATGGCCAGTAATGAACCTACTACAGTTGGTAATAATACTGCCAAAACATCGAGTGGCTCTATGTTTACACCAGAGCAATTTGCAAAGATATTACAACTATTTGGCAGAGAGGCCATTCCAGCAATCCCTACCATACCTGAAGTCAACATGGCAAGCATAACAGCTGCTCCCTCACAACATTTAAATTCACGGTGGATCATTGACAGTGGTGCAAATGATCATATGATTGGGAAGCATATGCATTTGCATAATTCGAGATCTCGTGTTAATACCAATGGATCAATAAAATTGTCAAATGGAAGTAGAACAAGTGTGAAGGATCGGTTTTGACACCCTTGAAGGTGCTTCAAACACAATATTCTCCATAAGCTGCAATAGCTTGTGTTCTAAGAATGAATGCACCGATGAATTAAATCGAGTTTGATTTTCAAACCAAGCGGAAGACACTCGAAATAATCATTCGTTAAGAAAACTGAACAGTTTAAAGCTTTTAGCTTGTGTAAACTGAATAACTGAAACAAGGGAGATCAGTTCGGGCTTGTATCAATTCAGTTATGGGAAGAACTGAACTGATACCGGCTGAACTGATCAAATCAGTTTTAAAACAATAGCTAAACAGTTAAAAGACATAAGATATGTTTATGGATGTTCGGAGATTTCAACTGCTCCTATGTCACCCCTTCTACCACCTCGGGTAGGATCTACGAGAAGACTTTGACTTATACAACACCTTCTACAAACTTGCTCCAGAAGAGCAGCACCCAAATAGAACTCCTAGCACTCAAGATTGCAGGCAGCACCTAACAATCCGCATAATGTTTAACGTCTCTTATGCCAAGACTACAAACACAATGTTTAATGTCTTTGTGTGAAGACTCGCTCAGCTAAACAATAAGCTCAACTCTCTGCATATGTGAGTGATTGTGTGTGAATGTGTGAGAACTGATCTAATCAATACAACACGAAGGTGTTCTCACACAACTGGGCTAACTGCTTCTAGTAAGCTGATATGAAATGAGCGTGCCCTCTGTTTTCTTCACACACTAGTATTTTGTTGTAGTTCTTCTCATTTCTTCAATGGTCTTGATCTGGTATTTATAGTCGCTTAGCTGACCGTACATGAAGACACAATGATAATGTCCGTTGTATTTGCATGTGCTTCCTTATGATATGTCTCTTCATTCTGACGACTGTTTTGGAAGCTTTCCTCTTTTAGCTCTGCTGCAATGTCAATTATTGTACCTTCGTCCGTAAAGTAGCTTGTATCTTGTACCTTGTATATTCATACTTAGCTGGATTCTATTTGATAGTCTTGTCGTGATATGCGAATTGATCAGTTACTAGTGATCTCCTGAACTGGTCTGGTGAACTCAGTTTGGAACTCAATAGCTTCAGTTTTGGCTCGGGAACTGATCAGTTCGGGACCTAATCATTTTCAGCTTTTCTGCGCACTAGATAAACTTGTTAGAAACAAAATAACAAGTTTTGTTAACATTAAAATCAAGATTGCGAACATAAAATATTCCAACAAAGTGTAACAGCTTTAGGCTCAGTTAGTGTTACTGATAAACTTGCTTTGCACGATGTTCTTCATATTCCTATCTTTGATTCAAACTTACTTTCGATCTCCAAATTTACTATAGAACACCACTGTACAATCACATTTTCCCCTCATTTTTGCCTTTTTCAGGACCAATCGAGTGGGAGGATAATGGGGATTGGTAAGGATTGAAATGGTTTGTATCATCTCGAGTCTCTCAATTTTCGTTCAAATGGTACTGTTTGTTCTTCTTCCTTTAGCAATTGTAACACCACTTCTTGTAATACTTTGTCTTCTGCTGCAAATGAAACTGATTGTAATGTTTGGCACAAAAGGCTTGGACATATTTCTTCTTCATGAATGCAAATGTTACTTTTTTTCTCAAAAAACTTTGAGTTGTCTCATTGCCATATCTGTCCACAATCTAAGCATACTAGGTTGCCATTCCCTTCTGAGAGTGTTTCAACTTCTACTATCCTTTTTCAACTATGTAGCACGGATACCTTAAAAAAATTTTTTTTGAAGTATCGGATACCGATACGACACGGATACGGATACGGATACGACACGCGGATACGCGTGTCGGATACTTCAACATCCGTGTCGTTGACTTTGTTTAGGGTTGACCAGTCGGATACGTTTTGGACACGGCGAGGACCCGCCATGGATACGGCGTGGATACGTTTTTCGGATACGTTTGGGCAAAATTGCAAATATTTAAAAGTTTTAGGGGTTAATTAAAAAAATTAAAATTTCTAAGGACTAAAAGAAAAATAATTTAAAATAAATTAGGCTGGACTTTTAAATCCCTAAATACATTTGTCAGTCACTTTCATTCTATTTCTGCTCAAAATATTACATCTATCTCTATAATTTTTACATCTATCTCTATACATTTGTCCGTCTCTTTCATTCTATTTATGCTCAAAATATTACATCTATCTCTATAATATTACATCTATCTCTATAATTTTTACATCTATCTTTATACATTTGTCCGTCTCTTTCATTCTATTTCTGCTCAAAATATTACATCCATCCCTAAATAATATTTTGTACTTAAGATATTATGAATAATGAAATATTACATCTATCTCTATAATTTTTACTTTTCAATACTAAATTTATATAAATATAAATATATATAATATTTATATATATTTTAATGATTGTCGTATCCTAGCCGTATCGTGTCTTATATTTTCAAAATTTGACGTGTCGCCGTATCCGTATCGTATTCGATACGATACTCGTACTCGTATCCATGCAACATAGCTTTTCAATTACTTCTCATGGACATTTGGGGTCCATTCCATGCTCCTACACCACGGTGAGAAGTAATTTCTCACTATCGTCAATGATTGCACTCGCATGACTTGGGTGTATCTCATGCAGTCCAAACTTGATGTTCTGCCAATGGTCAAGAACTTTGTGATCCTTGTTAAAAATCAATTTTCAGTCCACATTAAAATCATTCGCACTGACAATGTGCTTGATTTTTTCAAATCAGAATGTACAGTGTTCTTCTCAACCTTACGAATTCTTCATCAAAGTTGTTGTGCTTATACTCCACAACAAAATGGGGTTGTGGAACGTAAGCATCTTCATATCTTGAATGTAGCCAGGTCCCTTGTGTTTCAAGCTCAGTTCCCAAAATGTATATTGGGGCGATTGAGTTCTCACAGCAAGCTACTTAATCAACCGAACTCCTACTCCTCTATTATCAAATAAAACTTCTTTTGCAATGCTTTTTGGCAAACCTCCTTCTTACAATCACCTTCTCGTCATAGGCTGTTTTTGTTATGCTTCATTGTTGCCCAAGGTTGATCAATTCTCCCCTCAGGCTACTGCTTGTGTCCTACTTGGTTATTCTCCTTCTCAAAAGGATATCATCTTCTCGATCTCACCCACAAGCGCAGATTTGTCTTCCGAGATGTTCTTCCCTTTTTCCCATACCCCTTACCAATCTTCTGTATTTCTCCCTCCACCTTCTCATGATATTTTTGATCCTCTACCAGCAAATATTCCATCCACAGGTTCATCTCCTCTAATTCCTGTGATCCCTCTGACTCAAATCCCCAGAAGGTCTCTTCGTAATCACTTGCCTCCCTATTGGTCTCGAGATTATATTTCTCCAACCATTTCTTTTCCCTTGGCCTCTACTTCTCATCCTTCATTAAATTTTATAACCTATTTCCATATGTCGACCCCCTACGAGGCCTTCTTAACCTTTATTTCAGCCATCAAGGAGCCTACAACTTACCAAGAGGCAGTAACTGATTCTAGTTGGAAATTAGCTATGGATCAAGAATTTGAGGCTTTAGAGGCCAACAAAACTTGGCAAATGGTTGACTTACCAGCTGGAAAGAAGGCTACAGGTAATAAGTGTGTTTACAAAGTGAAATACTGTGCTGATGGCAGTCTAGATCGATTCAAGGCTAGGATAGTTGCTAAAGGTTATACACAGGCAGAAGATCTCGAGTATCATGACACATTTTCTTCTGTTGCTAAGATTGCTACCATGGTCAGCCTTCTAGGTGTTGCAGCTCTCAGAAATTGGCCTTCTTTCAAGTGGATGTCACTAATGCATTTTTGCAGGGGGAGTTGGATGAGGAAATTTATATGGTTCTTCCACAAGGATTTGGTATTCAGGGGGAGTCTAAGGCATGTCGATTACTCAAATCCTTGTATGGGCTAAAGCAAGCTTCACGCCAATGGAACAAAAAATTTGCTCACGTGATGATGCTAGGTGGTTTCGAGCAATCTAAGCATGACCACTCCCTGTTTGTAAAAAGGGATGGGACATAAATCACATTGTTACTGGTTTATGTGGATGATATAGTAATCACAGGGAATCACACGGACTCCATAATAGCGTTGAAAGATCATTTACATTATGTTATACGAGTTAAAGACTTGGGAACTTTGAAATTCTTTCTTGGCATTGAAGTGGTTCGATCCAAGTTAGGAATTTATCTAAACCAAAGGAAATAAGCATTGGAGTTGTTGTTAGAGGCAGGTGTATCAGGAGCAAGGCCGTGTGACACTCCAATGGAACGAAACATGAGACTAACTTCTAAAGAATATGATGTGAGTCTGGGAGAAGAAACTATAAATGATGCCCTGCTTCCAGATGCTGGAGTGTATAGAAGATTAATTGGTAACAAAACCAGATTTTTGCTATGCTGTGCAGAATCTGAGCCAGTTTATGCATGCACCAAAACTGTCCCACATGGAAGCTGATTTTGAGATATTTGAAAGCTACACCAGGGATGGGAATTTTACTGTCTTCTAAAGGTGCATTCAGTTCGGAAGCTTTTTGTGATTCAGATTGGAGAACTTGTCCCATGTCCCGAAGATCTATCACAGGGTGTTGTGTAAAGCTTGGTGAATCTCTGATTTCATGGAGAACAAAGAAGCAAAGCACAGTGTCACGATCATCTGCGGAGGCGGAGTATAGAGCAATGGCCACCACAGTATGTGAGATAGTTTGGATTGTTGGAATCTTAAATGAAATGGGAATAGAGCTACTGGAGCCAGTAACATTTTGCTGTGATAATAGAGCTGCACTTCACATAACCACAAATCCAATCTATCACGAGAGTACCAAGCATATAGAGATAGATTGTCACTTGATAAGAGAAAAAAATTCAACAAAAACTGGTGAAAACTTCGCACTCACACAGGAGAGCAGCATGCGGACGTATTCACAAAAGCTTTGGGGAAGAGCCAACATGGATATTTATTGACAAGCTTGGTGCGATAAATCTATACCAAGCTTGAGGGGAGTGTAAAGAAGTCGCATTTTATTTTGTAAGCGGTTTTTTTAGTTTGTAGCGAATAGGAGGATAGAGATGTATATATGTGCTTCCTTTTCATTTTGTACAGACATTGCGGAATTGAATGAAAATTTTTCCAGTCTTTATTTCTTGCTCACTTTCAACAAGGTATATTTTGATTACATTTTTTAACAATTTATATTTTTGGAGGATCGAGGTTACCTATGGCATTGCACATTATTGCGTTTTGCTTTGTTAATTTTTATTTTGAGCCTCGAAAACTTTATATTGCTAATTGAATTGTATTATTACATATTTTGGTACGATTGATGTTTGATCATGTGCTGATCACGGATTAATGTGGAAGATTTATATATTTTTTCAATGATTCTGATTGAATTGCCACTTTTATAGTGGATAAGGCAGAACAATATATCATTTTTGTTTTCCGTATCTTATATTTCCCAAGTTTGGATTTTGTTTCCTTGTAGAATGATAGGATAATAATGTTTAGCTTAGAAATCTCTTTTTTTAGTCTGTGTTGTGGATAACATGTTTTTATCCAAGTCGACATAGGAAATGAAGTCCAGCTTAGTTGCTGACAATAAGGAAATTGGCGCACTTTTATGATTTTTGATCATTTACTCGTAATTTATGAAAGAATTTGATTCAAATGGCGAAAAAGATTCAAAATGTTTCATCTCTTAGAAGAGTGAAGTTTACGATTGTTAGGTTTTTAAATTTGGAAATTTGTGAGTATGAGTATTATTTTCTTGAATATTGAACTCAGAGTCGACACCTAGTAAGATATAATAATTGATCGCATTGCCTGTAAGACTGTATGACATGATTAATTGTATCTATATTTCATCTGTGAAGGGTGCACAAGCAGTTGGAATGGGTGTGGAGGCTCAAAAAGTGCGTGCTGCTGCTGAACTGTACGAAAGAGCAAATGATATTTTGGGGTATATCAAACTTCTTGTTATGAACTCTTTTTAAAATTCAAATCCTGATGCTTTAAGAAAATTTTGAAATGTGGAGTATAAGAGCTCATAACTTCTGATAGTCCTGCATATCTTTAGGAAATCAAAGAATAAGACAGCTGTTTAATCTTTCATTGTTTAACATCTTGAGCTCAATCTATTCTCTTTCCAACAAATCTGCAGTCATCATGAATTTCCATTTGTAGGAGATGTATAGGTGGTAATAATAGTGTGCCTTAAGACACAGCATTGATAGAACTCCCTTAATCAGCTCGTGGAATAAATCTACACTCCCAGGCTGTTTGACTGTGGATTAATCCTTTCATTTATTTACATATAGGCTATAGCATTTCTTTTTAAAGCAAATATATATATTTTTTTGATACATTTTAAAGCAAAATTCAATTTAATTGTAGTGAGTTGTTTTATATGTAGTTTTAATATGCATTTGTAATTAACTGTTATATCATGTCAAGGTTCGACATTTTGGATATTTGCGTCAATGGACCAAAGGAAAAGCTTGACAGCACTGTTCTAAGCCAGGTATGCCTCCATTATAGGAATTGTCATGCTTTTCGTAAAACCCTATCATGCATTTTTAAAAAGTGCAACAAACAATAGAAAAGCTCTGTTAGTATGAATTAACTGTGGAAATACACTCCATAGTTTCCTACATATAAAATTCTAAATTTTAATCCAATCAAGTTGAGTTACTTATTGATCAGAAAATTACTGGAAAATGATGTCGTGAAACATTTGGTTTTAGTTATCAAAATAAAATGGCATTTAATTACACTTTTTGAAGAAATATTCTTATGCAGTATGATTTTTTCAAATTTAGTTGCATGATATAGTCCTATCTGATGTGATTCTTGAACCCCCTTCATTTAAACACAAACACCAGTGCACTCTTGGATGATCATAGACATTATACCTGTCAACCTGCGGACATAATTCTGGTTATATAAAAGTTAAGTTATAACTGACTCTTTTTTTTTATCCATTTGCTCAGCCAGCTATTTATGTCACAAGTTTAGCTGCAGTTGAGGTGCTCCGAGCTCGTGATGGTGGGCAGGAAATAATTGATTCTGTGGATGTGACATGCGGATTGAGTTTGGGAGAATACACTGCTCTTGCATTTGCTGGAGCTTTCAGGTGAAATTTCTGAGGGAATGTTATGTTAAAGCTCGAATTTGTGATGATTGCATTGTGGATACAGCCTTGGATTGGTTTTCATATACTTTATGGCAACATCGCAATAACTTATGATGAAGTTTGTTTCTGATGGTTTGTTTTCATGCTGCAGCTTTGAGGATGGGCTGAAACTGGTTAAATTAAGGGGTGAAGCCATGCAGGTACTTCTAAAACTATCCCATTCATCTATATGTGAACAAATGTATTAAAGAACTCTCTGAAATGCCACTTCTTTTGCCATCTTCAGGATGCTTCTGATGCTGTTAAAAGTTCAATGGTTAGTATTGTCGGTCTAGACTCTGCAAAGGTGCAAGAGCTTTGTGATGCTGCCAATGAGGAAGTAGATGAAGCAAACAAAGTTCAAATCGCAAATTTCTTGTGTACTGTAAGTTCGTATCCACTTTTGGATCTCTCATCAGACTGCATATATTTGGCTATGCAATAATTTTAGACTGATACTTTTCTTAATTTGATCCTGTGGAATGTATTACATGATTATTTAAGATGCATTGTCCTCATAGGGAAATTATGCTGTATCTGGAGGACTTAAAGGAATTGAAGCTGTGGAAGCAAAAGCAAAATCATTCAAGGCTAGAATGGCGGTAAATTCTTTCTTAATTACCTCTTGACATATTTTTCTTTAGATAATTTTAGTCTCGGGTACCGTTTGGTTCATGGTATGAGATATATAGTATGAGGATAAGTAATATTTTGTAATAATAAAATAAATAGAAAATGATAGTTAATATAGTGTTTGATTTAATTGATTAAATTTGAGATAATATGATATTACCATTTTGTCCTTGTTGAAAATATTAATAATATTATTTATTAAGGGTAATATCGTAATTTTATATTATTGATTTGATTGATGTGAGATAAATTATTACGAATTTGATTGATGTGAAATAAATAATTAATAATTTGATTGATCGAGATAAATAATACTTGTACAAAACAAGTGATATGATAGGACTATTTATATTAGTACTTAGAAGTACTTGAACCAAACGGTACCTTAATGTCTGACCACGTAAGTTTTCCTTTAACAGGTCCGATTAGCTGTAGCTGGTGCTTTCCACACTGGATTTATGAAACCAGCTGTATCAAGACTAGAAGCTGCTTTGGCATCTACAGAAATTCGCATTCCCAGAATACCAGTTATATCTAACGTTGATGCAGAACCACATGCAGATCCTGAAACAATAAAGAAAATACTCGCTCGTCAGGTAAACTGGCAACTTCAGAGATGGACCCAGCCCTACTCAGTAAAAACAATTTTGTTTATTTTATTGATGAGTAGTGCAGTTTGTCCCTCGCCTCCCCACTCCTCACTGGTGCAAAAAATCTCAAATTGGTTTTTGCACCTATGGATATTGTTCTGTTGAGCCTAAGAGCTGGATTCTATCGGAATCATTCCTTTTTATTCTGCAACTTCAGGTGACTTCTCCTGTTCAATGGGAGACGACAATGAAGACTCTATTAAGCAGTGGATTGGCAAAGAGCTATGAATTAGGACCTGGAAAGGTACGAGTCATTACCATGAAGAATTTTGCTTAGTGCTAAAAAGCTCTTGGTTTCTTCTGAGACATTTGTTGATAAATGATCAGGTTATAGCTGGTATCGTAAAAAGGATGGATAAAGGTGCTTCCATTGAGAATATCAATGCCTAATCGTGTACTGATGATTGATGTTATATATTTTGGGCGTCTACTAACAATTTCTTGGCTGAAATGTTTTGGTCGAGCCTCGTTTCTGCTTCTTTTTGCGTGTACAAGGTTGCTTCAATGTTGTTGTTTTAAGTTAATTTTGAGCCTGAGTTTTGTCAAGCCACAAAAAGGATTAGTTTGTAGTGACTTTGCTGCGGTCTTGGTTATCAGTGGATGAGCACTTGTTTGAGACCATCGTTTTACTTTGATTGAACTATCAAGTTCACTGACAGTCGATGTATGGGAGAAATCTATATCCTATTGCAGAAATTTCGATGAAGCAAGAAATTTTACAATTCATCGTAAAAGGTTACAAATTGTAGTTATTTTCATTATTTGTGAAAATCTGTCTTTATCAATATGGTAAAAATGATAATATGACCAAAAGAAAAAAATTGCTACATTCGATCAGCAAGAACCACATCATGGCACTTGATTGAATGGTGAATCATTCTGGAAATAATATCATGTACGCGCTCGTGTGCTAACGATTCCAGCAATGATATTTCCTACTTCTTCGCTGCAATCTTCCTGCACATGATGCCCTGCCTGAAAAAACATAAGCAATGCAGCCTGGCTTTAATACGTGCATATTAAAAAATATTCCAATGCTATAAATTCCTTGAAAATATATTGAATATGTTTCCAGATTTCAGTTAAAACTATTCTTTATGAGATAATTTGCATGACTTAGTACTCAGCAGCAATGGATAATGAGTTTGTATGATGATAGTTATTTCTTTTTTGAAAGTAAATGAGTTGTTAGATAAGCTAAGATCACCGTAGGAAGTGTGATCAATCGATGTTTAGATTCATTGCAGAAATCTTCCACACCGTCATAACTTAACCAGCGGTCTCTTTGACCCCAGCAAATAGTAGTCTCAACTTTCCAATTTGTTCCCATGAGTATTTTTCTCATCTCTTCCACACAGCCCTGCCGAATAAATGAAAATAACGAATTTCAGAAACTTACAGTAAGAGGTTTAGGATAGGAAATGATATTCGAGCTAAAAGGATACATGGTTTTGTAACTCAACATGTACAATTTATCATACATCTGCATTTCTTGTGAATTTACTTTAACCAACTATGAAAAACTACTATTCATTTAAAACTATTAGTAGGCACTTAAAACAGATAATGTTCAGATGTGATGCAACTATTAATTCCTCATCTTTAACAGAAAGTAGCACCTTTAGTTCCTTTTTCATCGATCTACTAATTGCATTAAGAGCAAAACCGGCAGAACCGGAAGTGAGGTACGGTCTTCTGTAAACCATTGCGACTTCTTCCTTGATCTTGTAAGGTCCACAGCTAGTCAGGGCTTTATCACTGGCTCTTAAAGGATCCTGATGTAGGTAAAATTCAAATCAATGGGGAGAAAACCAAAAAGTTAAGTGCTTAGAAATGATGTGAAGTAACGAAAGATAGTTGAGATCTACAAATTTGGTAGTGTAAAAGATACATTTCCACCTGAGAAAAAATTTCCCCCAACAAAAAGTTGCTGAATATAGCCAACGTCGATGGAAGTTCGGCATGTTTTGCTGTCAGCTGTAGCAACAAGATTTAAACAAAATTTAGGCACATTTAATGCTCAACAGAAAGGTAAATGTGGATCTGAGATAAAATATCAAAATGAGTGTGGAAAAAATATATGCATAATTGTGAAGTTCGCGAGCATACCGGAGGATTCAGGAGAATGACATTATCTAACTTTTCTTGATGATTGCTTGCATATCTGACCACAACCGGAGAGAAATATCCCTTTAGAGAATATCATAAACCGAAATTATTTTTCACCATCTCATGCCACGAGGCAGGAAAACTTTGATTTATTGAAAATAATTAAAACGTATGTACCTGGACAACAAGGGTAACCTTATCTTTCGAGAATTCATCGATAACAGACTCTAACGATGCCACATATTCTGAAAATCAGATGACAATTTCGGGCATTGAAAATATTCTTCTTTTTCCACAAAATTGGCATAACAACATCATATACTATTATGCAGGTTAAGTACTTTCGATCATACCATCCAAAGTGTAGTCAAAGCCATATTTTGGTTGAGGTTTATCTGAAAATCCAAACCCTTAGGAAACAGAACTTCACAATGTTAGTTTAAACCACCAAATGACAGAGAATGCAACATAGGGATTATGAGTACATCAAACCACGAACAAGATGTCATTATAGAATTAGAAGAAAAATTCAAACCCAGTCAAAAGTCCTAATCTTTAATCATGAATACCAGCAATTTACTCAGGCACAGAAAATTTTTCTCCGCATAACTTTATTTCCATGAAAGGTTTATATGTTTCATTTATGGATCAATGGAACAAAAAAGAACTTTAAATATATAACGAGATCCTTCGGTCTGACCACAACCGTGAGGTAACTATAAGAGTAATCAACGATAGTGGATAAATCTTACCTAGCCAATCAAAAGCAATAGCACGGTTAGTCTTTGAGAGTATAGGTAGAACATTGCGATAGGAATATGCCTAATAAAGAAAATGGAACAGCATTATTGCTCTATTCTCGTTACAGCAATTCATAATGAAAAATATTTCCCTACTGCTCATGTTAGATAGTGGACAGTAGTTAATTATCTGATAAACCATTGAAATTTATACTGGAAAAAAATGCAAGAAATTTTTTCGATAATTAACATCTTTCAAAGTGATACATGTGTCTTGAATTGTTATTTAGTCCTTGGACTAATCACGAACTCACATCGAGCACGGAAGTACGCTATTCATATTTTACTACTTTTCATTAACCTTGACTGGACTGGCGAACAATCTAACCATTTAGCATATTGGTCCTTTCCTTCATATTTCATCATATTCAGCACCTAACTCAAGGTCATTGCGAAGTACCAATCAAACTTGTCTATATGTTTAGCAAGTCTCATTTGGATCTGAATGAAATCAATAGCCCTGTTTTTCAGCGTAAAAAAAGCCAAATTTAGCAAGTCCCATTTGGATATTAAGACAGCACTCGCTTAAGTTTCTTTGCATATGACGTACTTAGCTTGTAAGTTACTGATGAGGTAGATTACAAGTCAATGTAGGGTGCTTGAAAAAATATCAAGGGAATGAACTTGAAATCTTCAAAATAGTATTATTTCAGTAGCTTATAAATTATTTTGGAGAAGAATCAAAGACCCACCCAGCATCATTCAAAAGATCAAACAGAGTCCCGTATTTTGACAGAGTCGATGATTTATCCTAAGCTTTATTATCTTACAGCACAGCCATACTTCCCTAAAACTCCAAGAAATATTCACATTTTTCGAAATATACTTTTAAAACCATAAAAGAATAGTTGTTGCTACTGAAAGATCTTACATTCTGACCTGTGATGGGAAACCGTGTATTAAAACAATTGGAGGATTGCTAGGGCTTCCGCTTTCAACATAAAACCATCTATTAACCAAAATGAGTATGTTTCAATTGGTAATCCCTGCAAATAATGCATCCTCAATATCTGAAATCACAACTGGTAACTCTGTCGCCACCTTCAAAATCTGTAACAATCCTTTACACCAATTACCTGAACAAATCAGATGAGGTCTGTGAAGAACTAGCCAAAGCAAGTCCGAAAATCGGTTCTTTGGCTTTCTCCCCACTGCCACCAGCAACTGAATGCGCTTTTACCTTCACGAATGAAAAATCGCAATTACCGAAAGAGTATAAGCTCAAATCATCAAAATACTCGGATTTCAAATATAAGAAAAGATAGTTTTAGTACTTTTTGATCCAGGATTTCTGGTGAAGGAACCAAAAAAAAAAAAAGGAATCATTTTAAAGAAATATTGACCTCATTTCACTTCAAGCAAAACAATCTTGGACCGATCAAAAAAGGCAAAACAATCTTGGCTCACAAGAGACTTACAATCAGATGTTAAAACTTAAATAACACAGAACGTAGCATTCCTTCATATACACTTACAATCAGATGTTAAAACTTAAATAACACAGAACGTAGCATTCCTTCATATACATTGAAGGAACAAAGAGAAGATCAAGAAACGTACAATCTTCCCTTGCTCAAACCATTGGTCAGCAGGACTTGGTTCATCTGAATATTTACCTGTCCCAAACAAAGTAAACTTCATTTTACAGATTAACCCATAAATAATTGTCAAAACAAAGAAAATCTCCATGGATAAGAACTGGTAACCTCCACTAAAGGAAAACCCATCTCCCACTGAAGCTGGAGCATCCAACAAATAACCCTACAACCAGTAAATTTCAGCAATGCGAAAAATATAAACCACCAACATATTTAGATGAAATTTGGCGATTGTCTTAACATAAGGTGTACCAAATACCTCATCGGGATCACTCCCAGACTGGCAGCTTATGAGAAGCTGTTTCTTCTTTGGGAGGATTCGTGGAGTTGATTTGGTGAAGCTGCACTTTTTGAGGGTCGGAAGTGAAGCATAGGAGAAGCAGATGGCCATGGAAACGGTTGGAACTTTCGTTGGTGGTGGTTGAATATCCATACCTATCTATATATAAATGTAACCAACAAATACATTATATTATTTTTTATTTGCGTTTTTTATAAAAAAAATTTATTTTATTGGCAATGAATTTTTGTAGTCGGAAAACCTAGCACTTAAATAATAATTAATACACCGATATACGTGTTGCCTACTTGTACTATAATTTATTTAGTTTATATTTAAATGAATATCAAAATATAATTATAAGAAATAATCAGGGACTATATTGCAATTTTCATATATGAATTTAAAAAATAAATATGAAAAAGAACGGAAAAACAAAAAAACTAAGTAGGAATTGAACCAACAACTTAATGTTTAGAAAGCAAAAATTCTATCCACTGAGCTACATGTGACTTATATTAAAATTTAAACATTTTAGTAATATATATAGTTAATTTTTTTACTGGAAAACTCGTATCACTTTTATTAAGGATAATCATTCATGGATACAATATTAACCAACCAAGAAGAAAAATCTCCATTTACCCAACAGAAAGGTGTAGGAGAAGGAAAAACAAATTGTGCTAAAGTGTGTGCAACAATATTAGCCGAGTGTCGCATGTGCTTGAGGTTAAAAACTCTTTGTTCCACGACCATATTTTTTATCTCCTGAGCACAAGAGCCAATATAACCAAAATCTAGCGATGGTTCCATGACTGTTTGTACGACCATCTGAGAGTCAGAGAAAACTTGGACGTTGGAGAAGCCCCTTTCCCTCAACTTATCTAAATCCATCTTTAAAGCTATAAGTTCCGCATGTACCACAAATAGTGGTTTCTCAATTCGACGCCCAAAAGCAAGTATTAAGTTCCCGTCGGAGTTCCGAAGTACTCGTGCAACACCAAAAGCATTCTGTTGATCCCTGAAGGCGGCATCCACATAGAGTCGGAGTTGTCCCACTGGGGGTGGGTGCCAGACCCTTGGTGAGCTACATACAGGTCCGAGATTGCCAATATGAACATCACGCTGTGCAGCCCAGAATTCTTTAATGTACCTATCATCCCATTGCTGCAATAAAGATTTACTTGTACCCTCTGTGCAATATGTATTCCGAAGACGATCTTGCTACACACCCCAGGTCCTGCAAGCAAACCTTTCAAATTCAAATTTACTTAATTGCTCCATCATCCAAAAACAGATGTCAAATGTAGTGCGCCCTCGAACCTGTTTCAGTAATTTTTTAAAAACCTGGCCCTTCCAAAATCCCCGGATTTCTTGACAGAAAAATAGTGCATGATCCGTAGTGTCCCTATAAAACCCGCGTAGTGGGCATACCCCTGCGACCGATACATGATGTGTTAAAAAATTCATCTCGGTTGGGATAATATATAATTATATTATTAAAATAGAACATGATACCAAAAATTAGTTACTCTATATGTGTCAAACTTATTAATATAGTATAAATAATTATTTTATTATTATGGATAACCCAAAACCTTTCCCCGAATAAAAAAAAACAATAGCAACAATAATATACCAATACTTATTCCCAAATACTCTTTTTCATAATATTCCTCTTTTTATGAAAATAAAAAAACTTGAATATCAAATTTTGTTGGGTGAATCCATTGTTTTTTCGGGAGAGCAATCGGAACGTGTTGTATGTACTGTTGTATGCTTTTTAGATATTTGAGCAGTATCATTACCACTAGCTGTAATTTGTTATAAAGTGACAAACGTTCGATGTTATAATTATTATCATAGTCAATATCATATTTTATAATTCGTATAAATTGCAAGAAGTACAATTATTGAGAGATGAATTGTTGATATACAATAGTTACCCAGTTGGCCCAGCTGGGGAAGAAATTCGAAGCGTGACGTTTTGATCGCTGTATAATTTAAAATATTCGAGTTACATCATTACTATCAACTATAACTTTTGGTAAAACGACAAGTGTTCAGTCTTACACATTTTATTGAAAAACAATTATTCCTCATAATTACACGTTATACAAAAACTTAGTGTACTTAACATTACACTTTACATAAAAACCACACGTAAAAGACAACCATAAAACTAATATGTAAATTACACTAAAAAAATCACATAAAAAAGTATAAAAATATAATACTTTATACAACATATATGTATTTTTAAAAAATGGTTCTAAAAAATGGATGGATTTTCATATTAGGATGGGATAGGGTTTTTCTGGTTCTCATTTTTCTCACCTCGGAGAAAGGAATTTTTGTTTCCTCCATTTTAGTTTTAAAATCACTACTCATTCATAATTACTTTCATTTAGTTTAAAAAAAATGATATGCATGGAAAACAAATTAATAATACTTGTATTAAAACGTTCTAAAATTTTTCTTAAAATTACATGGTTTTTTTTTTTAAATAAAGAGACCGAAAATTTAATCTCAAAAGAATATAAAAATTGAATAATAAATTTTAGCAACATAACTTTTGAAATTTTCATCTCCGCTATCATAAATAAAATACATCATCATTTAAAATAAAATAATAATAATATTATTCTTCAACCTGACCTCGAGTTTAACCAACAAAATCTAATAATATTTCTGCATAAAAATTTATAATCTCAACCCAAAAAATCAATAAAAATCTAGTACGCAAAAATTAACTCATCGTGAAAATCCATAAACTCAATTATTTTCTGAAGAATTAAAAGGCTCGGATAAGTGCTCTAGACTACGAACACTCATCCTAGCTAGACATAACCATATCAGTCATTATCACCTGCATCGATGAAATTTAGTGAGCCTAAAAGCCCAAAAAATAGTTCCAGAGATACCAAATAATACATAATAAAACAAGACATGTATTAAACATTTTACTCAAAACTTTAACATATAAAAACATTTTCGACACTTCACTTTTTTTTAAAAAAAAATAAAACTAACTCAAAAAATTTTAAAAAATATATAAAAGTCGAACAATCAACTTTTTCTCATATCTTCCTCAACCTCAAATACTCAAAATATTTTATGAAGTGTTTCTAAAAAATTTTATGCAGTCATTCGTAATAGTCGCTTAATCAACATACAAAGATCTAGGTTTGGCAAGTGTAATGTCTGAAATAAATATCACAATTTGTTGATTTAGTAATGTGATATTACTAAATAATTAATGATTTTTTTGTAAAGAATGAAATATGACATATCTTGGTCATATGAAGTCCAAATGATTTGATATTTGGATATAATGTAGAAAACTCAAAGATATAGAAGTTTCATATTTTGAGTTTTGGCAAATTTGATCGTTTGACTGGTCCGAAAGGATATACCGGTATTAAAATGTTAAATATTATATATTATATTATACTATTTTATTTTATTTTATTAATATAATATAATATAATATAATAAAAAAATAAAAAAAATTAATTAAAAAAATGGATTGAGTCGGTGGAATTCAAATATGAATTCCACCGAACACAGCAGAAGGAATAGTAACAGACGAGAAGTGAGAGAAAAGAGTTGATACGATTTTGGATTTTCTTTTCGATTTTGCGACTTACCGGTTTATCCAATTGACGAACCGACTTCAGTTCTAGGATCGTTGACACGAGGTCTTCGATTTGAGGTATAAATTTTATATTTTTGGTGGTATTTGAAATTCATCGATTTCTGGAATAAATCCGATAAATTGTTAAATTATACAGAAATTGAAGATTGTTGAATAGTGTATGATTTTAACGAAGTAGAGAAGATTATAGTGATATTGTTTTGAATTATTCCTAATTTATTATAATTAGAGATTTTAATTGTTGAATTGAGATTGGAGAGCTGTTTATTAGTTGTTATTAATTCTGATTGTATATTCGGAGTCTACGAAATATAGGCTACACGTTGATATAAAATTTTCACAATTTGACGGATGCTGTAAAATAACCTATTATTTGATGTTAAATTAATTAGTGTGTATTTGATGGTAGTATTGTGAATTAAATACACTAGAATATTAAATTGATGAACGATAAGAATTTATAATCGAGTTTTATATGTTGTTGAATTAATTATTGTTGGGCTATTTGATGTTGTATATTGAGGATGTTATAATTGTATTGATACAGTGATAATGATCTGATAATTGTTGTTGAATTATTTAGATACAACACAAGCCTCTGGATCAAAGAAATAGCCAGATTATATATATACTCGATTATCAGGTACGTGTTTACGAGCATATGTTGTTATTGTTTAGTATTGATTAATACTATTGCGTTGAATGATGATAAATCCCTGGTATTGGGTGATTTGATATTATATTTGTTGTTGTTTATTATCGTTGATATTGTTAGCTGTCGTTGTTGGGAGACGTCACGTTGATGTTGTTCGTTCGACGATATTGCTGTCACCGGTGTTGGGGTGCGACATATCGTCGATGTTATTCGTTCAACGATATTGCTGTCGTCGGTGTTGGGGTGCGACGTATCGTCGATGTTATTCGTTTAATGATATTGCTGTCGCCGGAGTAGGGGTGCGACGTATCGTTGATGTTATTCGTTCGACGATATTGCTGTCGTCGGTGTTGGGGTGCGACGTATCGTCGATGTTGTTGTTGCAGTAGTATGAGAGTGATGACGTTGATATCGTTGGTGGTTTGAGTGTCCAGAGACAGCAAAGAGAGTATTTCTATTATCATGCCAGTTATATTTTATATTGTTGATAATATAACTGTTATGTATTACAATGATGATTATTGTGTATGCTCACCCTTTGTGAGCTGTTTCTGTTGGACAGGTTACAGGACTATGCTGTGAGACAGGATAATGGTGAAGAACTAGGTGTGTCTAGTCAAACAGTCCTGTAGTTGATAGTAGATAGAAACAATATAGTTTATTGTCTTACTTGAGTTGCATGTGTGTATGTATTATACTGTTTCTGCTGCATTGACGTAGATAGTGTGGTGATTGCATTATTTTGTCGTATATGCATTATATTATTACGTCGTTGAAAAGAAAATTTTTATGCATATGACGTCACATGTTGTATGATTATGTGGCGAGGTTTGGGGCGCCACAGCAAGACACTCTAACCCCAAGGCCGACATCCACATGCCCTTAATCAGTCAAGTTGGAAGAGGCACCCTGACTCAACAGATGACATTCAAAACCCGTAAACACTCAAGTTAACAGAAACATTTCGACCCAAAATACTGATATCCAAAACCTGTAATATTAGTCATAACTTCACTACAAATCATAAAAAATCTTAAATTTTTTCATCATTCTCAGAACTTTGTGCTGCCGGAATAAAAGTACATGTTCTGCCCAAATTTTAGAATTTACACATGTCCAAAAATTTTTGGGATAGAAATACAATTCAGCATTCTGCGCACTTAGGTAAATTCATTAGAAACCAAATAAAAAGTTTTGTTAACATCAAAATCAAGATTGCTAACATGAAATGTTCCAACATATACTTAGGGGATCATGGACGATGCTACTAGACGCTCTAACCATGATCTGATGGATGCGATCAGACTTGAGTTCTGACTTTCTTGATCAAGAGGTTGATGAAAAAATGAAGCTAATTAGGGTAAGCCTTGATAAGAATAAATGTTCTTTTGAATCACAATGTAGTTGTGAACCCAATGTTAGTTGTATATTTGAACCATTGAAGGTCACACAAGTGCTGAATTCTATGTTCCTGTTGAGATAGTCAAGTTCAAAGAGTTGAATTTGACGATTGTAGCTTGATAGAGATCAAACAGATTTCTTATAAAGGAGTTTATAAGTCGATTTTATGTAATAGAAGATATGGAAGTTAGCTTAACATCTAAGTAAGTGAGGAGAGTTGAACTGCTTGTTTTGGTGAAGGAGTTAACAAAACTGATAGCTGCTAAAAATGGATCAGTGGAAAATTTTGTTATTCAAAATATTCAATTTTCATTATATGAACGAGATTTTTACCTTCGACACATCGGTACCGTTTGATTGTCGATCGAGGTTATAATGTGTACATAATTATTTATTTAGTAAATTTGAACCTACTAATTAAATAATAATATTAGTAGTAATAACTACTATGTACAATATTCTCATGCAATATTGTAAAAAAGATAAAACTGATCAATTAATTAATAGTTAATTAAGAAATTAAATATTGATTATTTAATTTTATATATGTATTTAACCGAACTGATTTTTAAGTCGGTTAAATAACCGATATTTTTTTAAAAAAAAATGCGAATTATAACCAAAAAAAGAAAAAGAAAGCATGAGTGCATGACTATCTTGAACGATACAAACTTGAAGATATTACAATCACCAAAACGTAAGCATGAGTGCATGAGCATGGGCATGAGTGCATGACTATCTTGAAGGAAATCTAGTATCTCATCATAATATTATTGTGCAATAGATGGAGAGCTTTTCTTCATCAAGTTTGATTTTAAGAAATGGAAATTGCTGCTCCATCAGGGTTTGAATAGGTGTTGGACCATGAAAAATTCCTTCAAAACCATCTACTTTTGTGCTTGTCGTGGCGCGACATTAATTGGATTATGTTCTTCTCAGCATTTACCACATAATCTGCATGTCCTCGTATCCACAACTTTGAATGTCATTATGCAGTTTCAGAAGCCCGGTACCTCAAGAAACCAAAAGTCCGAAATACACGAAAAAGAACATAAGATAGAAAAAGTTTACAGTAGAAAAATGTGTTAGCATTAGCCATGGATGGACATAGAATAATGTTCGAGAAGTAAGAATTCATAAGATGAAACAGAAAGCATAAAGTCTGTTGTCAAACAAATAGCAGAAATGATATTCAAGAAAACGAAGCCAATCCCATGAACTTTAATAGATAATTATTTGACTTGCTATACACATAATTATCTCATCTTTGGACAATACTGAATAAATCAAAGCAAATCTACGAAAAGAACAAAACTTAGAATACTAGGACATATTTATGCAAAATACGTAAATCACCCAAAAAAGCAAAGTAAAATTCATATTCTATTTTTTTTTAATTTCTTCAAAGAAAAGAAAGGAAACTAACGAAAGAAAGCGAGCTCAACGAAACAAACGAAGCGAACAGCAGGAGAAGATCGGTGCTTGTTCTAGAATTCAAGCTTGATGTACAATCTTCTCATCATAACAAAAATTATACTGGGTTGACAAGTTTGGCCCATATATGAAAAATTGGGCTTCTGTTCAATGAATTTCTAATGACCCATATATAATTTAAATTAATATAAATGTTAAATCAGTTATTTCGGTTTAATCGAATTTTTCAAATTAAAACCGAAACCAAATCGAATTAACCGATTTTTTAAAATTTCAAAACCATACTTCCGAATTGACAGAACCGAATTTTCGAATTATTTCGGTNTTATCAAATGTTGACTTTGCATGATATTTTCAATAAAAAAGAATACTACATGAGAATTTTAATTAATGGAATTACAATGTCTTGATTCAAGTAGGATTCCTGATTTGATCATGAATCAAAACTTAAAAATATTTCATTAAGAATTATATGAAATAACATAATTTTTGCAAAAACTTTTGTCCTCTCTCCCTCACAATTTTCGGCCACCCCATATTTTAGATAACAAGATTTTGGTCATTCTTCCCCCGAAAATGCCGCAACACTGCCGGACTTCAGAAATTCTGACCATCCAACCTCAACGCAAACTTCATTTTGATATTTAGTGCGATCTATACAAAAAGCAAAGTTCTTGATCCTGGACTTGATTTGGCGATCCAAGAAGGAGGAAGATTCATTTATAAAGATTTACAAGAAGGATTATATCTTCTTAAAACCCGAATAGTTGGAGCCGACGTTATATACGCAAAGGTAAATCAGTAAATCATACAATACCCAATGAATATTTTAAACGTCCAAACAAATATTTTTTAACTTTTTCTTTGCTTTAGGTGTGAGAAAACGATACTCTTAGAATTAGACAGCAATGCAAAACTTATATACACAAAAATGAGGAAATCAATATAGATGGTGAAAGAAACAAAGTCAACTAGGTGAAGGTAATGAAGCTGGCATAGTATATATATACTTCGGAGATTTTTAAGAAAAAGAGAGGAAGCACGGGCAGCGGGTGGAGCCGAGGCCAGGTTTGATGGTGGAATCGTGATGAAGGTTCCCTCTTCAAAGCTTCTTCTCGTACACTTCTTGAGTCCTCATTTGACCTATTCTTTTTTCTCCAGATCAACTCTGTTCAAACACCGCACCATATGGGAAGATTTATCATTAAGGGTTGATTAATTTCAAAATTGACAAGAAACGTAGAATGAACCTTTTGACAATGGCGAAGATTGAAGAAATTCCTTGAACCTCTGCACAAGAACACGACATCACTCATCATTCCATAAAACTCTCGAAATGAATACCAAAAAAATTGGACTAAAATCGAAGCTTAAACACTAATTTGTTACCAAACTAGAACTCTTCGGATTTTGTAACATGCGAAGTCTGAAATAGTATCTTACTTCGTAGTTCTGTAACCGAAGTCGATTACAATATATTAATTCATAATTCAAAATTGCCGAAGTAAAAAGTAGTGAAATATATTATCAAAAAAAGTTTTTCATGAATTAGAGTCCTAGACACACACCAAAATCACGGCAATCACAAAAGAAACAAGCTGGAATCGATTTTGCTGTCTTGGCATTCATGGGGTTTGGTTTGTAGGTCTTAGTAGCTTGGCTTGGTTCGGTTGGACTGAGGATGGGCTAGAGCTCGTGAGGGGTCAGAGAAGGGACCCTAACCACCTTAGGGTTCGATTCGAGAGGCCTGGGAGGAGTCCTAACCCACTAGGACTCCTACCCGAGAATAGCACAACACATGCGCAGGGTGTGCAGGCTTCCAGTGGCTTGGGGGCTCGGTCTGTGGTTCAAGGGCCGGGCTAGGGTGCGTCCTTAGGGTCCTAGGCATGTGCGCTAGAGGTTGGTTGTCGTCTAGGTTCCTAAGCACACAAACAAGAGTCCATGGCTACTTGGAGTTCTCGGCCAAGTTGTTAATTGGTTGGGGGGCTTCAGGTTTTGCTTTGGGAAGGTTCCTAAGAGTTCCAAGGGTCCAGTAGGGTGCCCTAAGGGGTTGGTAAGGGTTTGGTCTACCATGGTACGAGGGTGGCTCGAGAGAAATCAAAGATGGCTCGGGGTGAACTTTTATGGGTCAAGTTAGGGTTTTAAAGTTAAAATAATCAAAACACAGCTCACGGGGGTCGAGTCATGGTTCACAAGGGCTAAAATATTATAAAAAGTCTAAGTTTTTAATTTAGGAATTTTATGTTAAAGTTTGAGATTTTTCGGGATTAAAACGCATTCAAAACGACTAATTACGAATTAATTAAAAAGTCAATGAAATTAAGAAAAAAGTCAAAAACACGAAATTTTACGTCTAGGGGTAAAACGGTCATTTTATACCCGAAAATTAGTAAACGTCATAGCAGTGCTCTGAATAAGGTTTTATATGCTATTATGATTATTTTGAATGTTTAAGGATTTTTATATACTAAAACGTTTAAGCTAAAGGCTTATGGAATTTTGTGATTCATTTATGGAATTTACGACGAAATGATCAAGTTAAAAAGAATATATTGCATGCTTGTTTTTAAAAGAAAAAAGGATATTAAATTCATGATTTTTATAAAATGATGAGAATGTAAAACGTTGAAAGAAGTGAAGTAATTGTGAGTATTAAAGATATGAGGTTTTGAGGTAAGAATGTAAATATCGTGAAGGAAAAGGCCCCATAGGGAGCTCATTTATGGGAAAAGGCCCCAGAGAGAGCCCGACGATTGTATTTCCATTCGATGAGGATAGGCCAAGGCCCAGTTGACCAGTGAGAGTGTTGCTGGTGTCCACGCCGTCCAGTACTGTAGTTACTTGTAGATGGATCCATCGACTTTTTTGAGGATGAGGAAAGTCACAATTAATAATCTGAATTCAATAAAAAGAAAAATTTTTATGATCATGATAAAAAGTTTTATGTTATGTTTGAGGAAAAAGAAAAGGTTAAGGTTTATGTTTGCATGTCATGAAAATGTTTTTTTTACGTAAAAGTATTTTCACTGTTGCTTATGACTTTATACTTATTATTTGTTCTAAAAATTATGGTGTGTTGAGTCTTTAGACTCACTAAGTATGATGGATGCAGGTGAGTTTGATGGAGGTCTTGATGGTTGACCTGACTGGACTAAAGGTGCACATGACCCGAGGACCAGCGTTTCTACTTTTCCGCGCTTACGATTTATGATTTATGATTTACGTTAAAGATTTTACGACTATTTATCTATGCTTTGAGAGAGTTTTGAGAGGTTTAGTATGTGCTATATTTTTCAAATTTATTGCATTTTAGGTTTGGTAAAATATTTGACGATCTCATATTATGACTATTTCACTTGATTTTCAAATACTAGTTGGTTGGTTTATTTTTAAATGTTGCAAAATATTTTATGAAAATATTTTTATGTATAATAAGGGTTCGACCGATTTAGTGAGGTTTGAAAAAAAAAATTTCTAGTACTTTTTATGCAATAAAAATGGCTGACGTTTCAGTTATAGCTGATAGTAACAATGTAACTTAAATATTTTAAGCCGCACATCAGTCCAAGCGTTAGGATTCGATCGCTCAACATAATAAACAAAACTATTATATCCTAGCAGTTTTGATTCAAATATACCTTACATGTTCAATTCATAATTTGCTATTCTTCATATATATACCAAATTAATAATTGATCAATATATATATAAATAAAAGAGTGAGAAAAAAGACTAAGAAAAAGGAAGGACAATAAGGGAATCCCACGTATAATTCGAATGACACAAATGTGGATAAGGGATAAGATTGCAAAAGGACAGTAGCCAATGAAAACGTAGCAATGTCCAAATGTTTACCACAAATTTTTATGCAAAAGATATAATACCATCCGACTATATAGTTTTCGACTGTCACATTTGTAAAAATAAAATTTTTTGAGCAAAAAATGGCCTCGACAATGGCTGTCCAGCTGAAGACCCCCTATGTCTCGAGGGGATTACTAGCTCCTCCCAAGGGTGTTCCGGGATCTGCCTTCAGAGCTTCGCCTTCTACCAAGAGATCCTTCGCCGTAAAGGCCATCCAGGCCGAAAAGGTTCGCTTCTCGAATTCGCGTCTTTTTAGAGGATTTATGTATGGGATTCATATGTTACTAGCTAGGACATTCAGATTTGAAATATACCTCCAATCAACATGTCGAAACTACAACAAAAATACTTTTTGCAGCACGCAAATCTGCTTTTCGCAGCGATCATTGGTTGAAAAAATCATATTTCTTGTAACGTGTACTTTGGATGGATTGGAATGAGTTTGAGGAAATTAAATATTGTAGAATAAATTATTCATATCGTTGGTGAATATGTTGCATACCTGCAAATTGAAAATTTGGCTGAATTTTCATTTTCTAATTATTTAGTCGGTTTTAATTTTTCTACTATNTAAAAAATTTAATAATTATAATATCAAACTATATCGATAATATAACCGGCCTTCAATTTTTTTATATACTAGAATTGATAATTGAATGATCGCTATTGAAGTTTGTTCATAATTTACATAACTTCATCCATAATTTGCTCTCAAGTTTATATATCATGATCCTTTACTATAAGAAATGCACGTGATTACTATTATTAATGAACTAAGAGGATGATACTAATGAGTATGTATTAATCCTCATTCAAATGTGTTAAATTGATAGAATTTTACCAAAGATTTAGGAGAAAAAATCGAAATTTTTAAAAGAACACTTATTATTGCCCATGCATGGGTTCATGAAAAAGACTCCTATGAATTTCATATTGATTCACTTTGAGTAATCCACTTGCAGCCGACATACCAAGTGATCCAACCCATCAACGGCGACCCATTCATCGGAAGCCTGGAGACCCCGATCACGTCGAGCCCATTGATAGCCTGGTACCTGTCCAACCTCCCTGGCTACCGGACGGCCGTAAGCCCGCTTCTCCGCGGGATCGAAGTTGGCCTGGCCCATGGATACCTCTTGGTCGGCCCATTCGCGGTCACGGGCCCGTTGCGCAACACGCCCTACCATGGTGCAGCAGGCTCGCTCGCAGCAGGTGGCCTAGTGATCATCCTCAGCATTTGCCTGACAATGTATGGGATTGCTTCATTCAAAGAAGGTGAGCCCTCAATTGCACCAACTTTGACTCTAACTGGGAGAAAAAAGGAAGCTGACAAGTTGCAGACTGCAGAGGGATGGGCTCAGTTTAGTGGTGGATTCTTCTTTGGTGGGATTTCTGGTGTCCTTTGGGCTTATTTTCTACTCTATGTTCTTGATCTTCCTTACTTTGTGAAGTGAAAAAATTATCTTGGATTGGACTATGTTGTATACTAGAGGATTCAACATCAAGATCACTTTGATTCGATGTCATATGTTGTTAATTGTCCATTATATGTTTGTGTTATGTGATTGTGGTGAATGATTGAGGAAATGTTTTGTTTATATTGTTGGTGTCCGAATGGTAAAGTTGTTGGAAATATACGTGTAGGGGGTGAGGTTTGGGAAATATAATGTATTGCATTTGGTTGAGGTTTTATCAGATCCACGCACACATATAGAACTCAATCCTCGTGTGTCATGTCTAGTATGCCTTTAATGGGCCGAGGCTCGAATCTTCCCGCAGATCCATGCCTAAGTCCGTGCGATATCGTAGGCAGAGACCTTAGGGGGACGGACTCAGGCACGACATGAGTGCATGTGTTGCATGGATAGATAAACAAAGCTAACCCCGAAATGGAGTCAACTACTACTTAGGGCAAGATAAGATCCAGGCGTTGCATATACATGGATAGATAAACGGTTTTGTTTTTGGGTTAAATCAGAATTTTTCTACTATAAATTAATCCTTTTATTTGAGGACTAAACGGTTTATGGATTTGTTAATGGCATATTATTGATTGTTCCGAGTCTTGAATGTTTTTTTTAGAATTTGAATGTCTTCTTTTTATAGACATTGAAATATGTTTAAAAAAACTATATATTGAAAATATATTCTGTTAGGATCGGGCGATTGATTAGGGGGTCAATAAACAATCTCACTAAAATCTCAAAATTAATTTGGTTATATTAACAATATTGAAATGTAATTCTTGTCGGTTTGATAAGTTTGATTTGATAAAACATACAAAAGCGTCCACAAAGATAAATCTTTCGAAAAACTCACAAATTCATTCAATTATTATCAATAATTCTTCAATATTGTATGTAAGGTATACTTAACCAAAAACATGGTAAAATCGTCCAAAAACGCCAAAATATTTTTTCCAAAATTAATTAGTGTCATAATCCCACGTTTGTGAAATTATGTCCAAGGGGAACGCGCTGGAGCGGGTGAAAATGCCCGCGGGAGCGAGCTGGGACGGGTGAAAATGCCCGCTGTGGCGCACCTGTATCAGCCTGGATGCTCTTCTCTTGGTCATTTAACACGTAAATAACATTATAATGATCCTAAACTTGATTGGTATGTTATTGGTAGCTTGCAATGAATCCTTGATGAGCTTCCTTGAACTTCTTTCCAATAGTTAGATCGTAACGCGTGATTAGATTCATATCATACTCCTCTTCTTCAAAAATATTTGTCCTCAAATCTTTGCTATCTACACAAAAACGAAGCAAGTTAGTAATAAAAAAGATTATATTATCAACATGCTTTGTAGAGCCCAAAATCAATACACGTAAACCTATGCCTTTATTAAATTGTTGAATTATTTATTTAAATTTTAAATTGATTTTTAACTATGCATGATTTATGATTTGCATTATTTTAAATTATTACATGTTTATTTGATGTATGTTAAAATGTTTACTTGAGTTTTATGTTTCAGGCGAATATTTGATGCGGGATCGGGAAAAGAGACCGGTGACGTTTTAGACGATTTATGAAAATATGGTATTTTATTTCAAGTCAAGAAATTTAGTGTTTTAATTGATTTATGAAATTTTTATCATTTTAAATTTAATTTAATTTATTAGGTGATTTTGAGATTTTAAACTTTTCAAAAATACTAATTTGAATAGTTGGGATTTTAAATCTTGTAAATTAGTTTATTAAATCTTTGAGTGGGATTGAATAATTAGATTAGTATTATTTTATTACTAATCATTTAATTAAAAAATTTTAGTTCCTAATTAACACCTAAACACACACACAATTACACATACATGTTTCATTTCTTTGAAGGAAAACCAAGGGTTCTTGAGCCCTTCTCTTTCAGCAGCCTCCATATCATCCCTTCCCGTAGATTTTCAGAAGATTCACGCTGGTTTTGTAGAAAGAATCGTGCCACAAGTCGTCCCGGATCAGTTCTCGCATCTCCTCGTGTCGTTATTCGTTGTTTCGTGAGTATAATCATCGAAGGCATGTATAATCTTTCGTTTTTGCATCGATCTTGTCATATTAAACACTTTGATGCTTATTGTATGGAAAAATCTGTGTATGTTATGCAAAAGTTTGGGCAAAAAAAATGTTTAAAACAATTTTGGATCAAAATTTTAGATCTCGAAACCGAGTCTGCTGTCATTTCGAGTTCTGCAAATTTTCGGTCGATTTTCTGGAAAAACTTTCAACATATAAAACATATTACTTCTCGATACATTCAATTTGACAGTAAATTCGAAATTTTGGACAAGAAACGAGTGAGTTATGATCATTTTCGTGTGACTACTCAAACTGTGACGTTTTTAAAAATATGTTCTTTATGTTTCTTGAGTTATTTGGTTGCAGGCTTCCTTGGGAATCGTCGAATGGTCATTGCTGCGTTTAGGTGTGTCATGTGTTGTGATCAAATGCTAGTTGATGCTTCGTTCGAGTCGGTAAGGTTTTGGTTTCAATAGAAGTCGTAGGGAAGCGAATTATGCCGAAATTTCGGGTTTATGGGATTGTGATGCGTTGTGGTTGCGTGTCATTGCTTGGGGAATGTTTGGGGCATTTGTATTTGTTTGAGTCAATGTCTTAGCGTCCTAGGATGTGTCTCGATGGGTTGGTTCGAGTCGGTAGGGCATGGCTTAGAGTTTGGATCAAGAATCATTTTTGGGAAAATGTTTCGCAGGTCGGGCGCCACGGTGCTGTCCTTGTGGCACCGCAACGCCAACGTTTCGATGTTTGTAGCGCCACGGCACTGCCCGCGTGACGCCGCAGCGCTAGCACTTTGGTGCTTGTAGTGCCTAGGCACTGTTCGTGTTACTATTTTGGGCAGTCTTGGTCCGTGTCTTCTATTGTTTGGGGAATGTTCATACTTCATATTGAGATTGGGATCGATGTTACAGTTTAGTATGATGGTTGAACATGGTCAAGTCTCGAGTGGTCTAGAAAGTCATGAGTTATTTAATTATTTTGGCAGTCAGTACGATTGGCATGATTAAGTTATGAAATTTGAGTTGCTTGAAATACGTGTTATCATGTGCAGCAGTAGCCCAAGCGAGATCCAACGAATCCCTCAACGCTATGTAAGTATGTTCGACGTGCAAAAAAAATATTTTATGTTTTTGAGGTATGCTGATTATCTTGTGACCAAATATGAATGGGTTTGGAAGCCGGAGAACCTGTCCGAGGACCTCTTCACCCAAGTAAAGTATGACCAGGTTTTGATCAAGATTGAAAAATGGTAAAGTATGAACAGGAACCAATCCACCCGATAAAGTATGGCCGGGGATCTTATGTATGTGGTAGTGGACATCCCAGCCAGCACAGTACTGTGGTTTAGTCTGATCAGACGCACTATGTTATGGGTCACTTGCTTTGAAACACATCTCTACGCAAAATGATGATGATATGCATGTTTAAGTATTAATGATGCAAGTACGTTTATGAAATGTTGGAACGTCTATGTTTATGCAAGTATGTTCAGAATTTAAGTACGTATGGGCTACTTAAAAAAACATGTGGTTTTATTATGTATTATTTGTTATGCTCAATTTATTCATGTTGAGTCTTTAGACTCACTAGACTTGATCGATGCAGGTGAGGATGAGTATGAGGAGACGAGAGGTGGGGACCAGTGAATTGGCTCAGACGGTGCGGAGGCCTAACCCGAGGACCGCTTAGTTTTCAAGGATTTTTATTCATGTTATTTCATTTACTCTGATTTTTAAGCAAATTACTTATTGTGTTTAAAATAAATACTTGTTGCAAGTTCGTTTACATTTCAAATATTTAATCAAGCATTTTATATAGATTGCATCTTTTTAAAGATTATTGTTTATTTAAGAAAAATTTTTATTTTCCGCAAATTTTAAATAGTTTAAAAACTACGGTACATTACATGCTTACCTTTCAAATCCAGCTTATAGGTGCTATCATCTGCTCGCTCTTTGTGCCATAGAAATCCCGACTCAACGGCCGCCTTTGCTATGTACTCATCTATTACTCTAGATGATAAATAACAGATGACATCAAATGATAATAATAAAATACTATGAAATATCACAAAAATCATATTCCTCCCCTTCTTATATTTAGTTAACATTACAACAAATTTCATACAAATGTACGACCATTTCTTATTTGGAATAAGATATAACGCATGCGCGACATGAGAATATAGACGAAAGGGCATTCTCTTATATACAATACATGTATCATAATCCCACTCAACATGTCGTTTCATAAGCAATCAACACATATAATCTTGCATTTTGTCAATGATAAAACCACAACAATATGCCTCACTAGTACGTAACTCATGCCATGAATATAGAATGAAAATTTATACGTTTTAAACATATATCCATCATGAACATTGAAAACCTCATTTTCAACCATGCAATTTTCACAACTATCTCCAAACAAATATAAATAATGCCAATAGAACATGTCATATGTATTATCCATGCAATTTCTTAACACATCACAAGAATCTAAGTCTGATGCGTACAAACCATTGTAGCCACTACATCCCACCAATTTAGCAACTCGTGAGAAATAAAAATTACAATATGTACATGCAATTTCTTACTACCCTCGAATCCATAAGAATTAGAGACAAAAGTCAAGCTTAAAACCGAGATCTTAACTATCACATTTGCAACGTGTTCTCCAAACTTTTGAAAACAAAACCTCATAGGATTAAGGTACGGAAGCAAACCATACCTCGTAGTTATTGCTTTGGCAACTAACCTTATATCATCTCAATCGCTTCTGAATTCATATGGATAAACCCATGGCATTGTCCGACCATCAACACTTGCTTTCCTTCTCATCATGACGTCTTTAGAATCCTGCAAAGAATAACTAACCACGCTCGGATTGAACCGGTTATATCATCACAATGAGAATAAACCTATTTGTACGAAGGTACTTGAATGGGTTTATGCAAAAACAAGTATCTCTCAAGCTCTTTATTTTGGCTCATCAAATTATTTTTCTTTTCTTTTTGTTTGGCCTATTTTTCTTTTTCATCTTTTCTCTCTTTTTTCTTTTCTATGTCCATTTCACTTTTTTGATCGCTCTTTCTTTCTATCAATTCTCATTTATTTTTACTCACTTAATGAACTGCCAACTGAACCTCAGGAACTTCTTCTTTTGGATTCGATTGAACAAGATACGTATGAACTAAGGTTTTAGTTTGTCTACTCTTTTCCTCCATAGTAGAATAACTCGACACTTCTTTTCCACTTAACGATTCAGTCTCCACTGCATACCGTTCAACGACATTTGAATAATCAACTAATGGAATGTCATCACCATCAATGTTCTCAACCTCAACTTCACATTCACATTCAATACAATCTCAACCTCCATTTGAGATTCTTTTGATTCAACCTCTAATTCAATTTTAGAATCAAGCTCAATTTCAACATTGGATCTACAATCAACTACGACTTCGGTTCAAGCTCCACTTGAGAACCCATCATTGTCACTGCCTCACTTGGACATTGACTAATGTCATGTCTCATCTCTAGACACCACCTACAAATAATATCACAAGTTTGAGTATAGAAAATTTCAGATGTATCTTGATATTCATGCTTGATAGTCTCATGATTTGACTCCTCCAAACGACTCCTTAGGCAAATCATGTTCACTTCTCCTATCAACTCTCATATCATAATGATTAGGAATAAACTATTTCCACATCACCCTTTTCATCTCATCCCAAGTGACTATAGGGTCCTATCCACATCGCCTCCTACGCAATACCAATTTATCTCACCCAGTACCAGCATAGTTGGTAAACGCTATACAAGTTTGTTTTACTTTCTCAGCCTCCGAATAAATTTGGGTTTTAAAAACATGCTCCACCTTCTCCTCCCACTTACGATATGTCTTTTGATCGGCTTCCCATGGAAGATGGAACTCTAATCTTAATATCACCCACTATATGCCCTTTCCGGCTTCTATATCCACTATTCTCATCACATTGTCGATCATCACCACGAGTCAAGTATGACGATCTATTCCTTTCAACTCTACTACCTCGCCTATCATACATCTCATTTTCTTCGCACTACCCATAGTTTTCACATAACAGCCTAAGCTCCTTCTCCCACATTCTATCCAATTCTCCAAACATTGTTTGAATCCGTCTATAATCAGACATGGTACTTACAAGCTATGTTAGTAAAAAGATAACAAGAATATATTTTCCTCACCCAAATCTCACAAGTCGAAAATCACTCAAACTATTTTTTTTGTTTGTCCTCACACGTCGCTCCAAGAAAGAAATGCTCGCACTCAAGTGTTTCACTCAATTTTGAGAGTTCTCTCATAGGGTACACTTCAGGTTTTGTAGCTTGTGTGCATCAAACTGAAAAGTTCAAACTTCACGACACTTGCAAATTAACTTACTTGGACCGAGTGAAACAAAAAATATGATTTTCTTTTTTTGTGGACAAACACTTGAATACTCACAAAGAGACAAGAAAAAAATCTCAATGCAAAATAATAGCACAATTTTTCAAATTTTTGTACTTTTTTTTTAGAGAATTCGACCTCTTTTTCTTTTGTTCGATCGAGAACCTTTTTTTTTTTCTTTGACTAATTGCACAAAAAGAACGAAGAAATTTGTTCAAATAAAAAGACAAAGAATGTCTCAAGGATGTTAGAGAATCGCAAAATTAACGAACACAAGAATACAAGACTTCAACAAAAATTTTGTGACACAAGGAAACGAAGAACGAACAATAAAATAAGAAAATTTGATAGATAAACAAATAGCTTACTTGTTTCAAAACCTCGCCTTGATGATTAACCAAGCTCTGATACCAAATGATGCGGATTCGGTTACCTTATAAAAGCAAACACGAACTAAACCCAGTCATGCCCTCGATCCAATGAACAACAGGATTTCCTTAACCATTGATCTTTAGTCTTTGAAAACAAGTAACGTGTATTCTCCCCTAAATCACGTGGTTTAGTAACAAATAACACAGATAAACAATCGTACTCAAATGAATCTTCAAAGAACTCGTCTTTGACAATTTGAGTGGAGAACAATCGACAAACACTACAAAATATTAAACTTTTATAAGTTTGATTTGATAAAAAAAAACACAAAAGCATGCACAAAGCTGAAGCTTTCTTGTTGAGAGAAAAACTCACGAATTCATTCAATTATCATCAAAAATTCTACAATATTGTTTATAAGGTATACTTAACCAAAAACATGGTAAAAATCATCCAAAAAGGCCAAAATATTGCTTCCATAATTAATTTGTAAGGTCCAAAATGCGATAACGTAATCTAACTGCATGTAAATCTAGAACAAATGGAAAAAGTCTAATTAAATCATTTTAATTGCATTGATTAAATGTGATAGGCATGTTTACATGTTTAAAATATGGTTTTCTATTAGATTGCATAAAAATGTGTTTTTAAGGGTTATTCGAGACTCGATCGAGGAATGGAGATTGGAGACCGTAAAGGGAAAATATTTTTATTAAATGATTATTTTTAATATAAGGTATATTTTATACGTTATTTTTGAAAATTGTGTTTTTATACGCCGAGTTTTATTTTAAATCGGTAATCGATTTTTAACGAAAATAAGGACTTTCTGAGAACTCGGCTAATATTTTCGAAAACTTTCCTAAAAAAAATATTTTAACTATAATATAGTGGGCCTAATGGGCCTATTATACCAAGTTTATTAAGCCTAAAATCCTACCCAGTTCTTTATATGAGAATATAGAGTTTCTGTAACGTCCCGAAAATTTGAAGGTCCACGTGAACCAAATGCAAGCAAATTATCAAATTTCTTATGTATTTTAATTGTATGAATTGATTATGGTAGGCATGTTTATATATTTAAGATGTAGTTTTCTACTAGAATGCATAAACCTGTGTTTTTAAAGGGTATTCGAGACGCGATCGAGGAACGGAGACCGAGGACCTTATAAAAGAAAATATTTTTATTAAATAATTATTTTAATTATTTAATATATGGTATATTTTAAGGAGTATTTTTGAAATGAACACTTTTGGGGTATTTTTACTCGTCAAGTCGTATTTTAAACCAGTAATCAATTTTTGACGAAAATAGGGATTTTTTAGAGGCTCGGCTAATATTTTCGAAAAGCAACCCAAACAAAATATTTTAGTTACCATCTAATGGACCTAATGGGCCTATTATACTAGTTTAATCGGCCTAAACTTGTACCATGTATTTTATATAATAAAGAAGGCCCTAAAACCCTAAACATATACACACAAACACATGCACACATCACCTAGAACCATATTAGGACTCTCCATCAACAACACAACCACACACACACGCGTTTTTTTTATAGAGAAAATCACGTTGAATTCGAAGGAATTCAGCAAGGTCTCTCTCCGCCGATGTTTTTCGCATCGCAAATTGTTTTTCGTGCGTGAAATACGCAACGGCACACCTTAATCTTTCTTCACCCATATTTCACACCATTTTATATGTTTAATACATGATTGCATTAAAAATATGATACACTTATTTTATTTTCGTTTTTATGGCATAAACATGATAAAATAGAGTTTTCATCTTTTAAAACTCTTTCTTAGAATGCACAAAGGGACTACCTGTAATGTCCCAAAAATTTGAAGGTTCCACATGCATATAAGTTATTAAATTCCTTGTGTATTTCAATTAATTGTTTTAATTGCATAAATTAATTATGTTGTGCATTTTGACATGTTTAAAATACACTTTTCTACATGGTTGCATTAAAATATATTTTTAAAAGTTATTCAGGTTGCGATCGAGGAACAGAAATCGAGGACTGAAAAATTGAAAATGTTTTTATTAAATAATTGCTTTTAATTATTTAAAATATGATTTATGCTTTTTTATTTTTGAAAATAAGGATTTTTGAGATAATTTTATACGTCAGGATGTAATTTTTTTTAGTGGTATACGATTTTCATAAAAAATACAAACGTTTCGACAACCCGACTAATAATTTCACAAACTTTATTAAACAAAATAATTTTATTAAGCACTAATGGGCTTATTTGGCCTAATTAACCATTTCTATGGGTCTAAGATTTTGTTAGTATTTTAATTACTATTCAAAATACAAATCCTACCCCATACCATTCATTATCACGCCTCCCACCTCCCTCAATATTCAAGGACTCTTTTCTCCCCAAAACCTCACGGCACACAACAATTTGGCAAGGAAAGTTTCAAAAGTTTGCAAGGGTTTCAAGCCATCGTCTTCGTGTCATCGTTCTTCAATTCGTCAATGTTATTTCGTGCATAAATCACGCAAAGTCATGCCATACTCTTTCCTTTACTCATCATCACACCATGAAAACAAATTGCATCTTTGTAGATTTTCTTTTGTGCATCATATGTGAATTTTAAAGCATGTGTTTTCATTCCAAAACATGATTTAAGTATGCTTGAAGGGGCTGCCATATATTAGGATGATAAGGGGCATGTTTTACATCAGTTTAAGGAATCCTAGAACCACACATCACGCTGCACCCGACACACAAACAAGCTGGAACCGAACTCACGGTTTTGGTGATCATGGGGCTCGGTTGTAAGGGGGTTTGTTGCTTGGCTTGGTCTCGTCTGGGACTAGGGATGGCTAGGGTCACGTAGGGGTCAGGGAAAGAGTCCTAGCCACGCTAGGACTCGAGACAAGGGGCTGAGGAGGAGCGAGAAGCTTCATGCATGCGCGCTGGTGCAGTGCAGCCGTGCAGGCCAAAGGGGCTCGGCCAGGGGGCTCTAGGTTGGGCTAGGTCGAGTCACGAGGGTCCTAAAAGGGTGCACAAGAGTCTGGTTCAGGGGATGGTCCAGTGGCTAGGGTCCTAGGCGCGATTTCGAGGATTCCATGTCAATAAGGAGTCTCGATCGTGAGCTTGCAGGTGGTGTTGTGGCTTTTGGTAGGGGCTAGGGTCAGGTTCTAGGGGTGTTAAGGGTTCACAAGGGTCCAGGAGATGGCTGGTTTGATAATGGCTCAGGCCGGCACGAGCATGGCTCGATAAAAAAGTGTAGATGGCTCGAAGGGTGCAGGGTGGTTCGATTAGGGTTTTATTTTGGTTCAAAAATTCGAAACATGGCTCACGGGGGTCGAGTCATTGTTCTCAAGGGCTAATTTAATATAAAAAGTCTAAGTTTTTAATTTGGAAATTTTATATTAAAGTTTGAAATAAATCGGGATTAAAACGAATTAAAAATGAATAATTAAGAAATAATTGAAAAGCCTAGAATTTAAGCTAAATAAAATTGTGATAAATTTAATTTAAGCTTAAATAATTATTTGGGATATTTTAGAGTCAATCAAATTAAGAAAAAATGAAAAACGTGAAATTTTACGTCTAGGTTTAAAACTATAATTTTACACTCGAAAATTAGTAAACGTAATGGCAGTGCTCTGAAGGTTGTTTTATATGTTAAAATGTTTATTTTTAATTTTTATGGATTTTTATTATTTAATATGGACATTTAAAATATATGTTGTATGGTTTAAAAGAAAAATGATATTTATATGCATGCTTTTATAAAGTGATGGAAATACAAAATGTTGAAGAAAGTGAAGTAATTGTGACTAATACGAAATGACGTTACTATGATATGTTAATACGTAGGCCAAGGCTCAGTTGACGGGTGAGAGTGTCGCTGATGTCCCTGCCCCCAGTACTTTGGTTACATGTAGATGGATCCATGTCCAATACGAATACGAATACGAAGTCACAATTAACGATATGAATTCAACGAAAACGAATATGAATATGTTCATATGAATATGAATATGTGATATGAAAATGTTTATGTTTATGTTTATGCATCATTATGAAAATGTTATTTTACGTACAAGTATTTTCACTGTTCGATGTGATCTGTATATGTATTACGTGTTATCAAGATTATGTTGTGTTCATTCTTTAGACTCACTAGGTGTGATTGATGCAGGTGATTATGATAATATTGTTAATGGAGGTCTTGATGGTTGACTTTGTTGGACTGAAGGTGTACATAACCCGAGGACCAGCGCTAGTTTTCCGCACTAGTTTATGATTAATGATTTTAAGTTATGTTAAAGATATTTTATAACTTTGATTATGCTTTTGAGTGGTTTTTTTAGAGGTTGTTAGTTTTAGCAATTTTTGCTAAGTTAGGATATACAAACGGTTGACGATTTTATATTTTAAACTATTTCCTTTGATTTTTAAATGTTAGTTGATTGTTTATTTTTAAGATAGTGTCAAGGTATATAATTTAAATGCTTTATATGATTTATATGATGATACCTGCATAAGTACATGAATCATATGTTTACGTCACATGTTTAATAGCTTTATAATGATATATGTTTTATATGCTTTAGAATTTTTATACGTGTTGCTATATGAAATGTAAAATTATATGATTTCCATGCACGCTGGCTTTGTGGTGGAATTGGACATGTTTAAGAATTTGGTTCACGGACCTTAGAAAATGTTGAAAATGATTGGACTATATTGATTTTTGGGCTTTAGTACTGACGTTCTACTTTTTGGGCCATAAATTAATCGTGAAGAGTTTGAATGCCTTTGGGACATAGATTTTCTAAGAAAATACTAATGATTCGTGGTTACTAGTTGAGTTAAATTTTGGGAATTACACGTAAGGGATTATGATTCGAAGACTGCGATGATCATTAGAAGTAAGAAAATGTATAATATGGGATATTAGGTTCGATGGAAAGGTAATATTGGTTATGAGAATTGATTTTGGGTTAATAAGCTTAAAATTTTTGAAAATTATGTCATGGAAAACCTATAGAGGGGAGTTAAGAATGTCAAGAACTTAAAAATTTTATAAATTAAGGACCAATTGGATAATGTTCAAGGAAATTAAGAATTTATTTTTCAATTGTTAAGGAATTTGGCAACTAGTTTAACAATAAGTGATAATTGAATGAGTTAAAATATAGGAATTTTGATTATTTAGACTTGTAAGAATATTTAGAGTCTTGAGATATCTTGGTTGTTATAAAGAAAGTTAATCAAGGGTTTTGTGGGATGAATCAATATTAGGCTTGAAAATCTAAGCATTAGTGGATGCGTTTGAGATTTTAATGTTGAATTAAGATGGGATGATGAACATTTTGGATATAATATGAGGAAGGTAATATACGATAATGGTGGTCATCCATTCTTTTTATATTGGGAATTATAAGAAAAGTTGAAATTCGAAGTTATAAAAACATAACACTAAGTCATCATGGGTCGTTTTAAGTTGCTATTCGTAAGCGAGGATTTAGAAGGTAAATTTAATTTGGATCAAGGAGACCTAAGAACATTCTAAAACTTATATTTTTATCAGAGTAGCGCAGCGGAAGCGTGGATTGTCGGGATACTAGAACTAAGTCTAAACTTTTTGAATATCGAGGATAACCGAATTTTGGGGACGAAATTCAATTTAAGGGAGTAAGATTGTAGCGTCCCGAAAATTTGAAGGTCCACGTGAACCACATGCATACGAGTTAGTAAATTCCTTTTGTATTTCAATTAATTGTTTTAGTTGCATAAATTAATTATGTTGTGTATGTTGTCATGTTTAAAATATATTTTTCTACATGGTTGGATTAAAATGTATTTTTAAAGGTTATTCGAGTTGCGATCGAGGAACGGAGACCGAAGGCTGAAAAATGGAAAATGTTTTTATTAAATAATTATTTTTAATTATTTAAAATATGGTTGATGCTTTTTCTTATTTTTGAAAATAAAGAATTTTGATGTGATTTATACGCCATGACGTAATTTTTTTTATCGCTATACGATTTTCATAAAAAATATGAACGTTTCGACAACCCGACTAATAATTTCACAAACTTTATTAAACAAAAAAATTTTATTAAGCACTAATGGGCTTATTAGGCCTAATTAACCATTTTAATGGGCCTAACTTTATGAAAGGATCGGTTAATAAGTGAAATGTGTTTAGAAGGGGGTTGAATAAACACTCACAGATTATGTTTGTTTTTCGAAGGTTGAGTTCAATTTAATGACAAACTGAAATTTAATATCTCGTAAGTCAATGACAATTAGTTTAACTGAGAAAACAGTTGCGGAAGTAAACTGAATGAAAGATAGAATAACTAAAATAAAAGGTAACTGAAGTAAAAAGCACGCGATTTGTTTCTGGATGTTCGGAGAATGGAATAACTCCTACGTCACCCCTTCTATCACGAAGATAGGATTTCTACTAAAAGACTTTGATCGAATACAATGTTTATACTGACCCACTTCAGTTTGGTCTTAACAATGCCACAACTGAAACTCTTAGTTACAACAGGCTATTTCAGTTCGTGACTGATCTTAGCATAACTTAACAATATATCAGAGATTACAGTGTGCTAACAAGCTCAAAGATGGTAGCCTTGAATGCTACAGATAGAACTTAGTAAAAGAGTGAGCTTTTGATTTCAGCAGAGTAACAGCTTGAGTAAAATAATAGTTCTTGTGTGTCGTATGCTTCAGCTGCCCTGTTCACCTATTTATAGGCTTCTCTTCCAACGGTAACTTGATATAATATTTGAATTTTATATCCGTTGATTTGCCATGTCGATATTCTTCTGACAATCGTACACTGTAGACTTGAAATGCGGCGTTCCACTACGAGTTGCAGTCTGCTTGTACTGATGTCAGTTGAACATCCCTTTCATTTGATGACGTGTTAAGGCTGAGCGATCAGCTGATGAAAGTAGCTGATAAGCTTGCGCTGAGTGAATCAACTGATCAGTCAGCTGTCTTCAGGAATCCAGTTAGGTTCAACTGATCAGTTTCTAACTGATCAGTCAGTTAACTTCGAAAGTTTAGTTCGGCTGGATTCGATTGCCTTGATACTTCACGTGATACTTCAGTTGCTTAATACGAATACTTGATCAGTTCGTTCCAGTAGATAAATGGTTTGTCAAACAGCCGAAGTTAAGTTTCCAACACTTTTGTTAGTATTTTAATTACTATTTAAAATACAAATCATACCACATACCATTCATTATCACGCCTCCTAACTCACTCAATATTCAAGGACTCTTTTCTCGCCAAAACCTCACGACACACACAACAATTTGGCAAGGAAAGTTTCGAAAGTTTGCAAGGGTTTCAAGCCATCGTCTTCATGTCATCGTTCTTCAATTCGTTAACATTATTTCATGCGTAAATCATGCAAAGGCACGCCATACTCTTTCATTTACTCATCATCACACCATGTTATGTATTTATTTATGAAATTGCATGAAAAAAAATTTCATCTTTGGAGATTTTCGTTTATGCATCATATGTGAATTTTAAAGCATGTGTTTTCATTCCAAAAAATGATTTAAGTGTGCTTCAAGGGGCTTCCATGTATTATGATAATAAGGGGCATGTTTT
This sequence comes from Primulina huaijiensis, assembly GCF_012295235.1. Lineage (NCBI taxonomy): Eukaryota > Viridiplantae > Streptophyta > Magnoliopsida > Lamiales > Gesneriaceae > Primulina > Primulina huaijiensis. The sequence continues at coordinate 11,307,736 of NC_133311.1, read as the reverse complement.
ACATGAGTTTAAGGAGTCCTAGAACCACACATCACGCTACACCAAACACACAAACAAGCTGGAACCGAACTCACGGTTTTTATGATCATGGGGCTCAGTTGTAAGGGGTTTTGTTGCTTGGCTTGGTCTCGGCTGCGACCAAGGCTGGCTAGAGTCACATAGGGGTCAGGGAAGGAGTCTTAGCCACGCTAGGACTCGAGACAAGGGGCTGAGGAGGAGTCCTAGCAAGCTAGGAATCCACCCGAGAAGCTTCATGCATGCGCGCTGGTGCAGCGCAGCCGCGCAGGCCAAAGGGGCTCGGCCAGGGGGCTCTGGGATAGGCTAGGTCAAGTCACTAGGGTCATAGGAGGGTGCACAAGAGTCTGGTTAAGGGGCTGGTCCAGTGGCTAGGGTCCTAGGCACGATTTCGAGGAGTCCATGTCAATAAGGAGTCTCGGCCGTGAGCTTGCAGCTAGTGTTGTGGCTTTTCGGTTGGGGCTAAGGTCAGGTTCTAGGGGTGCTAAGGGTTAACGAGGGTCCAGGGGACGGCTGGTTCGATATTGGCTCAGGCCGGCTCGAGCATGGCTCGATAAAAAAGTGTAGATGGCTCGAAGGGTGTAGGGTGGTTCGATTAGGGTTTTCTTTTGATTCAAAAATTCGAAATATGGCTCACGGGGGTCAAGTCATGGTTCTCGAGGGCTAATTTAATATAAAAAGTCTAAGTTTTTAATTTGAGAATTTTATATTAAATTTTGAAATAAATCGTGATTAAAACGCATTAAAAATGAATAATTAAATAATAATTGAAAAGCCTAGAATTTAAGCTAAATAAAATTTTTTTAAATTTAATTTAAGCTTAAATAATTATTTGGGATATTTTAGAGTCAATGGAATTAAGAAAAAGTCAAAAACGTGAAATTTTACGTCTAGGTGTAAAACGGTAATTTTACACCCGAAAATTAGTAAACGTCATGGCAGTGCTCTGAAGGCTGTTTTATATGTTTAAATGTTTATGGATTTTTATGATTTAATTTGGACATTTAAAAGATATGTTGCATGCTTGGTTTAGAAGAAAAATGGTATTTATATGCATGCTTTTATAAAATGATGGAAATACGAAATGTTAAAGGAAGTGAAGTAATTGTGACTAATAAGAGATGATGATACGATGATATGTTAATACATAGGCCAAGGCTCAGTTGACGGGTGAGAGTGTCGCTGATGTCCCCGCCGCCCAGTATTTTGGTTACATGTAGATGGATCCATGTCCAATACGCATACGAATACGAAGTCACAATTAACGATATGAATTCAACGAAAACGAATATGAATATGAATATGAATATGTGATATGAAAATGTTTATGTTTAAGTTTATGCATCATTATGAAAATGCTATTTTACGTACAAGTATTTTCACTGTTGCATGTGATCTGTATATGTATTACTTGTTATCAAGATTATGGTATGTTGAGTCTTTATACTCACTAGGTGTGATTGATGCAGGTGATTATGATAATATTGTTAATGGAGGTCTTAATGGTTGACTTTGTTGGACTGAAGGTGCAAATAACCCGAGGACCAGCGCTAGTTTTTCGCACTAATTTATGATTTATGATTTTAAGTTATGTTAAAGATATTTTATGACTTTGATTATGCTTTTGATTGGTTTTTTGAGAGGTTGTTAGTTTTTGCAATTTTCTAAGTTATGATATGCAAACGGTTGACAATTTTATATTTGAAACTATTTCTTTTGATTTTTAAATGTTANTATATTTCGAATTATCATGATTAAAGATTTACAAAAAAAATTCTTAGTAATTTTTAAGGAAACGAGTAGTGGACGTTGTAGGGTTACTAGAAGGAATTTTTTTTCCACGTGTTTAAGGGTCATGAGATGTATGCTTAAAGGTTGGAAAGGTTAGGGCAAGAGGATGAACAAAAATATGGGATTTTAGAGTTCTAGGGTTTTTGCCTTGAGGTTGCTTGAAGGGGCAGCTCGGTCGTGGTTAAGTGCTGTGTCCAGGGGTCCTAAGAGGATCGCATGGTGGTCCTAGTTGGCTTGAAGGAAGGCTGGTGCAAGGAGGAGGGGCCATAGGGAGGTCGCGCGCATGGTTAGGGGACGGCTTGGTGGATGTGGTATGCTAGCTGTTGTAGGCTCTTTCCAGTAGGGTCCTTAGGGGTGGTCAAGGTCTTAGGATGGTCAAGTAGGGTCTGTACCGAGTGGTTAAGGGCTAGAGTCGAAGGATAGGTAGGGTGGTCAAGCTAGGGTTCGAACCTAGGGCAAGGAAAGGTCAGCAGCTGTCCTAGGCTTGATCAAAGGTTTTAAGGGTTGTATTTGGGTTGTATATGGTATGACTGGTGTTGATAAGTTATGGTTCAAGTTTGGTTAAGTTTCGAGTCCATTCGGGTTAAAACAGTCATCTTACACCTGAAAAATGTTAGACGTCCTGGCAGTACCCTGAATGATGTAATAAATGTTAAAATGTTTATTTCAAATTTTTATGGAATTTTATGCAGAAACGTTAATGCTAAAAGACATATTGCATGCTTGGTTTAAAAGAAAATGATTTATATATGCATGAATTTTTATAAGTGATGGAAATATGAAAGGTTGAAGGAGGTGAATTAATTGTGACTAATCTGATGATATGATGATATGTAAGGCCAAGGCTCAGTTGACAGGTGAGAGTGTCGCCGATGTCCCTACCGCCCGATACCGTGGTTATACGTAGATGGATCCATCGACCTATAGTTAATACGAAAGTCACATTTAAGGATCTGAATTCAATAAAAAGGGAAACGTATACGTAAATGATGAAATAAAAAAAAATATATGATAAAAAGAAAATGTTTAAAGTTTATGTTGACGAAAAGCTATTTTGATTAAAAGTATTTTCACCGTTGCTTGTGAATGTATATGTATTACTTGTTATCATGGTTAAGGTTTGCTGAGTCGATAGACTCACTAGATGTGATCGATACATGTGAGCATGATATTGATGGAGGTTGATGGTTGAACTAGATGGACTGATGGTGCACATAACCCGAGGACCTTTATTAGTTTTTCGCATTATGTTTATGATTTAAGATTAAGTTAAAGATTTTTATGTCTTATATGCTTTTGAGAGGTTTTGAGAAGATGTTAGAGTTAAATTTATTTTGAAAATAATGTTAGCTTAGAGTTGGTCGACGTTTACGATTTTACGTTTTGCATTTGCGTACTTTTGGGATTTTTAAATAATAGGTTGGTTAGTTATTTTTAAATGGTGGAAAAGTATTTTAAAAATATATATGTATATATGTGTGCATATTCGGCCGAAAGCTTAAGAAAGAAAAAAAAACTTCTAGTACATTTTTAAGAAAAACGAATAGTAGACGTTTCAGTTTCCAAACCCTAAAACTACTTAAAAGCACACGCCTACAAGCACTACTCCTAGGGCTTCACTCTCCATTAGCACACGCATCCACACACCACACATAAGCACATTCACGTGAATTAAAGGGCAAAAAAACGCAGCAAGCTTCTTCCCCCATCTCTCCGCCACGTCCCTCGCGTCAAGGATTGTTTTTCGTGCGTGAAATATGCAAAGACACGCCTTAATCTTCCTTTACTCATCTTTCATACCATATTATGTGTATTTATACATGATTGCATGAAAAACATGATATTTATACATGTATTTATACATGATTGCATCCGATCATTTATCTCATTTCAGTTTGGCTGACTTCAGTTTTCCATCTTATATGATCAGTTATATGTAATTCCAGTTTAGCTTGATCAGTTCTTCAAGTATCAATTATTTATTTGTCAAACTTCGAAATCTTTAATTCTAACAATTTCTCCCTTATATGTTTAACTGATAGTAGATAAAATAATCTTCAATAGAAATGTACAGATCCGTACAATAGAAGCTGAGATTGACTGAATTGCTAAGCTGTTGAACTGTTAGTCTGCTAAACTGATAAAAGAGACTGTACATCACTTCTTAGCCGAATATAACTGAAACAAGCTCCCTTGAAATGCCAATTCCAACTGATATTATGATTGAAGACATTCAGTCCAATTTGCACAATTTGATGTCTACAATCTCGGAAATCAAATCAACTCAACTGATGCATATCTAAGATTTGATTCCATTAAAGATCATACAATGAAGGACCTCAAGCAGGTCACCGAAGACATAACTGCCTTGTTTCTTTCCATTGACCAATTGAAGAAAGACAGAGTCATGGTTCCAGCTTTGTTCATGCTCATCAATAGAATTGACTTTGTGCATACAATTCTGTTCAAGAGAATGGACTTAATGCAAGAACAAATGCTTAATGCAGTATCTCAAGTCAGTTCAAAACTTCGTCTTGTCTCTCAAGTCACAGGTGTTGACAAAAAACTCGAATACTATTTTCATTAACTTTACTAAACAAAATATTTTAAATATTCACTAAGGGGCTTAATGAGCCTATTATAATATGATTAATGGGCATAAGTTTTCACTTGTGTTTTAATTAAAATAAAAAGCCCTAAACCCTACCCCAACCTCCACAAAACTCATGCCCCACCCCATGGAATTATAGGAGGACTCTCCTTCTCCACCGGCAGCACACATCACACGAAATTCTTGAAGGAAAGCCATGAAATTTGAAGGAAAAACCAGCAAGGTTGCATCCCTCGTCTCCCCACCGACGTTCTTCGCATCGAAAGCCGTTTTTCGTGCGTAATATACGCAAAGGCATGCCTTAACTTTCTTTCAAATATCTTTCACACCATATTATGTGTATTCAATTATCCTTGCATGAAAAACATGATACACATTTTATTTTCGTTTCTGACATGTTATGGCAAAAAAAATCATGTTTTAATGATCCAAAACACTTGTTAATGGTGTTTAAAGGGGCTGCCATGCTAGGGAAATAAAAAGAGATGAATTTTAGAGGGTTTAGGAGGCTAGATATGGTTGCACAAGGGCTGGACTGGAGGGTATCTAGCTTGCACGAAAATAAGAGTCCTAGTGGCTAAGGGGTCTTCGGTTAGGAGTCCTTGTTGGTTAAGATTTCTATCCATTGTTAGAGCATGACTAGGAGACCTAAGAGGGCTGCATGAGGGTCCTAAGATGGCTGCACGAGAGGGAATCGCGTGAGAGTAGGGTGCCATGCGCATGCTTTAGTTGACGGGTTGAAGGGCTGAGGCTTCTAGGACTTCTAGGCTGGGTCCAGTAGGGTCCATAGGGGTTCAATCATGGTCCTAAGAGGGGCTCATAGGGGCTGGTCGAGTTGCTTGAAGGCTAGGATTGAAAATTTGCATGATATAGACTAGGGGTTTTAGAAAATAGAAACATTGGAAATTTCAATAGAAAGCTGGGCTTGTTCAAGGGTCTTGATTGGCTTGATTTGGGTTGAATATGATTTATTTAGGTGTTATTAAGCTTTGGTGCAAATTTGGTAAAGTTTGGGAAAGTTACGAGTCAATACGAGTCAAAACCGGGATGCATGTCTAAGTTTAAAAATGAGTCAAGGAATCCATCGAAAAGCTAAGTTCTAAGCCTAAGGAATATTTATGGGAGTGTTTTAAGGTTATATGTTAAATTTGGAATGATTTGGGACGTCGTTTCGAGGTCTAAGGATAAATACGAAAAAATTATGCTTCTAGGGGTAAAACGGTCATTTTACAACTGAAAAATAGTAGACGTCCTGGCAGTGCCCTGAATGCTGTAAAATATGCTCAAATGTTTATTTTAAATGTTTATGAAATTTTATGATGAAATGTTAATGTTAAAAGACATGTTGCATGCTTGGTTTAAATGAAAAATGATTTATATATACGTTAATTTTTATAAGTGATGAAAATATGAAAAGTTGAAGGAAGAGAAGTGATTATAACTAATACGATGATATGATTGGAGATATCGTGAGGGAAAAAGCCCATAGAGAGCCCTTTTAACGGGAGAAGTTCCCAGAGGGAGTCCGAAGATCGGATTTCCATCGACATGATATGATGATATGTAAGGCCAAGGCTCAGTTGACGGGTGAGAGTGTCGCCGATGTCCCCGCCTCCTAGTACTGCGGTTACACGTAGATGGATCCATCGACCCTCATCTAATACGAAAGTCACAATTAACGATCTGAATTCAACGAAAAGGAAAACGTATACATATATGATGAAAAGGATAATGTTTATGATGAAAGGAAAATATTTACGATTATGCATGTTCATGAAAAGTTATGTTATGTAAAAGTATTTTCACTGTTGCATGTGATTGTATATGCATTACTCGTTGTCATGGTTATGGTTTGCGTGATCGATGCTGGTGAACATGATGTTGATGTTGTTGAGGGACTTGATGGTTGATCATACGGAACTGAAGGTGCACATAATCCGAGGACCAGCGCTAGTTTCCGTATTTATATTAAGTTTATGATTTAAGTTGACGTTAAGGATTTTTACGACTTTTATGATGCTTTTGAGAGGTTTTTGAGAGAATGTTAGAGTTAAGTTTATTTTTAAAATATTGTTAGTTTAGGTTGACTGACGATTTACGATTTTACGTTTTGAATTGAGTTCTTTTGAATTTTCAATTAATAGTTGGTTGTTTGATTTTTAAAATGGTGCAAGTTATTTTAAAAGTATATTTATATATATATATATATTTTCGGCCGAAATGTTAAAGGAAAACAAATTTCTAGTACTTTTTAAGAAAAACGAGTAGTGGACGTTTGACACTTGTTTCGACTATATTAAGGATGAGTAGTCCAATGTGTGAAATAAATGTGTTAAGAAATATTCAAACATATTGGAGATCATATTTATAGATATTTGTTGTCTAGAAATAGACTTTGAAAGGGTCGTTTGGAGGACAAGCATTGAGTTGCAATAACTCCGTTTTTGAAATATTGAACACCAAGAAATTAAATCGAGTTTGATTTTCAAACCAAGTAGAAGACACTCAAAATAATCCATCGCAAAAACCGATTTAGCATTTTGAAAATCATTTAAAGATCTGCAAGTTGAATATGTAAAAATGTTTTTGGTTGATGTGCAATATTTTGGTATTTAAAGAAGAGATAAAATACTTCAAGAATGTATTTTAAAAACAATAGCAATAATTAAATGCAATAAATAAATATATACGAAATTTTTTTATGAATGTTCGGAGATTAACAACTCCTACGTCACCTCTTCTTCCACCTAGAAAAGATTCACTCGAAGAACTTGATTTATACAACTTCTTGTACAAACTCATTTCAACTTAAGAGTTATCTATTGCCTAATTGAAACTCTTAGCATATTCGATTGTAGGTCGCAACCTCATAATACACATAATATTTAATGTTTTTTATGTCAAGATTACAAACACAATCTTTAATATTTTTGTGTGAAAACTCACTCATCTAAACTTTGAAGTCAACTTTCATGTATATGTGTAAGTGTTAGTGTGTGAGGAATTTTACAGTGTATGCATATATCAAATGTATCCTCACACTTGCGACTAATATTTCACTTAAATAAATTTCTACCCATATGAGCTGTTGTGAAATACGACTTGTCTAAAATTGAGTTTTATATTCAGTCATTTTGATGGCTTTTTATTTACATCATCGAGCCGTGAGATATCATCAAAATACTACAGCTCGCCATATTTTCAGCTTGGTTGATTTCGAGTTTCAGCTTCCAACTTGAGTTATCAAATTCATACTTGATTAAATATAGTAGAAAGACAATAACAAGTTTTGTAAACATCAAAATAAAGATTTCTCGTGTTTTTCAATCCAAGAGACTTGTATGGTTATAAATACTTTATTACATTTATTTACAAAACTCACGACATGTATTTCTCTATTTGCTTCATAATAAATATGTAGTATTGATGTATTTGTTTATTAACTTTGGATTCATGTATTTGTTTATTAACTTTAAATCATTCTTGATTATTCAGTTAATTGAAATCTCTAGATCAAGTGAGAGAATGTTAGATTATTTTATTGAAGTCTATAAAATAATTTAATTGTGATCAACATATTTCATTAACATAAATATAATAGACGTCTCATATTTAAAAGAAGATAAATTAAGAATAATATTTGGATTAAGATGATAAATATCTTGTAATTTGATTTGTGATATCTCGTATAGATATAATCAAGATGAGTACATTCATTCAAACTTACTCGATGATGGTACAAGTTGTCAATAAATAGTGGCGTTTGGAGTCCTCAAACACACACCTAAATGTTATACAACATAATCCATGCTAAGGTTTGGAGCACTTACATGACTCCCAAATATTTAGAAGATAACTAAAAAAGTGTTCAAGACGTTATTCAAACTCAATAAATGGAGAAAACATTCAATCCATGTTCGGCATTCAATTAAGTTATGTGCATGTTTTTAAATTCTTATAGTTTGACTTGATGGAAACCAACACGCCTTGATTAGGAATTTTATTAGATCAATTCGAACCAAACCGAATTGAATCGAATTCGAATTGTATAATCCTCAATTATTGACATCGGTAACCGACCTAAAGCAATTTCGAACCGCTGACATCCGCCGCAGGGTAAACCACCGCCGTAAGTTGCGACTGATCCGACCCAATGAGCATCCTTAAACCTAAACTCGATCCGAAATGATATAACATTAATTGTCCAGTAAGTGTTAAAAAGATTGTTGGAACTATTTTCAGAAAAGTTGCAATATTCAAGTAAAATATATATTTTATCTAAAAAAAATAAATAAAGTTTTCGTTCACATAAATTGGAGAAAGGTGAATGAGGGCTGAGTATGTCGGAGCCGTCCCTGAAACCCCTGTCCCCCGTCGAATGGGAGTCGCTGATTGACGATTACAACCACGGCGGCGGCGCCCGTATTCACCGGTGGACCTCCCTCAATTACTCTTCCACCCCTCTCCTCCACCTCGGCCTCTCTTCCCTCCTGCGCAAGGATTTCTCTCTCCAGCTCAAACTCAACCTCCTCACCTTCATCGAGCAGAATTCCGCCTCCCTCTTCTCTCCCCGTTCTTTCTCTCGTCTCCTCGATTCCCTTCGCTCTGTCGTTCACCCTTCTCCTCTCAAAGATCAATTTCTCATCTCCTCCACCGCCATCTTCATCTCATACACCTCAGACCATGATGGCGATGGTTTAAAAGTCATCATCTCTCCTGTTACTGATCTCGTCGAGCTGCTGTTGACTATTATCAATCGACCCAATCATGGTGTCGATAGTCACACCCGGGGCATCGCCTGTGAGTGTTTGCGGCAGCTGGAATTGGCATTCCCTTGTTTGCTCTCCGAAGTGCTTCCCAACTTGTGGGCTTTATGCCAGAGTGAACGAACCCATGTATCTCAGTGTTATGTCCTGCTATTGTCCACAACTTTACTCAATGTTGTAAAGCTGAAACCCGGTGCTAGCCTTCTCGCCTCCAGTAATAATGCTTCCATCCCTCTGATCCCATTTAACGTTCCGCAGTTTTTGATTGATGGGAGTGGTTGTGATTTTGTGTGGAAGGAGAATGAGACATCTTATAGGGAGTTGAGGAGAGTTATGGCATTTTTGCTCGAGTGGCCGCTCAATTTGACACCCTTTGGGTTGATGGAGTTTATGGTTGCTATACTTCCTGTAGCTGAAGAACTAGAACTTCAGGCTTCTTTATTAAGGGTGCAGTTCTCAGGGCTTCTCAGCACGTATGAACCACTGCTTTGCCATGCTTTTTTGGGAATGTATTTGAAGTTTTTGGACTCTTTTCAAGGGCAAGAAGCAGAGGTTGCACATCGCCTTTTGTGGTTGTCAAAAGACTCCCAGCATCATCTGGTTTTCAGATTGTTGGGGCTTCACTGGTTGCTAGGCTTCTTTGGTTTGATTGCTACTAAGGATTTGGGGAGAGAGAAAAGCACTATCGTCATGAGCAAAAGCTTTTATCCCACGATTTTTGATTCGTTAGCTATGAAAGCTTTGAAGCTCGACTTGATTGCATATTGTTCTGTTTTGCTCTGTAGTCCTGGAGATGAAGATGGTTCAGATGGTGTGGAGGCGGGCAAAGAGAGTTACGAGGTGAAGCTATTCAAAGATGGCCTTGTTTCTACATCAGCTTTCAAATGGTTGCCTCCATGGAGCACCGAAAATGCAGTGGCATTCCGGACACTCCACAAGCTTTTTGTTGGTGCATCTCCGCATTCTGATGGTTGTTCAACTTGCGTCGGTACTCTTGCTCAATCTAACACCTTTGTCATGGCTCAGGTATGCCTGAGGATTGAATATATGATTATATGTTATTTTCATTTCTTCTCTTATTTATTTACTTTATTGAACTATTTAGTTAATTTCTAAACGTTGTCAAAGTTTCTAGTTTTTGGATTAGTAAAAACTTCGTAACCAATGTCATGGCTCTACTAGCATGTCTGCTCATTAAACATAATAAGTTAGCTGATTATGGAAGGTTTTTATTTGCAAAGGTTTGGACCACAGAATATTATTATATTATATGGGGGCCTTTGGGTCCTTTAAGAAATTATTGTGCAATTTGATTTAATTCAATCAATTTAACGGTGTAAGTTGTACCATCTTCTTTTACATGGGTCAGAAAATGTGCTAGTTGTCTTGATTACTGAAAATAATACTAGTGTAACAAACATCATCATAAATTTACAACCATCACAAATATAATATAAATCCATGCAAATCATGCATGTCTAGTAATGTTATAAAATCCTCAGGACACTCCCTTATAATATCAAAATAGTCTAGGTTAACTACAATGTGTTTAAAAAAAATATGAAATCTACATGAATGCAACTATGTTATCCTCCAGAGACGGCCCCTTACCTGTGCTTAACGACAATGCATTTAAAATACATGAGATCCACATGAATGTGACCATGTTCTCCTCCAGAGGCTCCCTCACTTACGCCCATGCTCTTTGTCACGTCCACACACAAAGAAAATAATAGTTCCACACACAAAGAAAATAATAGTTCCGAAGGGGTAGGTACAACCTCAATATGAAACAATCAAAAAAAAAGATGAATAAATGTATAGGATGAAATAAAATGTAATGTGGTGCATGCTATGTAGTCAAAACAGTGGATCGAGTCTGAGGAGTAACAGAAGCCAATAAAGATTATAGTACCTTCGATATCATGTATCAACAAAATACAAGGGTTGGTGTCATGTGCAGTGCCATCCTTTGCCAAACCACTACTGTATACTATAGCCTTGCTGAACTATGATTGTGGTCCCACTACGCCTTATAGACCAACATCTATGTCTCCTCCGTACAATCTCAAAATCTGCCTCAATCCGAAGGAATACACGACTGAACAAGGCTCAAGGCTCAAACATGTACAATTTGACTGGGTGACGATGCAATGATAAAATTGTTGTAACAGAACATATTTTAGTTTAAGCATGGATAACATGACGTAAGCACGGATGACAACATGAAGAACAATGCCATAGGCTCGTTAGGCGACGTAAGCATATAAATCTAATACAAAAATAGGTGACATGTATTAAATGCCTGTAACATTCAGCATACCTCATCGAGGCATGCACGGGGTTAGGAGAATTAGGTACATCGAGCGAAATCAATTTTCAACGACCAAATGAACATGATAACCATTAACCAACGGCTAGCAGTGACAGTCAGTCTTTCAGTTGGGATGTGAGGTTTAGAAGAGATTTGAACGACGTTGAGTTACTTGAGTTCACTTCTCTTTTAGGAGTACTAGAGAGGGTAAAGTTAGAGTCTAGGATTGAGGATTTTAGAGTTTGGGAGGGAGATAATTCCGGTTTGTTCTCTGTTAGATCTTTTTACAACTCGTTCTTTCCATTATCAAATTTCCCATTATTCTCTTATTTTAATAATATCTGGAAAGTAAACATCCCACAAAAGTTCGAATTTTCTCATGGATTGTGACCTTGGGGAAATTACCGACATGTGAATCAGTGCAAAGAAGATGGCCTGACTGCGTATTAAGCCCGCATTGGTGTTGTCTATGCTGAAAGCATGAGGAAAATCAAGATCATTTACTCCTACATTGCTCCTTCTCCGGTGCTATTTGGATAAAAGCCTTAAAAGAGTTGGGATTTCAATGGGCATTTCCAAGGCTGGCTCAAGATCTATTCATTATTGAACCAGGGTGTCACAGTGGGAGAAAGTCATCCCGAGTCTGGTATGTGATAGTCCATTGCACATTTTGGTCAATATGGTTGGAAAGAAATCACAGAATATTTGAAGATGTGTCGGAGTCTGCAGAACAAGTTTGGGAGAAGATAAAGCTCAGAGTTGCCTACTGGTTGATGCAATTGCCAGAGTACAATCACTTATGTATATCAGACGTAGTTAGGGACTGGAAATTTTTATGGTCATGAAACCAAGTGATGGTGTCATATAGTAGTGCTTAAAGGATTTATCTTGTAATACTCTTGCGGATTACTCATCCGCCTGTACTGTAACATTATCCAATATTATAATAAAGTTAGTTTACTATCAAAAAAAATATATATTAGAGGCTGTATAATACCAGGTACATTACTATAAAAAAAAATATATTAGAGGCTGTATAATACCAGGTACATGTTCAATACAGCTCACAAGGTGGTGATAGCATAAGCAAGGATATTCCAAAAGGGATTTAGTCAGACTTAATTAGGATTCTTGCATGTTAGGATGTTGTTTGATTTATCTATATACAAATTTATGCCTGTCAACCTATGTTCTCATTATTTTTACAAATATAAAATAAAACCCAACTGATAATAACAAAGTTGCACCATACTTACAAATTTGGAAATTTTTGAGTTTGCCTTGAAAAATGTTCTCATATGTTTAAATTTATCAAATGAGTGTGATATCAATTAATTGTGGGGGTATCATTGGTATCCATAAAAGTGTGTTCATGCATGCACTTGCACTTCTATTTGTATAGATGGTGAAGGGAAAATGAAATGAGGGAGAAGTAGTTTGTTTCTTTCTTTCCCTTTGATTGTGCTCTATTCATCAATTTTTGTTTGTCCACATGCATGTATGGGGAGGATACAAAAGATGAGGTAGTGAGGCTCATGGTCTTGCAATTTTTTTAGTTGATGCAATCTCATGCCCTAGTCTTCTCAATGCTAAAGTTCTTTGTTGTTTGAGAGAATAGCAGAGAAAGAAAATGCTTCACTTGTATCATTGCTCCAAAAAATAATGGTTAGATATAAAGAATTTATAGACTCCTAAGTTAACTAAATTCCTAAATCTAAGGGATAACTAGATACCGATAATTCTAATCCTAAAAATTCTAATATAAATGATAATGCAAACAAGATCCTATTAATCTTGATAAGCTGATGATAATCCAATATTCTACACTCCCCCTCAAGCTGGGTCATATAGGTTCATCATTCTTAGCTTGAAACACAAATCTTGAAAACTTGGTCTATGAAGTGCTTTTGTTAGAATATCTACCGCTTGTAATTGAGTGGGGATATAATTCAACACAACTATCCTGTTTTCAATCTTTTCACTGATAAAGTGTCGATCTACTTCAATGTGCTTGGTTTGATCATGATGGACTGGATTCTTGGATATGCTGATGGCTGCTTGATTATCACACATAAGCTACACGGGGTGATTTGCTTTTATCTTTAGTTCATACAGTAGTCTCTTGAGCCACATTCCTTCACAAATCTCGTGCTAGCAATCGGAATTCAGCTTCTGCACTACTCCAAGCAACTACTGTTTGTTTCTTCTCCTCTCCTTTTCTTAAAGCAATACATCTATCATCGAAATCATTTTCCAATGTATGAATATCGTTCTCAAGGTTACCTGAATCTGATGTCGTGGAAGAATCATGAGCAAGCTGAGTTTGTGTTGGATCTTGACTCTTTTGATGGCATTGTTTCCGTCGAGAGTACACCTGAATCGGTTGGATGAGATTTTGATCATTAGAGATAGAGGGATTGCTGGTCACGAGAACCAGAGTTCAGTATGGATTGTGTTTGGTCCGAGATATTCTGTGATGGGATCCCAATTATGCGCTTCTATATTTGACTTCTCCCCCTGAAGTATAGAATTAGAATAGAAGGGATCATTTTCGAAGAATGTGACATCCATGGATGCGTTTAGCTTCTTTAAGGTAGGACAATAACATTTGTAACCTTTTTGGTTTGGGGAATACCCAAGGAAGATGCATTTGACAGCAAGTGGTTCGATTTTGTTGCGGTTGTGGGAATGAATGTGAACAAATGCAGAGCATCCGAACACTTTGAGAGGAATATCATGAACTAGGTGTGAGTTGTGGAAACATTTAAGGATCGTTTGGATAGGTGTTTGGAATTTTATGGCTCGTGAGAGCATTCGATTGATGAGATAGGCGGCTATGAGAATGGCATCCCCCCAATAGCATTCAGGAACATTTTTCGTGAACGACAAGAATCGTGTAACTTCCAAGAGATGACGGTTTTTCCTTTCGGACACACCATTCTGTTGGGGAATGTCAACACATGAGCTTTGGTGAATAATCCAATGAGAGAGCAGATATTCTCCCAATACTGTGTTGAAATAATCACGAGCTCTATCTGTACGTAAAATCTGAATTTTGGTAGAGAATTGAGTCTGAATCATGCTGTGGAATTGTTTGAATAGGTTGGAGGTTTCAGATTTGTCTTTCATTAGAAAAACCCATGACAAACGTGTGTGATCATCAACAAACAATAAGAACCAGCGTGCACCCCTAATGTTTGTCACATTGGAGGGACCCCAAATATCACTGTGAATTAGTGAAAACGGTTTTGATGGTTTGTAACTTTGTGGTGTGAAGGTGGACCGTGTATGTTTGGACAATTGACAAATATCACATTGGAAATAATTAGAATTCTTATTATTGAATAGGTACAAAAGATTCGGGTGTCCTAGACGATAGTGCCATAACATGATCTCTCTATCTTTATTTAAATTGAAAGTCGAAACAATACATGAAGGAATAAGTGGTGGTGGTGTTCAAGCTTCTCTTGGAAACATTCATCTTTAGGATATACAATCCACCACAAAGGTCAGCACTACCAATCATCTTCCCCGATGCCAAATTCTGAAAAACACAAGAATCATAAGAAATTTAGTTGTGCATTTGAGATCGTTGTTGAGCTTACTCACGGATAAGAGATTGCATTTTAGATCAGGTACAAATAACACATTTCAAGAAAATATCAGGAGTTAGTCACTTGGGAGCATGAGCCATTTGCAATGCGTACTGAATGAGAATCCTTACAAGAACTAAAATGTGTAAAGGATTTCAAATTTCCCACCATATGGTCCGAGGCTCCAGAATCAACAATCCAACAATCTGATAACTCATGTTGTGCAAGTAAAGCAATTGAATATATACCTCGATGTACCACATTACCAGTGCTAACAAGTGATGAGGTTTGTGTTGAATTAGTTTGGCTGAGCATTTGCTGGAGAATGTCGAGTTGCTCTTTTGTGAAAGATTGGGGTTCATGGGGCGAATTCTCTGTCGTCTTTATCTAACCGGTTTCTAGTTAGCGGGTTTCCCATGGATTTTCCAACAAGTATCCACTGTGTGGTTGGGTTTTCGGCATTTTTCACACCATGAGCGTCCCTGTTTGAATTTCCCGCTGTTGTTAAAGAGCTGTGAAGACTGTGCAGCACCTGAGTGATCATTATGCGGAAATGAAGGCCTATGCGCAGTGAGAGCTGAAGTGTCTGTGGTAGAAATAGGTTGTTGAGATCCTAGCATGACTTTTCTACGACTTTCTTCATGGCGCACTTCCGAGAACACTGCACGGAGAGAAGGTAGTGGTTTGGTCCCCAATATACAACCACACACATCATCAAGTTTGCTACATACTTTAATATGGTGGTTTGCTGAATGTTTTTACGCCTTTTTATGTATTATTTTTGGATGATATAACAAAGAAATAAACTCAAGAGTGCAAAACCAGGTGATTGATGCATATTCACCTGGATAGGGACATTGACCACATGGTGGTGTGTTAATAGCATTGTAATTGGGCCTTCAATATTTTTATCTTTTTTGTAGAAGAGGTATGTGCTATGAATAATGGAGAGGAAAATCAGATTCTCATTTAATTATTAATTAACGTACAGTGCATATATATAATAAAAAGAAATAGCAATTTATCCCTATCTAATCACTATCTAATCCTTATTGAAATTATCTCAACATGTAGTCCTAATTTATCATTGAATACAAATCTTATTTATCTTAATGCAAGATCTTCAACACTTTTTATTGCTAGAAAGTACGAGCAAAGTTTTCCATGTGCGGCTTGTTTACATAACCTGCACTGACACGCTTATCTTTTCATTTATTATTGTGCAGAAGATGCTAGTGGACTCAACTTCAGAATTTCAGGGATTGGTTCCGGTCACTGTTGCATGCATTGATCGCTTATTGGGATGCCACAAACACCATTGGTTGGGAGAGCATCTTCTTAAAACACTTGATAAACATCTGCTTCAAAAACTCAAAATTGACTACAGCTTGGGATCTTACTTCCCTATATTTGAAAGAATATCTGAAAATGATAAAGTTTCACCGAGTGGGTTACTAGAGCTCCTCAAGAAGTTCATACTTTTCCTTGTAGGGAAACATGGTCCTAATACAGGGTTGAAATCTTGGTATCATGGCAGTAAAGTTCTTGGCATTTGTCGAACAATGCTGGTTCACCACCACTGCTCTAACTTATTTACTGGATTATCTCGCGTTCTTGCATTTACATGTCTTTATTTTCCTGATTTGGAGGTTCGTGACAATGCAAGGTATCATCTGGATTTCCTACCTCCCGACTCTATTTTATCCAATACATAACCTTCTTAGCTTACGAATGATCTTCAAAGTATCAGTAACATATATCAAAATTCTTCTATTGAAATAATTTTATGCAGTTTTAACAACTCTGTTGCTGCAGCTTTCCCTTAGTTATTTGTACATTCAGTTTAATATGATTAACTTGGGTTAAACCTTCACTTAATGGAGATATGTTAAAAGCAGTTGAAGACCCTGTTTCTGTAGTTTACCATAGTAATACACGCTATGAATATTTCTCTTATTTAAGGTGGTGATTTCAGATTCTACCTGCGAATACTTGTTTGTATACCGGGAAAGAAGCTCAGACAAATACTGAACACGGAGGAAAGTTTGCCTGGCGTAACTCCATCCACTCGACCTAGCTCATTCTTTAATAAACAGTCTCCTCAAACTGTACAGGAACTTAAAGGATCCAGCAACATTGCTTCCTATATTAAGGTGGAACGGGTGACACCTTCGTTGGTAAAGCAGTCTTGGTCCCTGTCTTTACCAAATATAGATATCAATCCTGACAAACCTGGTTTCTTGGAAGGCATCTGGCATAATGAACCAGCAAGCGAGAAAAAGGAAATTCTTGCAGTAGGTGCAAGAATGGAAATTATCCCAGATAGTGAACGTCTCCAACAGCAAAAAGAGCCTCTACGAGTGACGGACTCAAAAGTTTCAGAGATTGTTGGAGTATTGAGAAGGCATTTTTCATGCATTCCAGACCATAGACATATGCCTGGGCTCAAGATTAAGATTTCCTGTAGCTTGAAATTTGATGCTGAGTCATTCTGTAGTGTGTGGGGAACTCCTACGACTGACAGTTTTTCAGATGAAGTGGATAAACTACCTGCCATTTATGCTACTGTCCTGAAGTTCACTTCTTCTTCTCCATATGGATCAATTTCATCATTTCATAATGCATTTCTTCTTGGCTCAACAACTAAAATTGATTCCTCTTTGACCCAAGCCAATGCATTAGCTATTGTCCCAGTGGATAACGGTCATAGAGAAACATTCGAAGCTCCTGTATGTTTAGAATTAGAGCCGCGGGAACCAGTGCCAGGTCTGGTTGATGTCTTTATTGAAACTAATACAGACAATGGTCAGATTATCCGGGGCCAGCTTAGCAGTATACCAGTGGGAATCGAAGACATGTTTCTCAGGGCTATTCTTCCAGATGATATGAAAGGAGATGATGATATACCTAGTTATTATTTGAACCTATTTACTGCATTGTGGGAAGCCTTTGAGACAACATCGAGCACCGGTAGGGAGACATTTGTCCTGAAAGGAGGCATAGGGGTTACTGCAGTCAAGGGAACACAATCGGTAAAATTTCTTGAAGTCCCTATGACATCTCTAGTTTTAGCTGTTGAACGGTACCTCGCACCTTTTGTGGTTTGTGTTACTGGTGAACGACTTGTTGATATGGTGAGAGCTGGAGGGGTGATAAAAGATACTGTGTGGAAAGATTTCAGATCGGATCCTCTATTTGAGGTATCTAGTTCAAATGTTGGCCCTCTTTATCTGAAGTATGTGGGTGATGAAGATGGGAGTGCGGATCAAATCCCTGGTAGGAAAAATATTGGGGTCTTCGACATTTTGATATTTCTTCCGCCAAGATTCCACCTCCTTTTCCAAATGGAAGTACACGATGTTTCGACTCTTGTTCGGATTAGAACTGATCACTGGCCATGTCTAGCTTACGTTGATGACTATTTGGAAGATCTCTTTTTAGATTGAAGCATGTTTCATACATCGGAAATGGTTTCTGGTTTTGGTGATATGCTGCCTTTGAATTTCATTTTAAATTTTTTTCTGTTTACTAGCCTTGTATAATAGACAGTCAGTCATTCCTGTGCTTGCATTTGGATTTTAATTGGCCACAAATGTAAGTTTGACGTATTAGATAGGATTTTCATAACACAATCATTCCGATAATTTTTGATTGTATCATATTTTTTTGTTAATGAGAAATGATGTTTGCTTATGATAATGAAACCGTTGTTTTGAGGACAAGAAATCATCTTAATGCAAATTCTCACTCTTCTTTCTCAGCACACTAATAATGGAATAACCCTCCCCTCGATGCTTTAATACTTTTTGATTCTCCTATGTATGGTTTCTTTGATCAAACCAGTCACACCCATAAAGATCCACACTTGGTTGAGCCACCTGCTTACATGGGACTGTGGGCCTGTTTTGCAGGCGTTTTGTTCGTGTATGACTTATTATCTATTAAATAAACATATTTTTGAGTTTTCGGATCCTCATTTTCAAATAAATCACGAACATGTTCAAATATTTTGTGTCGAACTCGAACATAAGCCTTGATTTGAACAGAGTTAGAGTAAAACATGTTCAAGCTTTCGAGTTTTGAAACAGATTCGAGCTTAAATATATATAATTTGAGTTTAAAAGTTTTTTCATATTCAGATTCGTAGACCCCTAATAATTACACTGGCATAGCATCACTTTCATCAAAGGAGAAAATTACTTTGGCGATCGAGGTGCGATGGCGAGCTGGGTTTCCGTGAAATGAGCGAATTTAATCACACTCTTGTTGCAACCAACATAATGCCAATGCAGTAAAATATTGTCCACGATCTGCAAATGGAGCAGCCCATGTAATTGCTTCACATGCTCTTTCTTCTAACCAAACAATGGAATATTTTGAATCCATTCCTTGATTTATCAGTGTATTTTGTAAGCAAGGATTTCACAGTCGTTTGTTAATGAAGCTGCACTTATTTTTTTATTTATTTATTTTTTTTTTTTAAAAAAAAAAACCAATCTAGGGTATTATTCCAATCTTTGAGGGAGGGGGTAAAGAGGAGGTGGGGATAGCACAACTATATTTTCGGTACCAATTTTTATCCAAAAGTAAAAGACCTTAATAAACTTGAATCTGGACGTTGTTCGGATGCTTCGATTCTTTTGTTCTTTTTGTTAGTTTTTGTGAACTTTCCAACAAGAAAAGCAAAAGCAAAAGCAAAAGCAAATCCGCGACATGGCAATGTCACCAACTCTACTTCTATTGATTGTTAACCACCACAACAATACATACACATGAATATAATCAACCCTTTAATTCAAAAAAGGATTGCTTCCCCTGACTTTTTCCAGTCCCTAGATTATGTAGCACTCAATAAATATAGCTATACATCATATCTTCCAACCTCAAGCGAGAGAAACCGGATACAATCCCAGGAGTGGTGCCCGTTATGTCGAAATTAAGGCAGATCAGCTGCTATTCTGAGCTGGTTGTAAGTCACGTCTATCCTCTGAATCTTGGGAGGCCAGAACGTTTCTTAAAGAGCGATATTGTAGTCGAACGTTTTCACCACTCTCAATAATCTTGAGCAAGTACCTGCAACAAAAAGCAATATGGCATATTTCAAATTTTCTCGAATAGCAGTTTTCACGCAGCTTCCACAGTTTTTCAGTAACTTATTCCACAAAAAATATCCACTTATGTTCCTCTTTAACCACAAACAACTCACATAGTTTACCAATTTGATATAGTGTCGACAATTTAATATTTTCCAAGTTCAACTGAATTACTTAAGATTCTAAAGAAGGCTGACATTTATAGCCCTAAACCGCATTTTATTCCTTAAATGTGGATTTTCAGACAATGATTTTGATCAACAAGAAGCCAGCTAGTCCTCCCTTCCCGATTCCATCCTCTTCATAATGCTCATTGATCTGTTTAATGACTGATTGTAAGCAGAAAGAATACGAAAATTTTCATATATTTCATGAGCTAAAGCAAGAAAATCTCGACTTGTGGCCTGTGGAAGGATATCACATGGCAAACAGAAACAAGGTTACGCAGAGATAGAGTAATAACAAGGAATCAGTTCGGAGAGGCTACTTTCGAAGTGCTCTTTAACCTAGTTAAACACATGCAGTGATTAATATCAGTGATTAATAACTTGGTGAGGGGTGTAGAGGATTTAGAGTTTGGATGGGGGATTCTTCGGGGTTGTTTACTGTTAAATCCTTTTACAATTCTTTCTTTTCTTCTACTACTACTCCTTTCATTTATTTTTCCAATATCTGGAAAATACCTGTCCCGCCAAAGGTTCAAGTATTCTCGTGGATTGTGGCGTTGGAGAAGTTGCAGACTTGTGATGAGTTGCAAAGAAGATGGTCATCGTGTGTATTATGCCCTAACTGGTGCTGTTTGTGTCGAAGGAATGAGGAGAGTCAGGATCATTTACTCCTTCATTGCGATTTCTCCTCACAGATTTGGCAGATGGCTTTCAAAGCTTTGGATTTGGTGTGGGCTGTACCGGCTAAGGCAAAGGATTTGTATGTTGTGGAACCGAGCTGGCCGAAAGGGAGGAAACATTTGCGGTTCTGGTTTATAGTCGTCCATGGCATATTATGGTCCATTTGGTTGGAGAGGAATACACGATTATTTGAAGAGAAAGAGGATTCGGTCTTCGACCTATGGGACAAAGTCAAATTCAGAGTTGCGAGTTGGATGATGTTACAGCCGAAATATGAACATCTCAGTGTCTCAGACTTATACAAGGATTGGAAATTTGTTTTCGACTGATGAGTCATGCTGTAGACGGGTTTTGTTTCTTTCAGAGTTCTAACTAGACTTAGCGGATTACTTATCCGCTGTTTATAACAAAAATTTTATTATCATTAATATATTATGTTTCTTATAAAAAAAAAAAAAAAAAAAAACAGGGAAATTAAAAAAAAACACCAAAAAGGAAAAAAAAAAAATAAAAAAAAAAAAAAAAAAAAAAAAAAAACTGGGAACTTCAAAACAAAGCATCAAAACGTAAATACATAATATCAACCAGCAAATACGATAGAAAATTGAAAGAGAATAAAACCAGAAAAAGAAAACATAGAATTAACATAAGAACCACTCTTTTCTTGAAAGCGCTGAGTGAATGAATTTACACCTTTTTGTGGCATGCCAGGTAAAAGATTGCTTTAAATATCATATGGACCGTACCTAGGTCATCTCTCAATAAAAATGACAATCACAAGTTAATTCTTTGTAAAGGATCAACCGTTACTTGCATTTTGGTGGTATTCGAGTTTAAAATTGTGAAGCTTGCCAAGGCTTCACGTATGCCACCAATGGGCTAGTTTAGCAGAGTCCCTAATTACAAGCAGAACCAAGGTGTCATCCTACTAGTTCGATTGGAAGTGCACTAGCTTAGGCAATACTTTTGGTGGGGTGTTGTTTGCACTTGATATGGATTGATTTGGATGATTAGCCCAGGTATGCCTGGAGTATTTTGTAATTAAACATTTTGGTCAATATATTTTACATTTACTGATAAACAAAAAAAAACCAAGGTGGCATCCCCATCAAGATTGTTAATTGAGATTCAATTTACGCAACTGAATGTAGGTAAAGTAATTAAGCCATTGCATATAGCACGTGAACAAATCATTTTCAACAATCTAAAATGATGCATAAATCAGTCTCATTTATAGGGTGCCCGTTTAAGTAACTAACCAGCCATTAAGGCACTGTGATGTGATCACTGCTTCCTTGCCGACAAGCTTACCAGGAGTCCGTCTGTTTCCCTGCAATGGCTGGTCCTTTCAACCATATGTTTCAAAGTGGAAAAAGATTAATGCAAGCAGATTGGGAATTATTTACCTTAATAACGACTTTTTCATTTACCGAGAAGGGATAATGTAGAGCTCTAGGTGATCCATTTTCTACTGTAACTTCACCATTTTCCTGAAGGGTTGAAGAAATAAGCATATATATATGTAAATTTCTGATGAGCATATATTCCCAAGATTTTCGTGCAGCATACTTCTAAATATTCTATCACAAAAGTTGTGTCAGAAAGAAATGTCTAAGCAACAAAGGTAATGAGAACAAGCAGTGGATTGATATACATAAATAAATACACGAACAGAGAAGTTATACTTCAAGTGGCTTTACTAGGCAGATCCTTAAATACTTGAGCAATGGTTTCCAGCATAGTGAAACAAGTTATTACAAGCAGGTGAGCAATTAACGCTTACCCTGTGCTCATTCACTTCCTTCCTCCGTTTTCGTAGAGCCGCATTATGAAATAGTCTTCGATCATCTTCTTGCTTCACTGCAAGAGCTGCAGCTCTCAATGCTGCCAAAATATGGGTCAGAGACCATCTTGAGCTTGAAACAATGAGAAATTTTGAAGATCAAATGTTTCAAAGTGATGGTAGAATCAGAGGAGGTCAGGATAATGAGCCAGGTGATACCATGATTTGGGATCAGTGACGCAGCATCGATTTCAGTATTGCAAAGTGTACATTTGGACTGTAATACAAAGATGGTGAAATTATAATTCTTTCTTGTCCAAAACTAAAAGGTAAAAGACGGTAAAAAAATTCCAAATACAATGTGAATGCCTTTATTGTGGAACATTTTTAAAGAAAACGATTGGAGATAAAATGAACTTAAAGATTCATCTAATCAGCTCTCAAAAGTTTCAAGATGTTGAAGTGTTGTTCCCAAATAAAGTGCCACCAAAAATCTCAGTAAAAAATAGAGATGGCTGTTGAATTTTTGGAGTTCTTTCTTTTTTTATTTCTTTTAATTTTTCGTTAGAATCTTAAAGATAAAATGCTGGCAAATTTAGAGCATCACTCGAAGCAAGAAAAAGAAAATACTTGAGCATTATATTGTCATCTTGAAAAAACTTCTACTACTTTTCAGTTCAGATTCATGTTTATTCAATAGTTTATCGGATACACTTATCAATCATGATGATGTTAGTTCCAATCTTTCCATATGATTGAATCCGTTGAATTTAATCCATTGATTGGTATTTGATCGGCACAAGTTACAAATAATTTAGCCATTTATTTAAAATATTTTGATGACTTACCTTGAAAATGAGGGTACAAAGTTAGAAGTGTTCCATAACTATCTTACATCATTAAGTAAAATTGATTAAAGAAACAATTCATTTTCTTTCATGGCATTAGGCAAAATCTAAATTTCACAAATGGATAATGTGTTTTCAGTTAAACTTACATAGAAATATGGGAAGTTATCAAATAGGAATAAACTTGTTCACACCTAGTTATGCTAACCACCGCTAATGAATGCATTAGAGAATCCTGCCATGATTTAATTAAATTCCTATTGATTTTCATTTATAAAGTAGAAAATTTTACAATATAGTGCTATCACATAGTTCTAATTGCCTAAGTTATGGATTTTTAAATGTTAGTTGCAGCAAGCTGCTTTAAAATCAAAACACTGTTCATTTCATATTAACATTAATTTAACTATTTTTTTTAACTTTTAATTAGTTCAAATTGAGTAAATTACTTAAGAACCTCAGGTACTCTTGAGAGGTACATGATTACTGCATAAACGACTAGCCCACTTGCCTGAAAGCTAATCACACACTGAACATTTATGAAAAGTAACTGCGCCATATCACATATTTCAAAAGGTTAGGAAAAGATCCACTTCTAAAATTAAAAGTCTTTTATCTTTGAAATTTCCACATTATAAGCTACATATTAGGTGAAGCGACGGATAGACATCAAAGCCTACTCACGTGAAAAATTAATTGAATAGTAGAAACAGCTTCAATCGACACATACTTCAATAAATAGTGATGTTAGCAATTCAAATAACTACTTCAATTTATGCTTGTCAACTTTGCGTCACGATTATATACTTCTTATCCCAATAACATGAATTGTTAGATGCTTTAAGCAGCCAACAAAAGGAAAGATCAACGGTTGATTTCTCTTACAGTTTCAATGACCCTTCTCAGCATCAGACCACCAAATGAATGTCCGCAAGACACAAGCATAGCATCATCAAGGAATGAGCCACTGGAGAATTATCGATTTTCAAATAGAAAGTTTATAAGCAGCAAAGGCAAGGGTCCCATCATAAATAACATTTATAATCAACTGATGAATAATGCCGAAAGGCAACACGAGAAGTATCTAAAGTAACAACAGCTTCATACAGGATTCCAGAATAAAAATTCTTCAAAAATAAATAAATAAAATCCCTTGATGGAAGAACCGATTCTCGGCATTTCCCCTCAATTAGTAGGTCAATTTTCCAATGCATGGTTAGTCTCTGATGTTATTTCCACCCTTAGTTTATTGTTTCTAGTATGATATCTAGTGATTCGGACCTCTATACATGAAATCGACAAAGAATTAGAAAATTGAGGTTCTCTATCAGATCTAGGAAGATAATCAGCTGATTCTAAGTTCTATAGTTCGAATCCAATGCCAATTACCTGAGATTATGGCAAACCATTAGAGATTAATCTGATGAAATATTTATAAAACTCTAGTACTTTGTTCCAATTCAAAAGTATGTACTTTTCATTTCGATGTGAACACAATTTTCCCGACCTCGCTTGGCTTATGACAAGATGAGATGATAAATGATGGAATATAAATTGATAGATACAAATAACTGAATTATTTTAAGCTCAAACTATTGTAGAACTCGAGCCACAAAAATATATTATTTTCCGCACCAAATGGTGTGCAAAAATTTTTTTGCTCGTTTGACCCTTAATACATGAGCTACTGATTTAATTGTATTGCATAGCTTTGGTGATAAACTCATCTTTTAGTCATAGGAATAGACAAGATCACATGATTCTATATACCCGCCTTACAAATCATCCAACCCAAAAACAGCAGTAATTTTGCAAGAGGCTTCGACCTCTATTGCTGGTCATGAAATGGAAAAGCTAGGTTGGACACCTCACCAAAGTGATTTTCATGCCAGATTCAGCCACATGCAATTCTGCATAATGTGATGCCAAAAAACCAAACTCACGGATTGGGCAATCAACTTTATGAAGTAAAAAACTACACGAATTTAAGTATGATAAGTAGGTACTAAGATTATATGTTTTCAATTTTGGTAAGGGCTTGACAAAGATGATGTTAAATCAGACTTCTTTGTAATATGGAAGTTTTGGAAGAGGTACAAAGAGAAGAAGTTGAAGGATGGTTATGCTTGAAAACCAGAAGTTCCAAGTGCTAATTGGAACAGTTATTGCAGCCATATGTGGATATAACAGAGTACTTCTCAAAAACAGAAGAAATTTGTCTAGGAAATCATTGCCGTACTCTACAAACCAAATTATACCTAAAGTTCAGTTCTCGAAGCCAAATGTAGGGATACAAATACTAAAATGATCATTGCCATAATCGATATCAACACGAGATACTCATGAAAAGAGTGCCAATATCAGCCTCCAGATCCTCATTAACATATAATTTCGTAAATTCAACCAGGCATGCTCAAACGATCTGAACTATAAATTATATTATCTTCTCAAGTTGCATGCTACGTTTTCATATGCTAACTAATAAGAAGGCCCATCAGCCATCTAAATGTGGAACCCCAGCTCGAATCTGATCTAATATAGAACACCAAAATTTTATTTTTAGTCCAGCATTTCCAAATTTTTTTTAACCTGGTGCCTAGAAAGGAAATATTCCAATAACATTAATGTGTTTTGGATGCTCTCATTTTTAAAGTAAGAGCTTTAAGTATTTAAATTAAGATAATGGCAATCAATATTCTTCTTAATTCTCCAATTCCTTGCAAATTTTACGATAATATAAATATATTAGTTTGATTTCATAGGACATGTCACTAAATTTTATATTCACACATCGTAAATTATTTTAACGGAATTATTAACTAGTCTTAAATACACAAAATAAATCACAAAATATTGACAATACAGATTTAAAATCTTACATAAATATTATCTATAATATCATACATAAAATGATATCGGGATATTATCCTAATATACAGTGTTCTAAAAAACGCGAAAAAGCATGGTTAAGCGTGAGGTGCAAAGAAACACTATTGATTCACGCAAAAGCAGCCAACCTAAGGTTGGCCACGTCAAAAGCGAAAAAAGTGCGATTAAGCGTGAGCTTCTTAGAAAAGAATTTAAGTTAAATCTAAATTTCTATTTTGAATTTAAGTTAACATTTATATATATCTATTTTTATAAAAGTTAATTTTTAAATTTTAAAAATTAAATATTTGATAATATAACATTTTTAAATAAAAGAACCCTAAAGACACTTATATTTTCTTTAACGGCTGCTTTCGATAGTAAATTTTTTAACAAAAAATTTATGCATTTATTCTTAAATTTATAGATTTATTGTTTTTTAATTTATTTATTGACTTGATATAATTTAATATAGTAAAAACAAAAAAGTTTTCACGATTAATCTCGTACTAGACCCGTTTAAACTTGTAAAGCTTCAAGCTTGACCTTGCCGCTTCGTCGGGCTTCACGCTTTTTAGAACTTTGCTAATATACAACAAATTGGAAAGTAAATTTAAAAGTTAATAATAATATAAGATATGGATAACGTTATTTATTGTTTTACATTTTTAGTACATAATTCAATGCCTACTAGGAAAGAAATTTATTGATAGACAACTCGAAAATAGAAAACTACCACATGAGCTCCATGTGTTCATTGGTCATGACATAAATAAAAGTAGCAGATCAAGTTTGAGGTAACCTCAAAGCACTAAAACTTCTCCAACCAGCAAACATAGTAAATCTTAAGTTTTGTGCATATGTTCAGTTTAGGCAAATTATAAATTAAAAATCTAGAATGAATTGAAAAATAAGAAAATTCTACCAAATCGTACCACACAACCAAAACTATTCGAATTCCAAGGATGAAACTTTTTTTTACTAAGAAACATTTCTAGTGAAAAAAAGAAAATAACAAATTCTAACAGTCATTCTAACTTACGATAATGGATCAGACAGAACAGTTCTCAGTGATGGCTCCCTGTTCGAATTATCTCTAGGAATCTGTCAACAAAGAGACAAAATTAAACCAATCACATATTGTATAGTTCAAAAGGTGTTATCAGGTTCCCATATGATAATGTGAAGGTTGACATGAACAAATATTGGCAACAGTAGCGATACACCACAGATGAGGCTAGACAACTAGATTACAATCAAGGGAGTGGATGCCATGAGCATCAATGAAAATTGAAATAAGGAATAAAATATATTTTGGGGTCAAATACGCTTATTGAATGTCTTAAATAAAATTGGAGGCAGAACATACATCGAATATTCAAAGCTAATAATATGGTATGAATTAAATATAAGATCCAACGACTTATGTTCACAACTAACAGATTGTTAAACTTGAAAATTCTCTATTGTGTTAAAATTGACACGAAGACAAGAAGCGATGTGAACTAGTTTATTTAATTTACAATAATAAACTGCTTTTAAAAAGTTCTAGGAACAGTTCTTACACAAACATCATCAATATGGTTATGTGGAACATCGTCCTCGGCAGAAAGGTCATCCATAAATCTGCTTACAGAGATTGGCACAAAGCGTTCAGGAATTACATTCCCCGCTGTTGCAATTGAGGAGCAATCCAATATTGCATTGCATTGTGGCATTAGCCTAAATGCCAGTGCTGTCCTAGATGGTAGTTAGTCAGGCTCTCAGTAAGAAAATTTGTCCAGTAGAAAATCACATCAACAATCTAACCATTTCCAAAAAAGTATACCTTCCACCACAAGATGTCGTCAGAGAATTATCAAGCACAGTCCTATATGAAGCAGCGGGCCTAAGGCCAGCAGTGATGTAGCCGAGAGCCTTCCCTGTAAGCAATAAAAGTTCACCAGGTGCTAAACCGCTATCTGCCTGACACCAACGGCCATTGGGGTCACACACCTATGATAAAAAAAAAAGGAAAGAAAAGATATGTTAAGAACCATAACACTTTCAATCCACGAAACACAATGAGGCCCTGAAAATATGAAAAGGCCATGAACCAACACACATAATAGAAAGATCTGAAAGTACATCCTTAACAAAAACTAAGCATGTTTTTAGCTTATAAGCATAAATAAAAGAAAACCTGAAGACCAGAGGAATCTGAAGAAATTAATGTTAACAAACCCTTCTCCACTTCACAACCCAATGAACTCCCTCCACTGACAGCACATTTTCCTTTTGAGTATGATTGAGAGTATGTCGCGACAAGAACTGATGATGATGGCTCATTAGCAGGCAACGGGCTATCATCAAGCAAATGATTAAAAGCACTGCAGATATTGCATAAAGTGGTAAGTACAGAGCGAAAGGGATGTTTATAACAGTTGTACAGTGATAATAACAATAAAAGAAAAGAGATCATAGTCAGGTTCACACTCGCTTCGCAATCGAAGATGCCTTGCAATTGCACATAAAGCAGCCCGAGCCACCCTTCCCATGCATCTAAAAATGTCAGCCATGCATGGAGGAGATGAGTCCACATCTTCCAAAGGCCTATTGCATAAAATAGTAGTAGCAGTAGTGCGTCAGAACACCAACCCAAAGGACACAAGCAGACCAATGTGGAAAAGAGAAAAAGGCTGGCAAACTTAAAGCTAATATGTCAAATTTAAAATGCAACTTATTAACAGCTTGAATACACAAATATGGAATGTGGAACGATAATTTCAAAAACCAACTGACATGCCAATGGGTTGAACTGCTGAACTCCATCACTACAGAGCAAGCACGTCATAAAAGGTTTTCAATGTGAGATGAGTTATAGAAGTTTTTCCATTCACATTTCACTTTTCATAACTTTTCACAAGGTCATCAAACACAATGTCTTCATCTTCCAACAAGTTCTCTCACAGCCCTAAAGTTAAAGCATAAATTCAACTATTTTAAAAATTGTAGAGACCTCCATATTCAATGCTGCATGTATGTTCCTTTACCAACACTTATACCTCACTCAAGTTTTTCTCACATTCAATATAAAATGGAATCTACAATTATTTCTTTATTAAATGTGATATCCCCATCGAATCGTAACAAAGTCCATACTTTTTAGCAATATGAAAGCTCTATAATGGCTACTACGGGCAAAAAAGTAGCCCCTGTACCTCTGCTTTCCATCACACTCTAGTGCTACTTAGCCAGTTGGATGCTGCCAAAGACCATCAAATGCAGAAAGAAGTTCAGCTACATTACAATTTATCTGAAAATTCAATATCTAAGCTTCACAGCTCTCTTGATCAATGGTTATAACTTCCTCCTTTCATATAGGGTGAAGTGTAATCTCACAATTGTAGCAAATTCAAGCGCTTATTGACATAAATCTCTATGATGCCTTATCACTCAAGCCAGGAAGATTAACCCAAAGTAAAACCCAAGTGATTACATTGGTGATCGTTCCAAAATTTTGAGCTCCTGAGAATCTCCAACAGAGCCTTATAAATTCCCTTAATTTAACCAGAACAGCAAGTACCCATGACCAACAAGTATACTAACTGATAGGATTATGAAAAAGCAAATTGAAAAAAAAAATGAATAAAAGAAAAACATCTATCTCATTACCTTCCAGCCCTATAGGTATAAACCCCTCGAGCGCCCTTCCCAGTTTGGACCCTCGTCCGAAAATAGAAACGTGAAGACTCGATAACGCAGCGGATCAAGGCAGCATCATCTGATCCCAGTACAATAACAGCGGCGTTCATCCTGCCAAGGGAAGCGGACAAGGCGTCGACGGCCCGCAAGTAAGGCCCCACAGGAGCCCCATCATACGCCAAAAGGTCAGACAAACGAATCCTGGCGAGATCATTTTCCAGAATGTGATTGTTCGGGGACCTAATAGTCGGATTCGGATTCGGATTCGGATTAGGATTCGGGTTATGCTTCTGCAACATCGTCACCATTGATTGCTACAGTTCGCACATCTAAAATCTCAGCGTAGCACGGTATAGTTTCCGAAATTAGAACAAATTTCTCGATATTTTATATGATCGCGGTGCGGAGGATAATAGAAGAGAAGAAGAATGGAATTGGAGTGTGAATTGAGAAATTCAACACAGAGCAGCAGAGGACGACACCTCACACGAGAGAAAATCAGGAAAAAGGAAAATTTAAGCCGCCTCAAAAATTTAACATGGATATGATAATAAATATATTGTTAAATGTAAAAATTTAGAGTAAAAAGTAAAAGTCTCAAACAATCAATATATTTAATTATATATTTTATAAAAAAAACTTATCTACTCAATTGTGTATTTTTTTCACACATTGAGAGACCTGTTTATAGAATTTCTTTGGAAATAATCTAAAAATAAATACATTATTACAAACATCATCACAGACTAATTTTCAATGTTTACAACTCTTATTTTCAACATTCAAATATTCTAACTATGATTTTTCAACACTCCCTCTTGTGATGATGATCATGATACAATGATTATCTTTATTACGTGTTTTATACTGACTCGTTAAAAACCTCACTGGGAAAACCAATTGGGATAAAAACCATAGTAAGGGAAAAAGAATACAGTCATGTAAACTCTTCCTCATGTTAACACGACCGATTCTTCACAAATTTCGTAGATTGCGCATCCCAATGTTATATATATGCTTTCTGAATAATGTTGTGGGAAGTGCCTTTGTGAAGAGATATGATGAGTTTTTACTTGATTGAATATAACGAATATCAATATCTTTATTCTTCTCAAGCTCATGGGTAAATGCGAAGAACTTAGGGGGAATGTATTTAGTTCTGTCACTTTTTATGTATCATTCTTTCATTTGAGCAACACATGCATCATTATCTTCATATAGTGTCACAGGCTTCTTGTTGAATGATAATCCGCGTGAGGTTTGGATATATTCGGTCATTGATTTTAGCCACACACATTCACGGCTTGCTTCATGTAGTGCAATAATCTCGGCGTGATTTGATGAAGTTGTTACGATTGTTTGTTTCTGTGAACGCCAAGAAAATGCAGTACCTCCACGATTAAATACATATCCGGTTTGAGAACGTGCCTTGTGTGGATCAGATAAATACCCAGCATCAGCATAACCAATTATGCTTTGATTGGTATCTTTTGAATACAAAAGTCTCAAATCTGTCGTTCCTCGTAGATAACGGAATATATGTTTAATTCCGTTCCAGTGTCTTTTTGTTAGATATGAATTAAATCTTGCCAATAAATTTACAGCAAAAGATATATCAGGTTTTGTGCAATTTGCAAGATACATAAGGGCACCAATAGCACTTAGATATGGTACTTCTGGATCAAGAATAACTTTATCATCTTCACATGGACGGAATAGATCATTTTCTATGTTTAATGATCTAACAACCATTGGAGTACTTAAAGGATTTGATTTATCCATATTAAAACGTTTAAGGGCCTTTTCTGTATAATTTGACTGGTGAAAAATTATTGCACATTATTTTTGTTCAATTTGCAAACCCAGACAATACTTTGTTTTTCCAAGGTCATTCATTTCAAATTCTTCCTTCAAGTACGACACAAGTTCTTGAATTTCCTTATTCGTTCCAATGATGTTTAAATCATCAACATATATAGCAATAATTACACATCCAGATGTTGTTTTCTTAATGAAAACGCAAGGGCATATTGAATTGTTTACATATCCCTTTTTCATTAATTGTTCACTTAGTCGATTATACCACATTCGTTCGGATTGCTTTAACCCATATAATGATCTTTCCNTATTACTATCGAGTGATCCGTATAAGTAAGCTGTGACAACATCCATTAGACGCATTTTTAAATTTTCAGATACCTCCAAAATAATCAAATACGGAAACGTAATCGTATCCATAACAGGAGAATATGTTTCTTCATAATCAATTCCAGGCCTTTGAGAAAAACCTTGTGCAACAAGTCGAACTTTATATCTTACTATTTCATTTTTCTCATTTCGCTTTCGGATAAAGACCCATGTATACCCAACAGGTTTTACACCTTCAGGTGTAAGGACTATAGGTCCAAAAACATTACGTTCATTTAGCGAATTCAATTCAAACTGGATGACATCTTTCCATTTTATCCAGTCCTGTCGATTTTTACATTCACCAAAAGATTTTGGTTCATGATCTTCATTTTCATTTATGAAGTCAAATGCCACATTGTAAGAAAATATTTCATCAATTTTTTTAATATCTTTTCGGTTCCATATTTTTCCATTATTAATATAATTTATAGAGATTTCACGATTCTCATCAGTTTGTGGTTCTAATGGAACATATATATCATCATGTATTTCTGCCGAATATCATTCTCTATTTTGTGATCATCGAGTTTTTCTATGCTTTTTCTTTTTCGAGGATTTTTATCTTTGGAACCGATTGGCCTTCCATGCTTCAAGCGTTTAATGACATCATGAGTGTCTTCAATTTGTTTCTTTGGAATTTCAATTCGAGCAGTGGCATTTACAGTATTTATATATGATTTAGTTAACCCTTTTGTGTTTGCAAATGCATCTGGTATTTGATTTGCTATTCTTTGCAAGTGTGTAATTTGTTGTACATCTTTTTCACATTGTTTAGTTCTTGGATCCAGATGTAACAATGATGATGTATACCATGTAGTTTTTTTTCGATATGTTTCTTTTCTCCCCATAACATTAGGAAGATTTCCTCATTAAAATGACAATCAGCAAAACATGATGTAAACGTGTCGCCTGTCTGAGGTTCAAGATATCGAGTTATTGATGGGCTATCATAACCAACATACATTTCGATCTTTCTTTGAGGTCTCATTTTTGTTCGTTGAGGCGGTGCAATAGGCACGTATACCATACATCCAAAAATTCTCAAATGAGAAATGTCTGGTTCTTTACCAAATGCAAGCTGCAATGGGGAGTTTTTATGATATAGACTTGGTTTGTTGTGAATTAATGCAACAGCAAGTAAAATTGTATGTCCTCATATAGAAACAGGGAGTTTTGTTTTCATAATCATTGGTCTAGCAATCAGTTGTAGACGTTTAATCAATGATTCAGCTAATCTATTTTGTGTATGTACATGAGCAACATGATGCTCAACAGTGATTCTCAGTGACATACAATAATCATTGAAAATCTGGGAAGTAAATTCACCAGCATTATCAAGTCTGATTTTCTTGATTGTATGATCGAGAAATTGATTCTGCAATTTTATTATTTGATCAAGTAATCTTGCAAATACCTTATTCCGAGTTGATAATAAACATACATGTGACCATCTGTTGGAGGCATCGATCAATACCATAAAATATCTAAATGGTCCACATGGTTGATGAATTGGCCCACAAATATCACCCTGAATACGTTCAAGAAACATGGGTGATTCAGTTTGGATTTTAGCTGGTGACGGTCTTATAATAAGTTTTCCAAGAGAACATGCTTTGCAATAAAACTTATTATTTTGAAAGATCTTCTGGTCTTTCAGCGGATGACCATGTGTATTTTCTATAACTCTTCGCATCATTGTTGAACCAGGATGTCCTAATCGATCATGCCAATTGATCAGTATTGAATATTATCAACTACTATGTTTGATTCAATTGGACTTATATATGTATAATGCAATCCAGTAGGGAGCATTGGTAGTTTTTCAACTACATATTTCTTTACTGATTTATATGTAGTAAGACACATATTTCTCATTTCCTTCATTTATTGTCTGAGTATCATACCCATGAGAAAATATGTTATTAAAACTCAACAAATTTTTTTTCGATTGTGGTGAATACAAAGCATCATTTATCAAAAATATTGTACCATTAGGTAACAAAAAATATGCTTCACCAAACCTTTTATCAAGTCTACAGGACCTGATATTGTATTCACTATTGTTTTTGTTGGTTTTAGTTCCAAGAAATATCTTTTATCTCGGAAAATAGTGTGCGTTATACCACTATCAGGTATGCAAACTTCCATGGGATTAGTTCCCTGTTTAGCTTTGTTCATAGCAGTTTCCATATTTGAACTTCAAAAAAAATATGCAATGAAAAAAATTACTGGCAATACATATGTAATTTATTGAAAAATATAATGCATATCATAACTATACAATAAAACATTAGCATATAAGCACATGAAAAATAAAATATTTTACATTTCACTTCCACCAATATACTGATCATTTTCAGAGAAATCATTCAGAAAATATGCAGCATCAAAATGAGTTGAATCGTTCAAACGGCCACTGTGTTCGGTGAAGTTGGTCTCTTTTTCTTTCCCCTTTATGAATTCTTTATATAGCTTACAAAGGTTCTTGGGGGCTCGACAAATACGAGATCAATTTCCTGGAGTGCCGCATCTAAAACAAGAACTTTCAAATCGTTTTGAGTGATTTTCATTAACACTCATGTTCTCATTATACCTTTTCAGTGGGTGGTTTGTGACGCCCTTTTGAGATGAGTTATAGAAATAATTATCTCGATTATTTTCAAAACCACGGCCACGACCACAACTACTTCCACGTCCATGTCCACGACCACGACCACGACTACGACCACGACCACGACCACGACCAAAACCTTGTCTATGAATTTGATTTTGGTTTTCAGGTTTAAATTCATTTTTACGTACATCATTTACTTTTGAAAATGTTGTTGATCAAGTGGGTCGGGACTGATGATTTCTCATTAACAGCTCATTGTTATTTTCCGCTACAAGAAGACATGCGATAAGTTCAGAATATCTCGCAAATCCACGCATTCTATATTGTTGTTGTAGAGTTATATTTTATGCGTGAAAAGTGAAAAATGTTTTTCAAGCATTTTCGATTCCGTAACCTCATGTCCACAAAATTTTAATTGAGATATTATTCTATACATCGCCGAATTATAGTCACTGATTTTCTTAAAATCTTGGAATCTTAACATATTTCATTCATCACGGGAGGTCGGAAGTTTAACTTTCCTTATATGTTCAAATCTTTCTTTTAATCTTTTTCACAGAGTCATGAGATCTTTTTCGATGAGATATTCATATTTTAAACCTTCATCAAGATGTCGACGCAAAAATATTATAGCTTTTGATTTTTCTTGTGATGAATAGATACCATTTTCTTTATTGATCTCTCTTAGACCCCACGACTCAAAATACATTTATACATCAAGAGTCAATGGCATATAATTTTTCACGTAATGTCGAGCGCAACAAATTCGAACTTTTCCAAATTTGACATGGTAGTACTAGAAAAATAACAATGCATTTTATTAGTTAAGCTATATTAATATGACAATAAAAAGTAACGAATAAATTATAAATATAAGCATCCTTAAAAATAAAGAAAAAACGCGAGGTGAATATTTTTCGATAAATACAAAACTAGTGAGTATAATAACCAAAATAATTATACAAAATAACCTTGAAAGAGCCATTTTCTTCTTCTTCAAAAATTTTGATGAAGAAAATTTTTAAGGAGGAAGAATAAGTTTGGAGTTATTGAATGTGTTTGTGAAATTATATTTATAGGGTAAAAACTAGCCGTTTACGACCGTTACAAAATCTTAAAAAATAAATGTATGTATATGTAAATTTTATGGTAATAATATGATGTATATAATGTTAAAGATGTATATAATGTTAATCATGTTTAAATAATTATGTATATCTTATCACAATATTATAATGAGATGTCAGAGACTCCTTTTATATAATATTGTGACTTTATACAAATATATATATATATATATATAATTATTATATAACACAATAAAAATCTATAAATAGTGAAATAATCATATCACATTATTATAATGAGGTGTCATAGACTCATTTATATAATAACACAATATTATTCAAATATATATAAAATAATTAAACAGTAACACAATAAAATTATATAAGTAGTGTAATCACATCACGTTATTATAATGAGGTGTCATAGCCTCCTTTTATATAATAACATGATATTATACATTAAATATATATACAATAAAAATAAATAAACAGTAAAGTAAATACTCTTAATTTTGAATATTGTTACGTTTTTCTTGTGTTTTGGAGCTTGGAAAAATATGGAGAACCGAACCTTCGAGTATCGTGCTGATAACGTGTTAAAAATAAAAATTTACGATAAAAAGTAAAAATCTCAATATATTAAACTACACACTTTATAAAATTTTCTATTTACTCAATTGTGATTTTCTTCACACATTGAGAGACATGTTTATAGAATTTCTTTGGAAATAATCCAAAAATAAATACATCATTACATACATCATCACAAACTAATTTTCAATATCAATATAACTTGATGAACATGATTATAATTGAATCTCGAACATATTTTTTAAATTCTTTATTTTAATGGAGCTAGCAATCTCAATAGTCATGCAAAATTAGCAATTTCAAAATTCAGCAGACCATTTTCAGCAGCTCAGCTGCCAAGGATTTCACCATCGTGAAGTTCAACGGACGATTTCAACAGACCATCCCAACAGTCACTTGCTGATTCAAACTTCTAATTGATGTGTTGACTCGAAATCATGGAAAATAATGACCATTAATTAAGAGGATAACAATATGATTTTACCCTATAAATAATACATGAATTTTTGAATTAGTATTACACAAAATCTGCAATACATCACATGAAAATTTCGAAGGAAGGAGCATTTTTATTCTCGAGCAACATTGCAATAGAGAGGACAGACAAGTTTTCAAAAGCGTCAACTAAAATATGTTTAGAATTTACTTTAAGCGGGCTTTATGTTTTAACTCATGATAGTTTTTTATAAAACCGACCAACATATATGATATGTATGATTTCTGAAATCGGTGTTTTTGAAGTACTATAACTTTGCGAAATAATGGGAGGAATGTATTCTGAACATTACTGATTAATGTTATTACTGATTATCGATATCACACGTTCGAGAATTAAAATATAGGGACTGATATAAGTTAACTATGAAATTCATAATCTGTCCAGTGCATAAGTTTGATACATGTTAAATTCAGAAAATCTGTATGTATGTATATTACTTTTATATTGCGAATTCTGTTGAAAAATTATTTACAGGCGGTGATGATTCTCTCATTCGCCCCACTCACCCACTCAAAATCCCTCACAGATAAGAATGAAGAAGAGATCGGAGAAGATAAACAAGCCCAATTCTGAGGCCAGTGAAAGTAGACTCGAATATAGTTCATATTTTATTATGTTAATCAAATGTGTTTATTAGATATTTCGTTATTCTGGTATAAACTTTGTTTTACATTTATGCCGCTGTAAAACAATATTTCAAAGTTCCATATGACAGTGTAAAACAATATTCAAAGTTGATTTCAAATGTGTAATTTTAGAGCAACGCCGGTGTCAACAGTGCCGATTCTAGGGAGTGACATTGAAGTTGTATCTGAGCGAACGAGGTTTCATAATATGGGTAGGAAGAATTTCCAGTTATTAGAAAATCATAAATTTCTGATAGATTACTGAAATAATAGACCAACTATGTAAAGTTTGGTAAATCAGTAAAGAATATCGTAACTGAATTCAGTAGAGCCTTGCTCGTTTTAGCAGCGTGTCTGAAATCAGTAGCCTTGAAATCAACAATCTCGAATTCAGTAGGAAAAAAAATCAGTAGCCCAGTAATCAGTAAACCTGATTTCAATAGACTCAATTCAATAGATCCGAATTCCGTAGCCTGAATTCAGTAGACTGGAACACAACAGACCCAAAGTTAGCAGACATTGAGTCAGCAGAGTTGAACTCAGCAGTGTTAGTTCTGTCAAGCTGTACATTAGAAGAAGTAACCTGAACTCAGTAGAGCCGGAATGCCGAGACGAATTTCAAATGTTCATAACTTTTGATCCAGAAGGAATTTTGAAGGTAAAATATTGACATAAAGTTCTTTCCGAAACGAACCTAACCTAGTATGATTTTAGTTGTACTATAGTATGATTAAAAATCATACTAGCACCGCCGAGGAACTCCAAATTCCTTCGTTTTCATAGAGGTGACAAGGATTTTCTGAAATCTACCATTTTTCCAAAACTTTGAGGAATTTTCATTTCTACTCAACTCAATAATTTTGTACCAAATTTTGTACACTTCGTGTTTATGATGGTGAGGAATTTTGGAAAAACTTTCACTGAATTCCGAGACAGAAAAATTTTGAGCTATTTTCTCTCATTGAATGTTATCAGCTATGTTGATTATGTTAATCTCAAACCATTTACTGAACATTTTCTCTCATGTTTTGGTTGTAGGATATGACTGACTAAGCCAGCTACATTAAGCGCCTAGAGAAGAGGATAGAGCAACTAAAAGGGGACAACCTATTTTTATAACTTGACAAGGACGAACTACTGCGTAGAGAAGAGCACTTAAGAGATGATGTTGAATGCTTTGCTTAATACCTACACGAGGTAATAGAGCAACATAAGAAGACTAAAGAAGAATTGAAGCTTCTCAAGAGGCTGTCACCAAACTCATTGACATAAAAGACAACTTGGTTGGGAAGTACCAAACACTTAGGGATCAAAAAGCTCAGTTCATACACCATCATACTCAGTATTGTGAGAAGACTGATGCTCAAGTTCATGAGCTGCAGAACACTGTTGAGGTCCTTAGTGATCAAAATGTGGTACTGCATAACCATATTGATTACCTACAAACAATGATTTCCAGCCATGAGGAGGAAGAACCTGAAGAGGACCCTGAGGAAAATCTTGAAGATGACCCCATGGAATTAGGTTTGGGAGAAGTTATAAATTAGTTAATTAATAATTGACTTTAATAAAGATATTCGGTCCATTTTCTTTCAGCATTGATTGTAGAAATTTCTGATTGAAATCAGTAAAAATTTATTTGACTATTGTTCAATACTTGATATCATCTATAAGCCATTATTATTTCTGCCTATTTTACAAACATATTACAAACTTACAAACTTGTAGGAAATGGACGGAAGACCTGTTCGAAACAACTGCAATCTGTGATACATCAATCGCAATCACAACTGCAACGATTAAGATGCACCACCACCACCACCAGGGTTTGTCCTTAGTCAAGCGGATTTGATGGCTATAGCCACTGTAGTAGCAACCACGCTGCAAGTGTTTGGCTACCATATTGCTAATTAGCTACCACCGCCACCTCCAATTTAGAATGGGACCAAGCACCAATATGAGTCCCTCCGCCATGCCATAGTCCCAAACTTTAATGGGAACCCTGATCCTAAAGCTGGACAAAAATGGATGAAGAAGATAGAGAACCATCTTCAACTGCTCGAAGTGTCACAAGACATCATAGTACTCGTTGTTACACATTTCTTTGTGGACAAAGCTGAAAAGTGGTGGGATGGAGTTTCACCATCTGTGTTAGGAGCGAGACCTATCACCTGGCAGAGGTTCCGTGATGAATTTTTGAAGCAGCATTTCCCAACATAAGTTCGAGTTCAGAAGCTGCCAAAATTTGAAAGCTTGGCCCAAGCACCAGACATGATAGTAGTGGAGTATTCATCCAAGTTTCACTCACTGAAAACTTACTTTCCAACCATCATGGCAGACAAAGCTTTGAAGATGCATCGCTTCAAGAAGAGATTGAACAATTGAATCCAATCTGTCCTTGCCATTATCAAGCCTATCAGCTTTGATGAATTGTTTGGAGCTGCCATCAGGACCGAAAATGACATCAAGAGGCGTGAAGGTGAGAACAAGTTCAAACGTTCCCCTTCTAGAAAGTTCCAACAATCGGGCCAACGGTTCAAGAATTTTAGGTTTTCAGACAACTTGTACACCAGCAGTCAAACCAAGTAACCCACTTTCTCTCAATCAAACAAATAGGGATCCAAGTGCCAAAATTTCGATTCGCACACACTGGGGAATGTCATAAGAACACAAGATCATGTTTTTGTTGTGAAAAGATGGACCACCTCATTGTCGAATGCCTTTTCTATATCCAAGAAATGGTTCGGCAGGAGGAAAAACTCCCAACAGTTCAAATGCTCGAGTCTATGCTGACTCAAGAGGAGGCTGATAATTCAAATGATGTCATGGTAGGTATCATTTTAATCAACAAGATGTCTGCTTATGTGCTATTTGATTTTGGTGCTACACATTCATTTATAGCCAAGAGAATTGCTAAGAAATTAGGATCTAAACCTGATAATCTAGAAGAACCATATAGAATGGCCACTCTTGTAAATTGAACATTAGAAACTCGTACTCTATATCAAACATCATAATTCTTGTAGGAAATCAAATTTTCAAGGCAAATCTAATCCAGCTACATTAGGTAGAATATGATGTTATCCTTGGAATGAATTGGTTATCCAAGAACCAAGCCATTATAGAATGTCGTGTAAATACGGTGACACTCAAGTCTCAAGTTTTAAAAACACTAACATTCCATGGCAAGTCTGTAGAGAGAAAGGCTCTTTTTTGTGCTTCTTAAGCATGGAAAGCCATGAAGGGAGGTGAGAGAAGTTTACCTTGCAATGATAAGTGAGGTTAAGAAAGGATGGAATCATAATAGAAGACATTCCAGTAGTTAGAGAATTTACCAATGTGTTTCCATAAGATTTACTTGGCACAAACCCGGACCGAGAAATTGAATTCGAGATTAACTTGTCATCCGAAGTAGCACCTATTTCGAAGGCATCATACCGAATGGCATCAATGGAACTCAAGAAACTCAAAGAACAACTGCAAAATTTATTAGATAATAAAAAAATACGGCCAAGTGCATCATATTGGAGTGCATCTATCTTATTTTTTTAAGAATAAAGATGGAGGCATGAGGTTGTGCATCGATTACCGAGAATTGAATAAGATCACAATCAAGAAAAATATTTACCCCCAAGAATCGATGATCTCTTTGACCAGATGAAAGGACCTAGAGAGTATTTTTGAAGCTTGACTTGCGATCAGGTTATCATCAACTGAAGATCGAGGTAGAAAATATTCCTAAAACTGCCTTCAGATCAAGACACGAGCATTATGTATTCACAATGATTCCTTTTGGCTTAACAAATGCGCACCCCCCCCCCCACACACTTGAATGGATATAATGAATCAGGTGTTCAAGCTATTTCTTCATAAATTCGTGGTAGTATTTATTGACGACATCTTTGTATACTCTCCAAGAAAGGAATATCACAAATAGCGTCTTCGGAAGACTCTTCGAAATTTAAGGGAGAAAAAGCTTTTCTTCAAGTTCAATAAATGTGAATTTTTGCTAGATAATGAGACATTTCTGGGTCACGTAATATCCGATGAAGGTGTGTATCAGTTGACCCTGCAAAATTAGAAGCGATTATGGAGTGGCCAAGGCTGAAACATGTGACTGAAATACGAAGTTTCCTAGGCTTAGTTGAAGGATTTTGCTCGATATCAGTGCCACTCACAAAAATCACCTAAAAGAACTCCAAATTTGGTTGGAGTGAAGAATCTAAGAAGAGTT
This sequence comes from Primulina huaijiensis, assembly GCF_012295235.1. NCBI lineage: Eukaryota > Viridiplantae > Streptophyta > Magnoliopsida > Lamiales > Gesneriaceae > Primulina > Primulina huaijiensis. Next base: position 11,265,701 of record NC_133311.1, on the reverse strand, counting down.
TCGAAGTATTGAAGAAGAATTTAGCTTGTAATCCAATTTTTGTACTACTCACAGAGGATGAAGACTTTACCATTTACAATGACACATCGAAAATAAGACTCAGATGTGTACTCATGCATGAAAGAAGGATGATTGAATACATGTCAAGAAAATTGAAGCCGTCTAAGCAGAATTACAATGCACACGATTTCAAGTTAGCCACGGTAGTGTACGCTTTGAAGATTTTGAGGCATTACTTATATGGTGCTAAATGCCAAGTTTTCACTGACCACCAGAGTCTAAAATATTTTTCCACACAAAAAAAATTGAACATGAGACAATAAAGGTGGATAAAACTTTTGAAAGACTATGACATGAAAATCAGTTATCACCTGGGAAAGTCCAACAAAGTAGTTGATGCTTTGAGTTGCAAGAACTTGAGAAATATGATACTCACTTCTGTATCAGTTGAACCATGTTTGCGTGAGATAATCAAGCTAAGTCAAAACCAAGATCCTAACTTGAAAAAAATAGCTCAAGTCAAGGAAGGAAAAAGTTTTGAATATCAGATGAAGCCAAACAATGTGCTTTGGAAGATAGGTACGCCACGAGACCGAGGCATTGGTGACATCCCACATTGTCAATCAAATAACAATAAGCATCGTAGCAATTAGCCAAATACCAACCTATTTCATAAAATTCCATTGTCTTTACATGAAAGGAAAAATATAGAGTTTGTGGAAGCGAACGAAAAGTAACAACATTTACTAAAGAAAGACAAAAGAACACTAATGGGCTCGAACATTCAGCAGTTGGACTCCTTCCTTCAGATTCTTTACAGCCCCAGAATTGTTCATGCTCCCTTTTTTCCACTTGTTCTTCTTTATCATCTGGAGAGGGATGTAAGGGGGGTAAGCGTTTTAGGAAACACTCAGCAAGTGGAGTCGATCAAATAGCCGAAAACATTTGATACATAACATTTTAAAACCACATTCTTTTTACGTAGCATGATATATCAAAGTTGGATGAACAGAAATCAAACATATAACAAATCAGAACTTCAGATCTGAATACTTCATAACAGAACTTATCAGAGCTTATCAGACAAACACATTATAATGATCATGGGCTATCCTTGATCTTGGGCTCCCTCTGGGGCTTTTTCCTGTAAATGGGTTCTCTCTGGGGCTTTTTCCCGCATTCGGGCTCCGTCTGGGCCTCCTCCAATAGACAGGCTCCCTCTGGGGCCTTTCCCCTCACAGGCTTTTCCGATGTATCATTATCAGATTCAAACTTGTAACTTATCATTCAGAGACGAAGTGGTTTGAACAGAAGGACACCAATATAGAACGAAACAGAGGAGCATAAACAGACAACAGACGGAACGAAACGATTCGAATCAACTTAGTGATTTTCAAAATCAACAATTGCACACAACATGCAATAGACGATCAAATTTTAAAACATACCATAAACCCACTTACGCTTGGTTCGAAAATGCGGTTCGAACTTGATTGCTAATCGAAAAAAGCCTCGGTCGAAACTTGGACAGCACTGTGTCGAACTTTTGAGCAGAGTTTGGAGTCGTTTCAGCAGCACTTTGAAGTGTTTTGTTGTGGCTCGAAATGATCTCACGAAGCTTCCTTTTCTTCCTTACCTTGGCCGAAACTTTGGAGAAAAATGAGAGAAAATTTGAGTGTGTTGTTTGCTACAACACATGGGGTATTTATAGGTGCAAAATTGACTCTTCCACTATCTTTCCATCAGCCGTCCATGACCCTTAAATTGCCCCAAAGATGATGGTTCAAATAGCCTCCAAGTGGTCAAATGTTATCCATAACCAAGGGTCACCTTGGTTTACTCAAAGATCACTTCTTACACATTGATTATGTCCCATTTTTAGCTGCTCTGATGGCTGAATTTTTGTCTCCTTTAGAACAAGCATCAATGAGCTTCCTTGACTGAAGGTTTAAGCTAATGAGCTAGGGGTTTTCTCTCAAGAATGAATCATCTTCCTAGAGTTGAGGGTTTTAGCTTGTGAGCTAAGGGATTTTTCTCTAGAATCAATGAGCTTTTTTGAGCTGAAAATTTACGTATGTTGTTGAGTTTTCTTTGATTAGAAATCTTGAGCTTAAATATTGAGTTTTATTACTTACGTGATTTGCTTAAAAAATCCGGATCTTCACAGGCAGTGTGTGCCAAATGTTGAAAACTTACGACAAGAAATCATGTAAGTGGCACACAAGTCAAAATTTTCCATTCATCTTGGAAGCACCAAAATGTAAAAGGATATAAAGAAGAAATTACGATGAAGTGGGATGAAGAGGGATGTAGCAGACTTTGTCTCCAAATGTTTGGTGTGTCAGCAAGTGAAATTCGAACACCAAAGACTTGGTGGATTACTTCAACAATTGGAAATTCTAGAATGGAAATGAGAACATTTTTCCATGCATTTCGTAGTAGGATTGCCAAAATCACATTGGAAGTGTCTGAGTAGGAAATGACAAAATCACATGCCCAACTTTTCTGACAAAAAATTGGCAATCACAATTCCCAAGATTGTCGGAAAATCACATTTCATAGTAAGATTGCCAAAATTACATGGATAATAGTGAGATTGCATGGAATCTCGGCCAGCATTGTCTCGGACAGAGACCTAAGATTCGCATCGAAAGTTTGGAAAAGTTTTCAAGAGGAAATGGGTACAAAAATAACACTTAGTACATCATACCACCCGCAGATTGACAAACTGACCGAGAGAAATATTCAAACACTAGAAGACATGCTGTGGGCATGTACGTTAGATTTTATTTCAAACTAGAGTGATTACCTAAATCTAGTAGAATTTTCCTACAACAACAACTTCCATAGCAGTTTAGGTATGACTATTTATGAAGCACTTTTGAAACGGGCTCGATTTTTTTTAATACTGATCATAAAGCATAAACTCGAAAATACTAACTAAATAAAATAATTTAACATTTCTAACATGCATTTAAAATTTTTCATGCAGCATGCAACTAACAAGTATATCATGTATCATATAATCATTTAAAAGAATTTTAAGCATATAAAATATAAAACAGTAAAAACTCACATATTTGAGAAGTGACTTCTTGAGCTTCTCGAAGTGACAATACACAACCCTTTGGGGAAAACCTTGGCTCTGATACCAACTGAAACGACCTCGATTTTTTTTATATTAATCATAAAGCATAAACTCGAAAATACTAGCTAAATAAAATAACTTAATATTTCTAACAATCATAACAAATTAATATATGAAATCACAAGTGCATAAAATAAATCATAAATCATCAACTAACCAAAATCTTAAATTGACCTTTAAAAGATCAACTAACAATAAAATAAAACATAAAAATATCTAATAAAAATCATTAACATAATCTTTAAATCATTAATCTATCTAGCTAGTGCGGAAACATAAAGATCTTCGGGTGTGTACTGCTGCACTCGATCCATTCAATCGTCATCGCCTCCCATAAATCATCAAATCCTGCATCATACAAATATAGTGAGTCTAATGACTCAACACGTTCTAAACATCGATAGCAAATAATACATATACAATCACATGCATTAAAAATTATACTTTTATTTAAAATAACTTTTTGAGCATAAATAAACCTTTTAAAAATCATTTAAACATTAATAAATCATTTAGAAACCTTTAAGCATAAATCATATATCATAAATCATTTTAATCGTAAATCATTCAATCCTTTATCATTTTGGGTGAAGTTTGATCCTCGAAAATGACTAGCATTTATCTTTTGGTCGACTGATCAGTCTTCAGCTCCACATGGCCCATGGGGGTGGACACTAGGCTCCACCGTGAAAATACGATCTTTGGAATCCCTCTGGGGTCTTTTCCCGTACACGGGGTTCCTCTGGGACCTTGGCCCATAAACGGGGTCCCTCTGGGGCCTTGGCCCGTATATGGGCTCCCTCTGGAACCTTGGCCCTCATGTCATCCCCACAAAATTGTAAGTTCACCGTCCTCACATAAACGGATCCCCCAAAAATCATATATCTTAAGTCACAATCAATTCACATCCCTCAAAATATTTTTTCTCTTCCTTAAAAATCATAAAATGACACAGCTTTCCAAAAATAGCATTTTAAACAGTAAAAATTGCACAGCTTTACCATAAATAATAAAATAACATATTATCATCAAAATCATCATTTTAAATCATAAAATATAATTTAGCATGCATTATGATCCCTTGGGACGCTGCCAAGCGTTTTCGTATTACCCTAAGTGTAAAATTATCGTTTTGTCTCTGGACGTAAAAATTCTCGAATTTATATTTTTCTCACTTTTAATGACATGGGGTTATTCCAAATAATTATTTAAGCTCAAATATAATATTCCATAATTTTATAAAGCTTAAAGCTATGCTTTTCAATTAATTCTTTAATTAACGTTTCGTGAGACGATTAAATCCCGGATAAATCCAAAACTCATTATTTTGATCCCAAATTTTAACCATAATATTTTTATTACTTATTCTACCCTTGTGAGCCATTAACCGCACTCGTGGACCCATGGTTCCAATTTTAGTCTTTTAAATTTTTGAATTTGACACATAATCGAACCACCCGAGCCAACTCCTTATTTGTTCGAGCCACGATCGAGCCACCTCAAGTTATATTATCATTTAATCATGCAATCATACCTTTAATCATATAATAAATATCATGCTAGCATTTAAAAACAATTAAATAAAATAATTAAGCAATTAAAATAATTTTACATGCATACGATTTACGTGGGTTGGTTTTTCGGACGTTACAATTCTCCCCCCTTAAATAGAATTTCTTCATCGAAATTTTCCTTGACTTGATGATTGCAAAGCTTAGATTCCCTCATCCATATCAAACTTAACCTCTAACTTAAATCTTATTCTCCAATTCGGTCCTCAAAATCTTGAAAATTGTAATTCTAACCCAAAAATTTCCCAAAGTAGACTCCTAAATCCAACTCAAGTAGTCCATGCACCCTATTCTTCTCTAAGTTCTTCATTAACTCAATCAATTCCCTTAACCCAATTTTAACATTTCATGCAAGAAAAGCATCGAAAAAATGTTAAACAACAAGGTTACCTAGAAATCAGCGTAGTGTCGGCTCTGCCTCAGTCTCCCTAGCTTGCATCACATAGACCCTTCCAGCAGTGAGTTCCTTGAACTTGGAAGAATCTTTAGAATACCATAATCCCACATTTTGTGTGTCTTTTAGATATTTTAAAATGCGTTTGGCAGCAGTAAAATGCGATTACTTAGGATCTGCCTGAAATCTAGCACACATACAAACAGCAAATACTATATCAGGACGACTAGCAGTTAGATAAAATAAAGAACCTATTAAACCTCTGTAAAGTGTTGTCTCAACTGATATTCCCCCTTCATCTTTGTCTAGTTTAATCGATGAACTAATGGGAGTACTTGCAGCTGAACATGTTTCCATGCCAAATTTATTCAGCAGTTCCTTCGTATAATTGGTCTGACTTATAAAAGTGCCAGTTTCCAGTTGCTTTACTTGCAGACCAAGGAAAAATGTCAATTCACCCATCATACTCATCTCAAATTTTTCCTGCATTAGCTTAGCAAATTTCTCGCATAATTTGGGGTTAGTTTACCCAAAAATAATATCATTAACATAAATTTGAACAAGTAAAATGTGATCATTCTTAGAAAATTTGATCAGAGTCTTGTCAACTGATCCAACAGTAAAGTCATGATCAGTTAGGAATTTTGAAAGAGTTTCATACCAAGCTCTTGGAGCTTGTTTAAGACCATATAAGGCTTTTTTAAAATAATACACATGATCGGGAAAAGAATTATTGATAAAACTTTGTGGTTGTTCAACATAAACCTCTTCCTGCAACTGACCATTCAGAAATGCACTCTTCACTTCCATCTGGTAGACTTTAAATTTCTTGAATGACGCATAGGCAAGGAACATTCTAATTGCTTCCAGTCTTGCAACTGGTGCATAAGTTTCATCATAGTCAATTCCTTCTTCTTACCTGTATCCTTGTGCTACAAGTCTTGCGTTGTTGCGCACAACTGAACCATCTTCGTTCAGTTTGTTTCTGAATACCCATTTTGTACCTATAATAGTTTTAGACATTGGTCTTGAAACTATGTTCCAGACATTGTTATGGGTAAACTGATTTAGCTATTCTTGCATAGCATTTCTCTAGTTAGAATCAGCAAGAGTTTCATCAGTTTTCTTCGGTTTCAGTTTTGAAAAATAATCTGAATGAATAAATAAATTAAGCATTTGATTTCGAGTTCTTACCGGATCAGATGGATTAACTATCACCAATTCTGATGGATATGATTTCTTCCATCTGTATTCATCAACTGTTGTGTCCATTTCGTCAACTGCTTCAGTTGGCAACTGTATGTTTTCTTCAGTTTCAGTTAGTGTTGTATCAGTTGGTAACTGAATATTTTCATTTTGCTCCACCAACTGATTATCAGTAACAATTTCATGTTCAACTGATTGATACAACACTTCTGGTTCTGGTGTTTGAAGGAAGTTTCGATTAGTGTGATTCTTTTCTTCATCATCATCTTCCAAACTAATATCTGTAAGACGATCAACTAGCTTAACTGGATCAGTTGGCTTATCAGTTAGCACAGATTCATCAAAAACAACATGAATAGACTCTTCAACATTCAAAGTGCTTTTGTTAAAAACTCTATAAGCTTTACTAACTGAAGAATAACCCAGAAATATTTCCTCTGTAGATTTAGCATCAAAGGCTTTTAAAAGATTTTTACCATTATCAAGAATAAAACATCTGCAGCCGAATATTTTGAAGTATGAAACCACAATTTTGCTTCCATGCCACATCTCATATGGTGTTTTCAAATGATTCTTATTAATCATTGATCTGTTCTGAGTCTAACATGCAGTGTTTACTGCTTCTGTCCAAAACTTTTGAGAAATACCAGAATCAGCAAGCATTGTTCTAGAAGCTTCCTTAAGGGTCCGATTTCTTCTCTCAACTACACCATTTTGCTGAGGTTTTCTTGCTGCTGAGAGCTCATGCTTGATTCATGTATTTTCTAAAAATTGTGAAATATTTTGATTGATGAATTCAATCCCTCGATCAGACCTTATTCGATCAATCCCAACTGATTTTTCATTTAAAAGTCTTTTGAAAAGCTTAATCAGTTGTGCAGCAGTTTGTTCTTTGGATTTGAGAAAAATAACCCAAGTAAATCTTGAAAAATTATCCACGACCACAAAAGTGTATTTCATTCCCCATAAACTCATTACTGGTATAGGACCAAATAGATCCATATGTAACAGTTCTAAGCATCGAGAAGATGATTTACTACCTTTGTTTTTAAATGAAGATCTTACTTGCTTACCAAACTGACATGCTGAACAAATTTTATCTTTTGAAAAATCTATTTTGGACAAACCAGTTACAAGATCATGGTTACTCAGATAGGCAATAAACTTAAAGTTTAGATGGTTCAACTTCTTATGCCATAACCAGTTTTTTGAAGAATTTGAAACTTTAAGACAAACTGGTGCATAAGGTTGTTCAGTCCAATTGACTTTGTAAGTGTTTCCACAACGATTGCCAGTTAGTATGACCTCATCAGTTGAGTCTCTAACTGAACAAGTGTGTCTATCGAACTGAACTGAGAAGTTGTTGTCGCATAACTAACTGATGTTAATCAAGTTATACTTCAAATTCTCAACTAGTAAACTTCTTGGATAGTAAAATTACCAATGATAAGCTTACCCTTACCGACAGTTTTACCTTTGGATTTGTCTCCAAAACTGATGTTTTGACCATTATATTTGATCAGTTGTGATAGCAGTTTTGCATTCCCTGTCATATGTCGTGAACATCCGCTGTCTAGATACCAAATTGATTATTTGTGTGTACCTGTTACCTGCAATCACATACAATATATAATTTTGGTACCCACATCTATTTGGGTCCTGAATTGATTAGTCCTTTAGGAACCCAGACTTGGATCAGTCTAACTGACTTTCAAGTAGTTGTGTTCCAGATGATATTTCTTGGCTTGTGTGTGCTTCGAGTGTAGTGTGTAGATGAGACAGTATGAGCTTTACCCTTTTTCAACTGGTTGTTCAACCGATATCTCTTCTGAACTGGCTTGGAGTTATAGTTATAGAAATAGCCATTTGAAAAATTGTTGTCGTACCTTTTAGGTGACCAACTACTTGAAACATTTTGAGTTTTGGGGCTATAACCAATACCATATTTCCTGGCCTTGTTCTCATTTACAGTAGGCTGAACCACTGGTTTACTTGGCTCAAATTGTTCTGGCACCACTGCTATTTTTACAAAGTGAATATATTTCCCTTTGTTTATGTTCAGCTTTGGCTGTGTATCACTGGTGGACGTTTCATCTTGGCTGCTGAATCCTAGGCCAGTTTTATCATCAACTGATTTTTGCTTACTTTGCATTTCAGTTAACGTGGCTGATGATTTTGTTAGAATTTTTGAAGTTCGCAATTTTGATTATGATGTTAACAAAACTTGTTAATTTGTGTTACTAATAATCTACTTTAGCGTGCAAAAGCTAGGATCCGTCACGAGTTGTTTACATCGCAAACTGAAGATCTATCTGATCTCTCAAACTGAATCAGTCTAACTGTTACATCAATTGAGCAGTCCAGCTGATTGTCCAGTTGATAGGTGGTTCATCAGGAGAACCTCAGAAGCCTAGCCAGCCGAAAGAGTGTTCAACTGATGAAGAAAACCAGCTAATCAATCCAACTGAACGAGAGTGAAATCAGTTCAACTGACGAGTCAACTGATTTCACCAGCCCAACTGAAGATCAGTTCAGCTGACCAGTCCGAAGCATCAGTCAAAATCTTTGAGTTGTAGATGAAGACAAACTCTTTTAGTGGATTCCAACTGTGCGTAAAGGTACAAAGCCTTTGTCTAGTCAAAGGACAATAATAGACGTTACATCAGAGCATTAAAGACAAACGTTTCAAAAGGGCAGTCGTAAAGTCGAGACACAAAGTCCAAGAAATAAATTCAAGATGCAACAGATACAATAAATGAGTCTCATTGTACGATCAGTTTTCCCGCCTATATAAAGAGAAGATCAGTGAGAACTCAAAGAGAAGAAGAAGAAGAAGAAAAAGAGAGAACAACAACAACGAAAATAAGAGAGAAAAAAAAGGGCACGCATATTGAAAATCAGCTTTCAGAAGCAATCAACTCAGAGGGACACTTCAACGTGTTATCCGCTTAGTATAGAAGCCTATATCCCTCAGTGTGTGAGAACATCCTTGTTCAGTTCTCACACAAAAAATCTCTCAACCACCTAAATAACGTCTTGCACAAAGACGTTAAACTTATGTATGTAGTCTTTGACACATAGACGTTAAAGAAGTGTTGGCTGGAAGGTGCTGCCTTCAGTCGTAGCCATGAGTTCAGTTTAGGCAGTAGTGTAAGTCCTAGCTGAGTGGGTTTGTACAAAAGTTTTGTATAAATCAAAGTCTTCTAGTGGATCCTACCCGTGGTAGTAGAAGGGGTGACGTAGGAGCAGTTGAAGTCTCCGACCATCCATATACATATCTTGTGTATTTAACTGATTAACTGCTGTTTTCAAATTGTTTTGATCAGTTAGAGCATTTGTCAGTTCAGTTGTCACCATAACTGAAATGAAGAATGCAAAAACTAATCTAGTCTTTCTCAGTTATTCAGTTTACACAAGTTAAAATGTTTTCTAATAACAGTCTTCTTCACGAATGATTACTTCGAGTTTCTTCCGCTTGGTTTTAAACCAAACTCGATGTAATTCATCGGTGTTCATATTCTTAGAACACGAGCTATTGCAGCTCATTGGAGAATATAGTGTTCGAAATGCTTTCGAAGGCACTAGCACACTCGATCCTTCAATTGGTATCAGAGCATGTTGTTCTAAGAAGAACATTTGAAGAAAATTGTGTTTTAAAATTTGTTACTTTAAAATAGTGTTAAAAGCTATTTAAAAGTATTTCATACAATTTTCAAAACTATTTGAAAATATTTATATGTCGCTCTTTAGCAAAGAGTTGATAGGATTGGTTCTGCAACAAACGTTGTAGCCATTTTTCTAGATTCTTAGCTTTGGGGTTTTAATCAGCCTACAGCGGACTGAGAATCATCTGCAAAGATGCACAGCTAAACTGCTCGCTGAACAAGATTTCAGTTGCAAGCCTATCAGGTCAGCTGTTCTTCAGACGAAACTCATCCATGTTGGGATATTGGTCGATTTAATCACCAGCTGAACTCCACGTGAGCTTAGTTAGAGTCTGCTCGATCAGTTGTGTAAGCACAGAAGTCAAGTTCAAGGCAGTTTAACTCGTTTCTCTAGCAAATTGTATTCACAACAGATGTAGTACTTCAAGCAATCAAGCAATCAGTTGATGGTATATCCAGTTCGGTCGCATAAACAAAATGATATCTAATGTTATTTAAATTATGTTACTGTTGTAGAAATTTTTCTTTTTCAACTGATGTATGTACTCAGATGTTAATACAAGGAAATTTATTTAATAAACATCATGTTTGTTCAGCTGTGTTTCGTTGTGACGGAATGGATATTTTCATATCTCTTCTCTACATTGCTTGAATGATTATCACCTCTGAATGAATGACTAGATAAATATCTTTCAAATACGGGTTTTTAATTCAGTCTCTGAGGGAGAGTTTTTCTTTTATCCTTAAACTGAAAATCATTTTTCAATCAGTTTTAAAATTCAGTTGTTGAGAACAATTCTTTCTTCTTTTCGTCAACAGAAAAGTGTTTTCTCAATACATTTAAAGGGTTTATCAATTCAGTTTTTGAGCGGGAGTTTGTTTTCTTATCCTCTATCTCTAAAATTGTTTTCAAAACTTCTTTAATTCAGTTCTTGAGGGGGAGCTTTTAATGATGTTTGAATGCACTATCCCTTGAACTGAATATATTGTACTTAACTACTCACGTTTTGTGATCATCAAAAAGGGGGAGATTGTTAGATCTTTTCAAGTTCGCAATCTTGATTTTGATGTTAACAAAACTTGTTAATTTATGTTACTAATAATCTACTTTAGCGTGCAGAAGCTAGGATCCGTTACGAGCTGTTTAAATCACAAACTGAAGATCTAACTGATCGCTCAAACTGAATCAGTCTAACTGTTAAATCAATTGAGCAGTCCAGCTGATTGTCCGGTTCAGAGGTGGTTCAACAGGAGAACCTCAGAAGCCTGGCCAGCCGAAGGAGTGTTCAACTGATGAAGAAACCCAGCTGATCAATCCAACTGAACGAGAGTGAAATCAGTTCAACTGACGAGTCACCTGATTTCACCAGCCCAACTGAAGATCAGTTCAGCTGACCAGTTCGAGGCATCAGTCAGAATCTTTCAGTTGTAGATGAAGATAAACTCTTTTAGTGGATTCCAGCTGTGCGTAGAGGTACAAAACCTTTGTCCAGTCAAAGGACAATAATGGACGTTGCATCAGAGCATTAAAAACAAACGTTTCGGAAGGGTAGTCGTAAAGTCGAGACACAAAGTCCAAGAAACAAATTCAAGATGCAACAAATACAATAAATGAGTCTCACTGTACGATCAGTTTTATAGAACCCATAAATTAGACTACGTATAAGCCATGCATAATTCTAGTATTTAAATTAAAATGATTTATTGCTTGAGTATTTAGATTCTTTTCTTTAAATTTATTTTGTGCAGTAGTTTAATTGTTAGCTTTTCAGTTCATTAAGTGAGGCCGGAGCGGAGTTGGAGTAAAGAGATAAAGTTTAATATTAAGAAAACATTTCCTAAAATTTATTTAAGATAAATAATAAGTTAATTTGTTGTAAAAGAAAGTTTAACGAATTATTTAAATAAGTTGAGATAAGTAGTAAATAAAGTCCAATAATTAAATCCTTAATTCTCTAAAATATTTAATGAGTAGATAAAACACTAAAGATTTAAAATACAACATTTAAGAAATATTTTTCCCCTCCATTTCTATTAAAATTTTCGGCCCTACCTTTAATTAATTTAAAAATTAGTTGTCAACCCATTTAATTAATATCTTTCCCTATCCATTTCATGGTAGATAATTCCCTCAATTTAAATCCTCATTTAATTAATATTTAAGCAATATCCTACCATGTCTATCTAGCAATATCTTTCCCCATTTAATTAATAAAAATCGGTCGCTTGCTTTAGGAGATTTAAAAAGTTTAGCAACTCAATTCTTTGAATTCTTTCCTTATCCATTTTCTTGGGAGATGTTTATATCTCAATAAATCTTCTATAATAATTAATTGAGCAAGATCCCACCCCATTTGATTGATGAGAATATCGGCCCTCTCCCCATTTTGAAAGATTTAATTTACAATTCAACTCTTTAATTATCCTTCCCTTAAACTTTTTCTAGATGGATATCTTCCCCAACTTTTAAATCTCTATCAAATCATTAATTAAACAATTTTTCTCTTTGCACCTAGACTTGAATTCGACCTAGTACACTCTCTTATCCCTCAAGAAAAATCTTTGATATCATTCTATTTTTCCTTATCTCTCAAACTAATAGATAGAAAGAATATTTTCAATTCCTTTATCTTGCAATCTTCCCTATTTTCCCTAGCCATTCTCCCTACCTTATTTTCGAAAATTTCAGAAGTAAATAGAGAGAAAAACGTGGGAATTCAGTGAGGGATTAGGAAGAAAATCGAGTAGCAAGAAAGAAGGAAAAGTGCACTCTGTCTCCTCCGCGCCGCAATCGTCACTCGTTTGTTTTTTTTTCAAAAACAAAATTTCCAGGCATGTTTCTATCATTCTTGACTCTTTAATCAAGTCATATAACTAATTTTAATTAGCATCAGTACATGATTATGGGGGAAAAACGAAATACATGACAGAATTTTTAAGGAAGGTTGCACAGATATTTTTCTCGGCCCCTCTTGTCTTTCACGTGCTCGATTGTTTCTGTTGTTTCAGGTGGAGGGCTCGTGTCTAGGCTCACTAGGCTGCGTATAGACACGTACTAGGGTGTGTCAAGACCATGTTGGTCCATTCAAACAAGCCCCATGAATGCTAGAAACCGAAAATGACAGCAACTATTCATTCATGCCATTTGAGTTTCGAAAATTTTTCTGTTTTCCTGTCAAGGAGAGTTTCTGATCTTGGATGCCCTAAAGGCCTATAGCCATGGTTAGAACACTTCCCCATCATGTCTAAGACGTGACTAAGTTGCCCTTTTGAAGGCTTGGTCCATGGTGAATCGGTTTTTAAATCAAAATACAAGAACAGCCCTCAGCCCCTTCGCGCCCCTTTCGAATTCTGGTGGTGTAACTTTCGAGTTTAGTGGTGTGGTATGAATCTTGGTTGGCCTCTGGCCCATAGCCATGGTTCATACCATACCCCTTGATGTCTAGATCGTGCCATGGTCAACCAAATGGCCACTGGAATGGTCCATGACAGCAAGAAGCGTAGCAACTCCCCACGCGCACAGAATTGCTCTCGGGTGGGACTTTTCGATAGTTTCTTGGTGTGGTTCGAATTGTAGCTGGCCTAGGGCCCTTAGCCATGGTTAAAATCATTCCTTAGGATGTTGGTAAGAGGTTCTGGTCGGTGGTTCAAGCCCCAATGGCCAGTATCCTTGCAAACGATGCAAAGGACACGCAAGCATGCTGCTGTAACTTTTGACAGCAAGTGTGCTGTGGTTCAGAGGTGTGTTCCGGGTTCTTGGTTGGCTTTTAGCCTATGGCATTGGACTGGACAGTACTTCATCATGTTGGGAAGGTCATGTTTTGTTGTCACTTTGATTGTTGCACTTCCAAAAGCAGGTTGTCCACAAGTAGTATAATTCGGTGAGTCCGATATCGTATCCACAGGGAAGCTAAGGTAATTACAAGTCCACTACAATGTCTTTTTGTTTTGTTTTTATTTCTTTTTATTTTAATTGTTTGAATCTTTAATGGGTAAATTTTAATTGTTCAAATTTTAATTTAAATAGTTGAGATTAAAGGATCCACTCTTGGTATTTTAATAAAGTTAACATTAACGAACAATATTGAAATCCACTTAATAAAATGGTTCCAATATATTAAATAATCATATTTATATTATGTTATAAATTATTATCTTATAAGTATATAATATATACCAAAACTTATAAATGTGGTCAAGTATTTATTGTGCTATATATATTTGTAAACACTAAATCAAGGTTCCCACTTTAAATGGTTGGTAAAACCAAACAAACATTTAAATGGTACCAATAAATTAATACTATGATATATTCATATATAATAAATCAAGGAATCCAAGTTAAATGGTTGGTAAAACCAAACTAACATTTAAATGGTTCCAAGAATTTAATATTATAATATATTTATATATAATAAATCAAGGCATCCACTTTAAATGGTTGGTAATACCAAACTAACATTTAAATGGTTCCAAGAATTTAGTGTAACATATAGCAACAATAAATCAAAACTCCCACTTATAAGTAGGGTATAAAAATGCTTAAAGAAATAAATATAACATAAACAATAAATAATGATTAAATAATATAAAACATAGATTCTTACCTTTTAATAACATTATTATCATGCCAAGAGTTTCACCTTATCATCTCAACTTTAGGAAGTTAGCTATTTATTATTCAAAGTGTAAAACTTTGAATATGAAATTAACATGCTAATTGTATTTAATTGAAGAAATAAAAGAAAAATATAGAGAGAAATATTATGAACTCAAAGGTTTGTTCATAAAATGAGGGATATCTCAATACATTACAATGCACCCCTATTTATAGCCAAATTTGGGGAGACAACCACAAATAAAATATTATTTTTTTACACATAAGTCTTCATTGGTGTTCCAAGATATTATATTATATTACACATCACTTTTGAAAATCTTATTCTCCGAATTTGGTTCTTCACATAAAAAGAAACATGTGGATAATTGAGTTGTCTAGTTGTGGTATTTTTTTCAAACCATTTGACCAAGTAATTTGAAAGATATGGTCAAAATACTAGAGCATGGTAAAACTGCCATTCCTTTGGTAACTTTATTTGTTGCTTAATTTGATCCCAATTGTGAGAAGATTTTTATCTCATGCTTGTCAACAATATTGTAGATATTATAATCAACTTTCTACAGGTCCAAGAATCATCTTAATCCCATTTGCAACGCCAAGTTTATTCTTGTTTCATCGAACCTATAAAAAATAGTAAAAACTTGTAATTACACAACAACTTATATTTTATACAATTTATTATAAAACATATAATATTTAAACATTTAATAAAACAAAAACTATATATTTATATTATAAAACATTTAATTAATGTACAATTTTTATGTTTATCATGTTTCTGGCGGTTTGTGATTTGGATCGTTTTAGAGGTCGTACGAGAATTTACGGTGCAATGTGCCAAAATGACTCTCTCACGTTTTTGGCCTCCATTCACTAAATTTCGAGTACTGTAAATTTAGGAGTATTATTTCATCATTTTAGGCGTATTTTAATCATGACTATATGATGGTTCAGTGTTGGTTCGGATTGGTACGGAGTCATGGTTAAATACGAAGTCGTTGGGTGTAATTGTCGCGTTTTCGGATTTAATTGCATAGTTTGGTTAAATAAATCAATTGCATATTTGTCATGTTAGATTTAGGACGCAGCGAGCCTGGGAGCAATTCAACCCCATCAGTAAAATTATTACAGGATATTTAGTTATGTTATTTAATTATATTACGTGCAAAATATTCGTTTTGAGATTTATGCGATATTGCTTGTGGTCACTTTACTATCATGGGATTATTATTTCATCCGGTCGCCAGTTACCGGTCAGTTCAGTTGTACCACCCAGTATACTGTTGCATTAGTCTGATCAGACGATTATTATTTCACCCGGTAGTCAGTTACCGGTCCCGGTCGTCAGTTACCGGTCAGTTCAATTCAGTTCGGTTCAGGGACCACTTGCGTAGACCATAATCTCACCAGAAAATTATTACAAGCTATTTCATTACAGGGCTCCAAGGAGCAAACATTTCCACTTATAATATTTTCAGTTTAGTTATGCACGTATTATAATTACTATTGAAATGATATTTTACGTTACATCTCATTACAAGATATTTTAACGTGTATGCGATTTTACTATCTATTTACTTGTTATTTACGATATATGCATGCTGAGTCTTTAGACTCACTAGACTTGATTGTTGTAGGTACTGATGAGGTCGGGACCGAGGGCGGGGACCAGTGAGCTAGCTTGGGTCGGCAGTAGTGGAACCCGAGGACCTCATTTTCAACATTTACTATTTTTAGGCTCAAACATTTTTTTTCACGTTGTTGGATTATTTTAAATTATTATTTTTGCAAACAAACATTTACTTCCGCTGCCATTTTGAATATTAAACTATATTTATCAGTTTAATTTATGAACGAGACATTTAAATTATTAAAAAAGAAAATTTTTAAATTTTCCGCAAATTTTCAAGCACGAATTTTGAGGCCTCTACAGGTGGTATCAGAGCAATGATTCTGTAAAGGATTGCACTACTACTGACCTCGAGAAGCTCACAAAGTCACGTCTTCGGTCTGTAAGTTTTACATTCATGCATTTTATTTAAAGACGGAATTATTTTAACTGCATGTTCTCATGAAGTATTTTTACGTTCAGATTTTAATCGTTCAGTATTTATTTACATTTAAATAAATTATGGAATAATGCATGTTGGTTACGTATGGGTTATGAAACGTCTGCTATTCGTTTTCTTAAAAAGTACTAGAATTTTTTTTTTCAAAACCTCACTTAGCATTCGGCCGAACCATAAAATATTTTTGACCTCATTTTTAAAATAATTCAACCCACTAACATTTTACTAAATCTGAAAAATAACATTTGAAAAGTATAGCACATACTATTACCTCTCAAAAACCACTCATAAATAAATAAAAGTCATAAAAATATTCTTAACATAATTTAGAATCATAAATAATAACTAGTGCGGAAAACTAGCGTCGGTCCTCGGGTTATGTGCACATTCAGTCCAGTCAGATCAACCATCAAGACCTCCATAAACATCATTATCATAATCACCTGCATCAATCACACCTAGTGAGTCTAAAGACTCAACACGTCATATTCTTGATAACAAGTAATACGTAATACAGTTCACATACAACAGTGAAAAATACTTGTACTTAAAATATCGTTTTCATGATGATGCATAAATTTTAAACAAAATCATTTTCATGATGCATAAACTTTAAATAAAAATATTTTCATAATGATACATCCTCTTTAAACATAAATATTTTCATAAACCTTTTCATAAACATTTTCATATCAACATAAACATATTCATATTCATATCCATATCCATATTCGTATCCATATTCATATTCATATTCATATGTTGAATTCAGATCGTGATTGTGACTCGTATTCTTAATCTTAATGGGCGATGGATCCATCTAAAGAAACCACAGTACTGGGCGGCGGGGGACACCAGCAACACTCTCACCGGTCAACTGGGCCCTGGCCAACGTATTAACATATTCGTATTCGTATCACGTATTCGTATTCGTATCCGTATCCAAGGAAACACGATCGTCGGGCTCCCACTGGGACCATAACCCTCACGTTATTTCCAACATGTAGTAGTCACAATCCCTTCACATCCTTCAACATGTTATCATCACTTAATAAAAATCATGTATATACATATCGTTTTATTTTTGAAACCAAGCATGCAATATATCTTTTAAATGCCCATATTTAAATCATAAAAATTATAGACATTTAAAAATCGTAATTTAACATGTTAAAATCATAAAAAGCCATAAACGTTTTAAAATCAACATTTTAACGTCATAAACATTTAAAATAACATTTTGACATTTAAATCATAAACATTTAAAATACCCATTTAATATATGAAAATCCTTATACATTTAAAATAGACATATTAACATATAAAAATTCATAAACATCCGCAATCAATGAAAATAATCATGTTAGCATGTAAAACAACATTCAGGGCACTGCCATGACGTTTACTAATTTCTAGGTGTGAAAAGACCGTTTTACCCCTAGACGTAAAATTTCACGTTTTTGACATTTTCTTAATTCCATTGACTCTAACATGTCCCAAATAATTATTTAAGCCTACATGAATTTTCTCGTATTTTTATTTAGCCTAAAACGAGGACTTTTAAATTAATCTTTAAATCTGACGTATTAATGCGTTTTAATCCCGAATTAAACCAAACCTTAATATAAAATTCCCAAATTAAATACTTAGACTTATAATAATTATTTAAGCTTAAACCTAATTTTTCATAATTTTATAAAGCTTAAAACTAGGCGTTTCCATTAACTCGTTAATTGACGTTTCGTGCGACGATTAAATCCCGGATAAATCGAAAACTCGTTATTTTGATCCCAAATTTTTAACATAACCTTTTTATTATTTATTCTACCCTTCCAAGTCATGAGCCACCCCCGTGGACCCTTGGATCAATTTTTCCTTCTTTAATTTTCGTTTTTGACCCTTCGACGAACACACCAAGCCATCTCACAATTTACTCGAGCCACGCCCGAGCCACCTTGAGCCAAAACCTAGCCAACCCATCTAGGGCCCACACTGACCAAGCCCAGCCCGTAAAACCACCCATGGCCCGCTCAAAAACTTGCTGGACAGAAGACCCAGTTGCATGTGCTGTGTGTGCGTGAGTTTCCTTGAACCATAGGACTCCCACCTAGTCTAGGACCCTTCCATCCCTTAACCATTTGGCCCCTCATGACCTTAACCTCCCCTGGACCACGCCCAGACCCAGCCCAGGCCAGCCCAACCCCTTGAACTCACGCCCGAAGCACTGCACCAGATTTCATGCAGCTTGGCCGAGAATCACACTTATACTAGGACTCTAAGTTTTCTTGCGTAGCCTCTTAACCAACGAACCAGCCCTTGAACCAGCCCCTCAAGCACCTTCTTAGGACCCTAATGACTCGACCTAGCCCAGCCCGAAGCCCCCAGACCGAGCCCCTTAATCATCTGTACGCTGCTGCACCCAATGGCACATCTTCTGCTGCTGTGCGCGGGTCGAGTCCTAGCTTGCTAGGACTCCTCCCCAGCCCCTTGGCTCGAGTCCTAGTGTGGCTAGGACTCTTCCCTTGACCCTACCATGTCCATAGCCAGGCCATGGTCNCAAACCACATGCATGCAATTATTAAATTCTCTTGTATTTTAATTAAATAATTTAATTGCATGAATTAATTTTGTTGTGCATATTTGCATGTTTAAAAATATATTTTTCTACATGGTTGCATTAAAATATATTTTTAAAGGTTATTCGAGTTGCGATCGAGGAACGGGGACCGAGGGCTGATAAATGTAAAATGTTTTTATTAAATAATTATTTTTAATTATTTCAAAGATGGTCGATGATTTTTAGTATTTTTGAAAATAAAGGGTTTTGAGGTGATTTTATACGCCGGGACGTAAATTTTATCGGTGTTGGTTTTTCAACTATAATACGAACTTTTTGGGCAACCCGGCTAATAAATTCACAAATTTATTTAAACAAAAACCTTGGTAATATTTTATTAAATCCCNAGGCTTAGGCCTATTAAGCCACTAAATTAAGCCCATTAGTCTTAATTGGGATTTAATAAAATATTACCAAGGTTTTTGTTTAAATAAATTTGTGAATTTATTAGCCGGGTTGCCCAAAAAGTTCGTATTATAGTTGAAAAACCAACACCGATAAAATTTACGTCCCGGCGTATAAAATCACCTCAAAACCCTTTATTTTCAAAAATACTAAAAATCATCGACCATCTTTGAAATAATTAAAAATAATTATTTAATAAAAACATTTTACATTTATCAGCCCTCGGTCCCCGTTCCTCGATCGCAACTCGAATAACCTTTAAAAATATATTTTAATGCAACCATGTAGAAAAATATATTTTTAAACATGCAAATATGCACAACAAAATTAATTCATGCAATTAAATTATTTAATTAAAATACAAGAGAATTTAATAATTGCATGCATGTGGTTTGTGTGGACCTTTAAATTTTCGGGACGTTACAGGTTATATATGGAACAGTATGCCTCCTAGACGCCAAGTTGGACGCCCGAGAGGTGATGATGAGCCTCGTCATGAGGACAGGGATGAGCAAAGACAGGAGGGGAACGGACCTCCACCCCCTCCACCAAATATGAATGCCCAGATGCTAGCTGGGATGACTCAGTTCTTCGTACAGTTTGCGGGGACAATGCTGTGGCGACCAGGCCGACAGGGCCTGAGGCTGTCTACGAGAGATTCATGAAAATGCGTCCTAAGGAGTTTTCAGGGACGACGGACCCCATGAGTGCCAAGGGCTGGATCAAGTCCCTCGAGGTTATCTTCGAGTTCATGGAGCTTAGAGATGCAGACAGAGTCCGATGTGCCACCTACTTATTCGGAGGAGATGCTCGCTTATGGTGGGAAGGAGCATCAGTAGCCCTGAACTTGGCTACGCTGAGTTGGGCGCGCTTCACGGAGGTATTCTACACCAAATATTTTATTGAGGAAGTGCGCACCAGGTTGACCACTGAGTTCATGAGCCAGAGACAAAGAGATCTGACTGTTACGGAGTTCATCCGTAAGTTTGAGATGGGTTGTCATTTTGTACCCCTGATCGCGAATGATTCCAAGGCCAAGTTAATGCATTTCTTGGTGGGTTTACGGCCGATCTTGCGCCGTGATGTTAGGATATCTGACCATACTACTTATGAGGTCGCTGTCTCCAGAGCTCTAGCTGCAGAGCAGGATCAGCGTGATATCGAGAGAGACCGCCAGGGCAAGCGCCCAGTCCAGGTACCACACCGCCCTCCTCCTCAGCAGCATCAGCAGCAGAATAAGAGGCCTTTCCATGGCCCACCCAGAAACAGAGGCCACCAGCAGCAGCAGCCACAGCGGGGACGTGTAGTCCCTAAGCCTATTGAGCATCCGATCTGTCCTAAATGCTCACGCCGCCATCCTGGAGTATATATGTATGGCTCTGGGAAGTGTTACAAGTGCGGTAGCCCAGACCACGTGCTACCGCAGTGCCCTCAGAGGAATCTGCCTACCCAAGGCAGGGTATTTGCTCTCCATGCAGCGGAGACGAACCCCGATACCATGCTTATGACAGTTACCTTTAAGCTTTAAATTTATATTTGGGATTTAATGTTTTGGGTGAGGGTTTGAACCTAGTATTGCGATAGGATTGCATGCTCTACTCAGTATTATTTTGGGGAATTTAAGTTAGAAGAACTTTGGCCTTTGCATGTCTATAAGTTAGTTTTGTGATTATTGGGTTCAGCCTAGTGTTCTAATCTTTCAGGGAGAATTTTCATAGCTGCCTCAGCTACAAAAGCCCTGATAGATTCAGGGACTACTCATTCATTTATTTCTGAGGTCTTTGCGAATTTTCTCAAAGTTAAGACCGTTGGGCTAGATGTAGCCTACTCAGTGGTACTGCCTTCGGGAGAGGAGATGACAGCCACCAATGTGATCCGAGACATAGATCTGGAGCTTCATGGAAACCTTGTTTATGCGGATCTGCTTGTCTTGCCGATGCCAGAGTTCGACATCATATTAGACATGGATTGGCTATTGCGGAACAGAGTGTTAATAGACTTCCAGCGGAGATCTGTTCTAGTACGACCGCCTGGTATGACACAGTTCTTATTTGAGCCAGACAAGTACTTTCCCTTACCACGCATTATTCCTTATGTCCAGGCTAGGAAGCTCATGCATAGAGGGTGTCGAGCGTTTTAGCAACTTTTATATCTGTCCCCGAGACACCCGGTCAGTTAGCCGCAGATGTTCCGATTGTTAGAGATTTCTTAGACTTTTTTCCTGAGGACGTCTCTGGTATGCCACCCGAGAAAGAGATGGAGTTTTTTATTGAACTTATGCCAGGTACTGTACCAATCTCAAAATCACCGTACCGACTAGCGCCGACAGAGATGGCAGAGCTGAAGAAGCAGATTCAAGAACTTCTCGACAAGGAGTTCATTCGACCGAGTTTCTCACCATGGGGCGCGCCAGTCTTATTTGTGAAGAAGAAGGATGGGTCCATGAGACTGTGTATTGACTACCGGGAGTTGAACAAGGTGACAGTGAAGAACAAATACCCACTTCCGAGGATTGAAGATCTATTCGACCAGTTGCAGGGAGCTTCGGTATTCTCCAAGATTGATCTGCGTTCCAGTTATCACCAGTTGAGGGTGAAGGACGCTGATGTTTCCAAGACTGCGTTTAGGACTCGTTACGGCCACTACGAGTTCCTTGTGATGCCGTTCGGTTTGACGAATGTGCCAGCGATCTTCATGGATCTCATGAATCGCGTATTTCAGCCGTATCTTGATCAGATTGTGATAGTGTTCATCGACGACATTCTCGTCTACTCGAAGAATCAAGAGGATCACGGCAGACATCTGACCACAGTGCTACAGACCTTACAGAAGCACAAATTGTTCGCAAAGTTCAGTAAGTGCGAATTCTGGTTGGAGAAGGTGGCGTTCTTAGGCCACATTGTTTCTAGCAGTGGTATTGAGGTAGACCCAGCAAAGTTTCAGCAGTCAGAAACTGGGTTGTGCCGCAGAATGCGTCTGAGATCCGCAGTTTTCTGGGCTTAGTAGGATATTACCGAAAGTTCATTCAGAGATTTTCTTCCATCGCAGTTCCACTCACAGCATTGACCAAGAAGAATGTGAAATTTGTGTGGAGCGATGAGTGCCAGAAGAGCTTCGATACTTTGAAGCAAGCTCTTATCTCAGCACCAGTTTTGGCCATGCCATCAGAGCCCGACGAGTTTGTTCTTTATACCGATGCTTCGAAGCTCGGTCTTGGCGCAGTATTGATGCAGCATGGGAAGGTGATAGCATATGCTTCTTGTCAGTTGAAGACTCATGAGAAGAATTACCCTACCCATGACCTAGAGTTGGCAGCCGTTGTATTTGCTTTGAAGATCTGGAGGCATTATTTGTACGGAGAGAAGTGCCAGATCTTTACCGACCATAAGAGCCTCAAGTACTTCTTTACGCAGAAAGAGCTGAATATGCGTCAGAGGCGTTGGTTGGAGCTTGTGAAAGACTATGATTGTGACATTAGCTACCACCCGGGTAAAGCTAATGTAGTTGCGGATGCACTGAGCAGGAAAGTTGCAGTGATGGCCCATTTGACGATTCAGAGACCTCTTCAGTCTGAGATGTAGAGATTTGATCTAGAGGCATATTCTCAAGGTAGATTTCCCCGTCTATCCACCTTGACGATCCAATCTTCTCTCATTGACCGTATTTGCAGTGGTCAGCCAGCAGATGAGCAGTTGGCAAAATGGAAGCAGCGAGATGAGGCCAAGGGCAGTGTCTTGTATACAGTTAGTGACGATATTGTCAGATATCGAGACAGGATATGGGTTCCTAGCAGTGATTCTATCCGATCAGATGTTCTATCAGAGGCCCATATGTCGTCGTACTCTATTCATCCAGGGAGTATGAAGATGTACAAAGACCTGCAGTTATTGTACTGGTGGCCAGGAATGAAGAAGGATATCATACGTTTTGTCTCCGAGTGTCTGACTTGTCAGTTAGTGAAGGCGGAGCATCAGAGACCAGCAGGTTTGCTCAAGCCTCTTCCTATTCCCAATTGGAAGTGGGAAAATGTTACCATGGATTTCATGACCGGTTTGCCTAAGTCAGTCAGAGGATCAAATGCTATATGGGTGATTGTTGATCGTCTTACCAAATCAGCGCACTTCTTGCCTATCAAGACGACTTTCACAATGAGTCATTATGCAGAGTTGTATATCCGGGAGATAGTCCGACTTCATGGAATTCCAGTTTCTATCGTGTCTGACAGAGACCCCAGATTCACTTCCTCATTTTGGAAGAGTTTGCATTCGACGATGGGTATGAAGTTGTTATTTAGCACAGCTTTCCACCCTCAGACAGACGGGCAGTCAGAGCGAGTTATTCAGATTTTGGAGGATCTTTTCCGTGCTTGTGTTATCGATTTCTCCGAGAGTTGGGAGTCGAACTTGCCATTAGTGGAGTTCACCTATAACAATAGCTTTCAGTCGTCTATAGGAATGGCTCAGTATGAAGCATTGTATGGTCGCAAGTGTAGATCTCATGTTCATTGGGATGAGGTAGGAGAGAGAGCAGAGCTGGGTCCAGAGATTATTCAGCAGACTGTCAATGTAGTAGCCCAGATCCGTGACAGGATAAGGACTGCACAGAGTCGACAGAAGAGTTATGCGGACCAGCGGAGGAGAGATTTAGAGTTCGCCGTGGGCGACCATGTCTTTGTGAAAGTGGCACCTATGAAGGGTGTCATGCGATTTGGGAAGAAAGGGAAGCTCAGTCAGAGATTAATTAGACCATTTGAGATCCTTGACAGAGTTGGGACGCTAGCTTATCGTGTTGCTCTTCCGCCGAATCTGGCCGGAGTACACAATGTGTTCCATGTCTCCATGCTGAGAAGTATATGGCAAATCCTTCGCATGTGCTGAATTTTGAACCGTTGCAGCTCACTCCGAACATGTCTTATGAGGAGAGACCAGTGCAGATCCTAGATAGATAGGAGAAGAAGCTTCGGAACAAGCTGGTTAAGCGAGTTAAAGTCAAGTGGCTTAACCATTCAGAAGAGGAAGCTACGTGTGAGTCTGAGCCAGAGATGAGGAGTCGGTATCCGGAACTATTCGGTGAGTTTTAATTTCGAGAATGAAATTTTTTTTAAGGGGGGAAGGATTGTAGAACCCGTAAATTAGACTACGTATAAGCCATGCATAATTCTAGTATTTAAATTAAAATGATTTATTCCTTGAGTATTTAGATTCTTTTCTTTAAATTTATATTGTGCAGTAGTTTAATTGTTGGCTTTTTAGTTCATTAAGTGAGGCCGGACCGGAGTTGGAGTAAAGAGATAAAATTTAATATTAAGAAAACATTTCCTAAAATTTATTTAAGATAAATAATAAGTTAATTTGTTGTAAAAGAAAGTTTAACGAATTATTTAAATAAGTTGAGATAAGTAGTAAATAAAGTACAATAATTAAATCCTTAATTCTCTAAAATATTTAATGAGTAGATAAAACAATAAAGATTTAAAATACAACATTTAAGAAATATTTTTCCCCTCCATTTCTATTAAAATTTTCGGCCCTACCTTTGATTAATTTAAAAATTAGTTGTCAACCCATTTAATTAATATCTTTCCCTATCCATTTCATGGTAGATAATTCCCTCAATTTAAATCCTCATTTAATTAATATTTAAGCAATATCCTAGCATGTCTATCTAGCAATATCTTTCCCCATTTAATTAATAAAAATCGGTCGCTTCCTTTAGGAGATTTAAAAAGTTTAGCAACTCAATTCTTTGAATTCTTTCCTTATCCATTTTCTTGGGAGATGTTTATATCTCAATAAATCTTCTATAATAATTAATTGAGCAAGATCCCACCCCATTTGATTGATGAGAAAATCGGCCCTCTCCCCATTTTGAAAGATTTAATTTACAATTCAACTCTTTAATTATCCTTCCCTTAAACTTTTTCTAGATGTATATCTTCCCCAACTTTTAAATCTCTATCAAATCATTAATTACACAATTTTTCCCTTTGCACCTAGACTTGAATTCGACCTAGTACACTCTCTTATCCCTCAAGAAAAATCTTTGATATCATTCTATTTTTCCTTATCTCTCAAACTAGTAGATAGAAAGAATATTTTCAATTCTTTTATCTTGTCATCTTCCCTATTTTCCCTAGCCATTCTCCCTACCTTATTTTCGAAAATTTCAGAAGTAAATAGAGAGAAAAACGTGAGAATTCAGTGAGGGATTAGGAAGAAAATCGAGTAGCAAGAAAGAAGAAAAAGTGCACTCTGTCTCCTCCGCGCCGCAATCGTCACTCGTTTGTTTTTTTTTCAAAAACAAAATTTCCAGGCATGTTTCTATCATTCTTGACTCTTCAATCAAGTCGTATAACTAATTTTAATTAGCATCA
Source organism: Primulina huaijiensis (assembly GCF_012295235.1). Classification (NCBI taxonomy): domain Eukaryota; kingdom Viridiplantae; phylum Streptophyta; class Magnoliopsida; order Lamiales; family Gesneriaceae; genus Primulina; species Primulina huaijiensis. The sequence goes on along the minus strand of NC_133311.1, from coordinate 11,239,632 downwards.
GTACATGATTATGGGGGAAAAACGAAATACATGACAGAATGTTTAAGGAAGGTTGCACAGATTTTTTTCTCGGCCCCTCTTGTCTTTCACGTGTTCGTTTGTTTCTGTTGTTTCAGGTGGAGGGCTCGTGTCCAGGCTCACTAGGCTGCGTATAGACACGTACTAGGGTGTGTCAAGACCATGTTGGTCCATTCAAACAAGCCCCATGAATGCTAGAAACCGAAAATGACAGCAACTCTTCATTCGTGCCATTTGAGTTTCGAAAATTTTTCTGTTTTGCGGTCAAGGAGAGTTTCTGATCTTGGCTGCCCTAAGGGCCTATCGCCATGGTTAGAACACTTCCCTATCATGTCTAAGATGTGACTAAGTCACCCTTTTTGAGGCTTGGTCCATGGTGAATCGGTTTTTAAATCAAAACACAAGAACAGCCCTCAGCCCCTTCGCCCTTTTGAATTCTGGTGGTGTAACTTTTGAGTTTAGTGGTGTGGTGTGAATCTTGGTTGGCCTCTGGCCCATAGCCACGGTTCATACCATACCCCTTGATGTCTAGATTGTGCCATTGTCAACCAAATGGCCACTCGAATGGTCCATGACAGCAAGAAGCGTAGCAACACCCCACGCGCACAAAATTGCTCTCGGATGGGACTTTTCGATAGTTTCTTGGTGTGGTTCGAATTGTGGCTTGCCTAAGGCCCTTAGCCATGGTTCAAATCATTCCTTAGGATGTTGGTAAGAGGTTGTGGTTGGTGGTTCAAGCCCCAATGGCCAGTAGCCTTGCAAACAACGCAAAGGACACGCAAGCATGCTGCTGTAACTTTTGACAGCAAGTGTGTTGTGGTTCAGAGGTGTGTTCCGGGTTCTTGTTTGGCTTTTAGCCAATGGCCTTGGACTGGACAGTACCTCATCATGTTGGAAAGGTCATTTTTTGGCGGTTGGTGATTCGGATCGTTTTAGAGGTCGTACGAGAATTTACGGTGCAATGTGCCAAAATTACTCTCTCACGTTTTTGGCCTCCATTCACTAAATTTCGAGTACTGTAAATTTAGGAGCATTATTTCATCATTTTAGGCGTATTTTAATCATGACTATATGATGGTTCAGTGTTGGTTCGGATTGGTACGGAGTCATGGTTAAATACGAAGTCGTTGGGCGTAATTGTCGCGTTTTCGGATTTAATTGCATAGTTTGGTTAAATAAATCAATTGCATATTTGTCATGTTAGATTTAGGACGCAGCGAGCCTGGGAGCGATCCAACCCCATCAGTAAAATTATTACAGGATATTTAATTATGTTATTTAATTATATTACGTGCAAAATATTCATTTTGAGATTTATGCGATATTGCTTGTGGTCACTTTACTATCATGGGATTATTATTTCATCCGGTCGCCAGTTACCGGTCAGTTAAGTTGTACCACCCAGTGTACTGTGGCATTAGTCTGATCAGACGATTATTATTTCACCCGGTCGTCAGTTACCGGTCCCGGTCGTCAGTTACCGGTCAGTTCAGTTCAGTTCAGTTCGGTTCAGGGACCACTTGCGTAGACCATAATCTCACCAGAAAATTATTACAAGCTATTTCATTACAGGGCTCCAAGGAGCAAACATTTCCACTTATAATATTTTCAGTTTAGTTATGCACGTATTATAATTACTATTGAAATGATATTTTACGTTACATCTCATTACAAGATATTTTAACTTGTATGCGATTTTACTATCTATTTACTTGTTATTTACGATATATGCATGTTGAGTCTTTAGACTCACTAGACTTGATTGTTGTAGGTACTGATGAGGTCGGGACCGAGGGCGGGGACCAGTGAGCTAGCTTGGGTCGACAGTAGTGGAACCCGAGGACTCATTTTCAGTATTTACTATTTTTAGGCTCAAACATTTTTTTTCACGTTGTTGGATTATTTTAAATTATTATTTTTGCAAACAAACATTTACTTCCGCTGCCATTTTGAATATTAAACTTTATTTATCAGTTTAATTTATGAACGAGACATTTTAATTATTTAAAAAGAAAATTTTTAAATTTTTCGCAAATTTTCAAGTACGAATTTTGAGGCCTCTACAAGTTTTCCCGCCTATATAAAAAAAAGATCAGTGATAACTCAAAGAGAAGAAGAAGAACAAGAGAGCATAATAACAACGAAAATAAGAGGGAAAAGAAAGGGCACGCATATTGAAAATCAACTTTCAGAAGCAATCAATCCAGAGGGACACTTCAATGTGTTATCAGCATAGTATAGAAGCCTATATCCCTCAGTGTGTGAGAACATCCTTGTTCAGTTCTCACACACAAAATCTCTCAACCACCTAAATACCGTCTTGCACAAAGACATTAAACTTGTGTATGTAGCCTTTGACACATAGACGTTAAATAAGTGTTGGCTGGAAGGTGCTGCCTTCAGTCGTAGCCAGGAGTTCAGTTTAGGCAGTAGTGTAAGTCCTAGCTGAGTGGGTTTGTACAAAAGTGTTGTGTAAATCAAAGTCTTCTAGTGGATCCTACCCGTGGTGGTAGAAAGGGTGACGTAGGAGCAGTTGAAGTCTACAAACATCAATAAACATATCTTGTGTATTTAACTGATTAACTGTTGTATTCAAATTGTTTTGATCAGTTAGAGCATTCGTCAGTTCAGTTGTCACCATACCTGAAATGAAGAATGCAAAAACTAATCTAGTCTTTCTCAGTTATTCAGTTTACATAAGTTAAAATGTTTTCTAATAACAGTCTTCTTCATGAAGGATTAGTTCGAGTTTCTTCCGCTTGGTTTTAAACCAAACTCGATTTAATTCATCGGTGTTCATATTCTTAGAACACGAGCTATTGCAGCTCATTGTAGAATATAGTGTTCGAAATACCTTTGAAGGCACTAGCACACTCAATGCTTTAGATTTATTCCATGCTTTAATTAGCTCAGTTTGCTTTGAGTTCTCAAGTGCCAACTGTTGAGCCATTAACTAATTCTTGCTTCTTTCAGCATTGAGCTCAAAAATCTCCCGTTTAAGACTCAACAAATCAACTGATTCATCAGTTTCAGTTTTATTGTCTTTGGGATCAGTTTGCTTTGCTCTGGCCTTCTCAAAAGATAAGGCAAGCTTATGATACTCATTAACCGTGTCGTGAAGTGTGGAAATGAGTTCTTCTCGTGTGAAATCAGTTGAGCTAAAGTCAAATACTTGCTGAATAGTTGACTGTAGTTCTGTGTCATCTATCATCATACACTTCACTTCTTCATCATCGTTACTGAAGCTGCTCAAGCTTTCAGGTTCTGAATCACTGTCAGATTATGCCCATTTCGACTTACTTTCCTCAGCTAGAAGCACCTCATGCTTCTTTCTGTAAGATTTCTTGGCGTATCTTGATCTTCTATTGTGCTCATGAGGGTTCTTTCCTTTTTCAGTTGAGCCTCGACTGTCCTTCTTTAGCTTGAGACAGTCAAGAATGAAATGACCAGTTTTGCCACAGTTGTAGCAAGCATTAGGTTCTTATTTAGAATGATTCTTCTGGTATTGTCTTTGGAAATTTCCCTAACTTCTTCTCATGAATCTTCCAAACTTCTTGACAAATAATGACATTGCGTTATTACTCAGCTGATCAGCAGATTTGTCAACTGAACCAGTTGGTTCCAGTTTGACAACAGTTAAGGCAGTTGTGACAGCTGGTGTAGAAGGTTCTCCTTCTCTGGTTTGTAGTTCAAACTCGTAGGCCTTTAGATCAGCAAACAAATCATGAAGTTCGACCTTGTTAAGGTCTTTTGATTCTCTCATTGCCATGGTCTTGACATCTCATTCGTTGGGAAGACCTCTGACCACTTTTAGTGCCACTTCTGTATTTGAATACACCTTTCCAAGTGCATTCAGCTCGTTCACAATACCACTGATCCTTTCATCAGATTCATGCATGGATTCACCAACTTTCATCTTGATATTATCAAATTTTTGAACAGCAACTGATAGTTTATTCTCCTTGGTTTGCTCATTGCCTTCGCATAACTAGATCAGTTTCTCTCAAATTTCTTTAGCAGTTTTGCACATTTTGATTTTGCTGAAAGTGACTTTATCCAGCGTTTTGTATAGGATGTCCTTAGCCAAATTGTCAAGGTTGGCTTTTCTCTTGTCTTCAGTTGTCCATTCTTCTCTGGGCTTTTCAATACGTTGTAGTGCCCCTTCAGTTAGGGCAACTGCTGTATTAGCTTTTAAAATTTTCATGGGTCCGTCAGTGATAACGTACCACATGTCGTCTTGTGCAGCTAGATGAGCCTGCATTCTGATTTTCCAATCATCGAAGTCTTCTATGGAAAACATAGAAATTTTGTTGAATGAAGATATGGTAATCAATTTAGTATATAAGAATATTCAAGGACAAGATTCAACTGCTCTAATATCACTTGATAGGATTGGTTATGAGGTGAAAGAGTGTTTAGAAGGGAGGTTGAATAAACACTTAACTATTTTCACTGTTTTTAACAATATTGAGTTAGTTTAGTGATAAACTAAAACTGGGAATCTTGTCAGTCAATATCGGTCAGTTAACAAGTAAAGTGCGGAAATAAACTGACTGAAAGATATAATATAAACTGAAATAAGAACATAAAGATTTTATGGATGTTCAGAGATTTCAATCACTCCTACGTCACCCCTTCTATCACAAGGATAGGATTTTCACTAAAAGACTTTGATCGTTAAAAACAATTGTACAGACCCACTTCAGTCTTGGACTTAACACTGCCAAACTGAAACTCTTAGTTTAGAACTTAGTTCACAGTATGCATCTGGACTTGAAAATGATTAAGCACAACTGATCTTTTAAGATCGAATACTACAATAATAACAGTTTGTGCTAGAAAGCTCGAAGTATAGCCTGAATTCTATATGTATATACGATGAGTGTGAGCTTTGAATCTTAAGAGTAATTTCAGCATAGTGATTGCAAGTCAGTCGTGAGTAGTTTTGTTGCTTCGTCTCTTCTATTTATAGGCTTCTCTTCAACGGTAACAATTAATACGATTTGAATCTCTTTTATCCGTTGTTTGCCACGCCAACATTCTTCTGACATTCGTACACTGCACCTTTTTCTGAAATGCGGCACTCCCACTATTAGTTTCAGTCTGTTTTGTACTGTTGTCGGTTCAACGTCTTTATTCTTGACGTGTTCAATTGAACAAATAGCTGAAAAAAATAGCTGATAAGCTTACAACTGTTTGTGGCAACTGATCAGTCAGTTGTCTGCGTAGTTCAGTTCAGTTGGTTCAGTTGCCCTTGATTATCTTCACATTAATCTTCAGTCAAGGCAACTGTCAGTTCACATCTTTTTATCAGTTACCGTCAGTCTTCTTGATCAGTTAGTTCGATCTAATAAGCGCTCAATTTGTCAAATCACCGAAATTTAGTTTCCAACAATATCATCTATGAAAACCACCACAAACCTATCAAGGTATGGCTTGAATACTCGGTTCAAAAGGTCCATGAATGCTACATGAGCATGTGTTAGAGCAAAAGGCATTACCGTGAATTTTTAGTGCCCAGATCTTGTCCTAAAAGCTGTTTTCGGGATATCATCTGCTTTCAGTTGGAGATAGCCTGATCTTAGGTCGAGTTTTGAAAAGACCTTAGCTCCTTTTAGTTGATCGAAAAGATCTTGGGAGCGGGTATTTATTCTTTATTGTGATTTTTTTTAACTCTCTATAATCAATGTATAGCCTCATGCTTCTGTCTTTTTTCTTTACAACCAGGACTGGGGCTCCCCGCGGGGATGCACTAGGTTGGATTTGTTTCTTGTCCAAAAACTCTTGAAAGTTGCTCCTTTAACTCTTTTAATTCAGTTGGAGCCATTCGGTATGGTGCTTTTGAAATTGATGCAGCACCAAGGACCAAATAAATTTCAAATTCCACTTCTCTATCGGGTTAGTGCCCGATAAGTCCTCAAGAAAAATATCCGGAAATTCTTGGACGATTGGATTATTTTCCAACTTTGGGGCATCTTCTTCTTTGACCGCATTGATCATTGCCAGATAAATTTCTTCGCCTCCTTTTAAAGCATTCCAGGCTTGTGAGGCAGATAGAAGAGATTTTCGTTCTTTGGATTTTCCATGATATATGATCTCCTCTTTAGTTAGAGTCTGAAGTCTAATATTTTTCTTTTGGCATTTCACTATGGCATGCTGTTTTGCTAACCAGTCCATTCCAAGAATGATGTCAAACTCAATCATATTGAGTTGTATCAATTCTGTCTCAAAAATCTGTTTACTGATACAAATTTTACAGTTTCGATACACCTTGTGGGTTTCAATTGTTTTACTTACAGGTGTCGCTACTCTTAACGGTTCACTAAGAGTCTCATGCCCAAGTTTTAACTTCTTAGCAAATCTTCTTGACACAAATGAATGAGTCGCACCACAATCAAACAAGGTATAAGAAGGCATTTCATTGAATAAAATAGTACCTGCCACCACCTCATTGGTGTTATCTGCTTCCTCTTGGGTTATAGCATACATCCGAGCGTTAGTTTTGTTTTCATTTGGTTTATTGGGTCCAGTTCCTTTGTCTTTGTTTTCAGGACAATCTTTAATCTGATGACCCACCTTTCCATATTTGAAACAAGCGCCCATCTTCATATAACATTCCCTAATGTGATTCTATCGACAAGTAGTGCACCACTTCCCTTCTTTATTTCCAGCATTGCTAAAGGTTCCTTTTGAGGGTCCGCTTGAATAGTTTGGCTTCTTGAATTTGGGGCCATTCTGAGCAGACTGACTGACCAAAGGTCTCTTGTTCTTGTTTTCTTCTTCTCGGCATTTGATATCGGTTTCCACACTCATTGTCGCGCCCATTAAATCTGCAAAATTTTTTGGTCTGAAAACAGCCAAAGCTGATTGAATCCAGCTGTTCAGCCCTGTCTTGAAACGGTGCATTTTCAGGGACTCATCCGACATGAAAGTTGGAACATAGGTTCACAGATCATTGAACCTTGAGGTGTACTCCATCACTGTCATGTCCGATATTTGTTTAAAGTTTTCAAACTCGCTCAACTTTTGCAGACGAAATTCTGCTGGGTAATATTGCTTCAAAAATTCTCTCCTGAAGGTTTGCCATGTGATCTGCTCCACCTCAGCCAAAGATGGTGACAATGTTTTCCACCACTTGTACTCTCGATTTTATAGAAACGGTGTCACAACTTCCATTCTAAGTCCTTCAGGTACTTCCAATAGATGCAGTTGAGTTTGCTGCAGATAGGAATGCACTAGGATTTTGCACAAATTTGACTTTGTCAAATTTTTTCTGTCAAAATCCCATCGGGATTATGAACCTGGCGGCTCTGATACCACTTAAATGTCACGCCCCGAAATCTAAGTGTCGGTGACATCCGACATTGTTTAACAATTACTTGAAAACAATTAAGCCTCGTATCAAATAAAGTCAAAATAAACCAGTCTTTTTCAAAAATGAATATTGTCTTTACAACGACAATGAAATAAAAATTACATCAGAGTTTGTGGAAGTTAAACAAAAGGAAAGATAAAAATCTTGAATCTTGATCTTGTCATTCGATCACCATCCCCAGAATGCCTGTTGTTCTTCCTCATTCATTTGTTCTTCATTCTTATCTGAAAGTTGTAAGGGATGAGTGTTTTGGGAAACACTCAGCAAGTGGGGGTCGATCGATTTCCAAAGATACATATAGAACTTAATCTTTAAAGCAACTCTTAACAAACTTTCAAAACTTATTACTTTTGACTTATCATAACATAATCGAATCAAATATGAGAAAAAAATTGTATCAGACGATTCAGAGAAAATCAAAAACAAATTAGAACGAATCAGAACAAACACAATACTGTTACTCATCTCATTTCTACGGTCAAATTGTCCACAATATGTTAGTCTTCTAAGGGGTGAGGCCAAAACACAGTTTTATACCCACTGTTGGGGGCCAGACAGAGCACAGTTTTATACCCACTGATGGGGGCCAGAACACAGTTTTATACCCACTGATGGGGGCCAGACAGAATTACAATTATCATTCCATTTCAAATCGATTTGTAACAGTATATCACAGAATTCAGATTTACCGAACAGAACAAATCAGAATTTTGAAAAGAATTCAGTGGAATCAAAGGATGTCGAATTCAGAAAGAACATAACATTAATCGATCAAAATTTTAAATTATGTAAACACTGATTTTCAAAAATAAGGACACACATACAAGCATGTCATATTATTTTTATGCAAAGTTTAAAATACAAGAAAAGTACGTAACAAAAACCCACTTATCGAAATTTGAAGATGTGGTCCAAATATTGGCTTGATTATTGAACAAAGTTTCTCCCGAAAATTGGACAGCACTTCGACGTATTTCTTGAGCAAATTATGCCGTGAATCCAGCAGCACTTCGACATAATTTTTTGAGCACACAAACTGCACGAAGCTTCTTCCTTTTTCTTTCCTTGCCTTGGCCGAATCTTGGATGCTTTGTGGAGCGGAGGAGCCGAATTTTTCTATGGCTTTTTGGTGTTTTTTTCCATCAACCTTGGAGTGCTATTTATAGCGGAAAAATATGGCTTTTCATTCACCTTGGCCAAATCCTTGAAGCCCAAGAATGGAAATAAATTTAGTCAAAGCTATTCCAAGCATCAAAGTTTACCTTGGTTTACTAAAGGGTCCATTCCTGCACAATAAATTGGTCCAAGCCTCCTAGCTCTTCCCTTAGCTCCTTTTCTTGGTTAACTCAATGGTCATCTCTTGCATAATAAGTTTGTCCAAACCTTTAGCTCCTTCCTTGGTTAACTCAATGGTCATCTCTTGCACAATAAGTTTGTCCAAACCTTTAGCTCATACACAATTCTTGCTCAATAAATTTGTCCATTCCCTTAGTTCCTCCTTTAGCTCCCTTTTTGGTTCTTTTAGGACAAGCATGGATGAGATTTATTGAGCTAAAAGATTGAGTCCTTGAGATGGGGGTTTATTTCTCCAATGACGACTCTTCGATTGATTCGGTTTCTTATAGCATAGCTTCTCGTTGAGCTAATCTCCAAGCTTTTGAACTACTTCCTCGAGCCATGTTAGCTGAAAATTTAAGTTTATATTTGAGTTTTATAGTTAAGATTAAAGTTTTGAGCTTAGTTTCGAGTTTTATATTTTACATATTTTGCTTCGAAAATTTCGGGTTCTCACAAAAATAGCTCGTTTCTCTAGCAAATTGAACTCACGACCAGTGCAGTATTTCAAGCAGCCAAGGCAACCAGTTGTTGGTATATCTAGTTCTGTCATACATAAACCAACTGATATCTGATGTTATTTAAAATGTGTTATTGTAGTAACAATTTTCCCTTCAACTGATGTATGAACTCAAATGTAAAATACAAGAAAGTTTATTTGATTTAATAAACATCATGTTTATCCAGTTGTGTTTCGTTGTGATTGAATGGATATTTCCAGATTTTTTGTCTAAATTACTTGAATGATTATAACCTCTGAATGGATGTTTAGATAATTACTTCTCAAATACGAGTTTTTATATTCAGTTTTTGAGGGAGAGTTTTCTTTTACCCTCAAACTGAAAAGTAAAATAAAATTGTTTTTCAACCCGTTTTTATATTCAGTTGTTGAGGGGGAGTTTTCTTTTCTTCAACTGAAGTTGTTTCTTTTAACTCGTTTTAAATCCAGTTCTTGAGGGATAGATTTTAACGTCGTTTAAATGAACTAACCCTAGAACTTTAATAGTTTTTAAAGTGATTTAATTTGTACTTACCGCTTTAATTGCTCGAGTTTTATGATCATCAAAAAGGGAGAGATCTTTGGATCTTTTCAAGTTCACAATCTTGATTTTGATGTTAATAAAATTTGTTATTTTGTTACTAATGATTTACCTTAAGTGTCCAGAAGCTAGGATCAGATAAGAGGTGTCTAAATCGCAAACTGAAGACCCAACATGCCGCACAAACTGAATCAAACGAACTGATTTGTCAAATGAGCAGTTCAGCTGATTGTCCAGTTGATAGGTGGTTCAGCAGGAGAACCTCAGAAGCCTGGCCAGCCGAAAGAGTCATCAACTGATGAAGAGCCTAGCTGATCAGTTCAACTGGACAAGAGCGAAATTAGTTCAACTGACGAGTCAACTGATTTTGTCAGCCCAACTGAAGATCAGTTCAGCTGACTAGTTCGGAGCATCAGTTAGAATCTTTCAGTTGTAGATCAAGACAAACTCATTCAAATGGATTCCAGCTATACACAAAAGTACAAAGCAATTGTCCAGTCAAAGATGCAACGGATACAATAATGGAGTCTCACTGTACGATCATTTTCCCGCCTATATATAGAGAAGATCAATTGAGAAGAAAAAAAGCGAGAAACATAAAAAACCAAAGAGAGTGTGGTAAAAAGAAAAGGCACGCTTGTTTGCCTATCAGCTTTCAAGAAGCATTCAGCCTAGAGGGACACTTCATTGTATTATCAGCTTAGTTTAGAAGCTCACTTCCCTTAGTGTGTGAGAACACCTTTCTTGTGTATTCCTTGTTCAGTTCTCACACACGAACACACACCACCACTCAAATACAGTCTTGCACAAAGACATTTAACTTGTGTATGTAGTCTTTCTCACATAGACGTTAAAGAAATTTTGGCTGGAAGGTGCTACCTTCAGTCTAGACTAGGAGTTCAGTTAGGCAGTGGGTAAGTCCGAAGCTGGGTGGGTTTGTACAAGTAGTTGTATAAATCAAAGTCTTCTGGTGGATCCTACCCGAGGTGGTAGAAGGGGTGACGTATGAGCAGTTGAAGTCTCCGAACCATAAACATGTCTTGTGTATTTAACTGATTAACTACTGTTTTCAAACTGACTTGATCAGTTAGAGCATCTGTCAGTTCAGTTCTAACCATAACTGAACTGATATATGCGACAACTAATCACTTGCTTTTCTATTATTCAGTTTACGTAAGTTAAAACGTTTTCTAATATGACAGCTTTCTTCACGAATGATTACTTCAAGTTTCTTCCGCTTGGTTTTAAACTAAACTCGATTTAATTCATCGGTGTTAACATTCTTAGAACACGAGCTTTTGCAGCTCATTGGAGAATATTGTATTCGAAGCATCTTTGAAGGTGCTAGCACACACGATCCTTCAAACTGTATTTTTAAAGGCTATTCGAAATGCGATCGTGGAATGGAGACCGATGGTTGAAAAATGAAAAATATTTTTATTAAATAATTGTTTTTAATTATTTAAAATAAGGTTGATGCTTTATGATATTTTGAAGAATAAGGAGTTTTAAGGTGATTTTATACGTCGAGTCGTAATTTTTAACGGTATTCGATTTTCGACTAAAATATGAATTTTTCGAGAACTCGGCTAATATTTTCACGAATTTTCCTAAACGAAATATTTTACTTATTAGCAAATGGACTTAATAGGCCTATTAAACCATGTTATTGGGCATAGGCTTGTACACATGATAATTAACAAATAAATAAGCCTAAACCCTCCCCATTAACCCTCATATTCACGTCGTCTTCCCCTCTCTTCCCCTCAAATTTGCAAGGACTCTCCCCTCCCCCAAAGCACACACATCACATGTAATTTTGAAGGAGAAGCATCTGTTTTCTTAAGGATTTCAGCCTAGGAGTTCTACGTCGCCGTTCTTCGCATCGTCGATTTTTTTTAGCGTAATTTACTCAAAGGCACGCCATACACCATTATTTTCTCATCTATCACACCATAATATTGTTTTGAATTAAGTTTGCATGAAAAACATGATTTTCTTTTTATATTTTTGTTTTTATGCACTTTCATGTGAATAAATTGTGTTTTCATGATCCAAACTTATGATATCATCGCACGAAGGGGCTGTCATGATAGGACTCCTTCCCATGCAAGCCGAGAGTGCAGCTGTGCGCAGGGATCGTGGCTCGGCTAGGGTGGTCAGGGCTGGGCTAGGATAGGTCTGAGGGTGGTCCAGTTAGGGTCAAGAGGGTAAGGGCTCGGGTGGTGATCGGGTTAAGGGTCCTAGCTGGGTTTTCGAAGGGTCTTAGTTCTTGTGCTAGGGTCACGCGGCTGCTGTCCTTAGCTCGTGAGGCTGCAGCGGGTTAGGTTGAGTTCAGTGGGTTCAATAGGGTCCGTGGGTGGTCTGGGAAGGGCTTGGCTTGGGGTGGCTCGTGCTTGGCTCGAAGAAAATGGGAGATGGCTCGAGGGTGTCCTTGATGGGTTCGGTTTTAGGGTTTTCATTGGTTAAGGGTCGAACCGTGGTCCACGGGGGTCGAATCATGGTTCACAAGGGTAATTTAGGTATAAAAAGTCTATGTTTAAAATTTGAGAATTTAATAATAAAGTTTGAAATTCATTCGAGATTAAAACGCACTAAAAAGTAATAATTACGAAATAAATAAAAAGCTATGAATTTAAGCTAAATAAAAATATCAGAAAATTTATTTAAGCTTAAATAATTATTTAGGATGGTCTAGTGTCAACGAAGCAGCACGAAGCTAGAAGTTGTTACTAGATAGAATCAATCTAGCACACATGCATCTACAAAATTTGTAAAACAACCACTAGTTGTCATGGAGGTGCCACTTTTAGCATGTGTATCCCCCTCCCTAATTTTCCTATGGGTCTGGCTGAGAGCTATTTCTAATTGAAAAGATGGAGTATATTTTGTACCATACAATCTCACTCTAATGGTGTAAGGAATAAGAAATTATGATTTTTTAAAATATTTATGGCATTTGGTAATTCTTTGGATCAAATGTGTTTCTGTAAGGTCCAAAAATACGATAACGTAACCAACCTGCATGCAAATATAGAGAAATTGAAAAATGACTAATTAAATGATTTTAATGACATGAATTAATTGTTATATGCATGATTACATGTTTAAAAATAGAGATTATTGTTAGAATGTATAAAACTGTATTTTAAAGGTTATTGAGACGCGATCGAAGAACGGATACCGGTGACCAGATAAGGGAAAATATTTTTATTAAATAATTATTTTTAATTGGTTAATGTGTGGTGTATTTAAAATGGAGTTTTCAAAAATGAGATGTTTCGAGGTGTTTTTATACGCCGAGTCGTATTTTAAACCGTCAATCTATTTTCGATAAAAATATGGATTTTTTGAGAACTCGACTATTATTTTCACAAACTTTCCTGTAAGGTCCAAAAATAAAAACGACGTAATCCAATTGCATGCGAATCTAGGGAAAATGGATAATAGCTAATTAAATGATTTTAATTGCTTAAATTGATTATGTTTGATATGTTTATATGGTTTTAAAGTAGTTTTCTAACTGAATGCATAAAATTGTATTTTTAAAGATTATTCGAGATGCGATCGAGGAACGGAGACTGAGTGCTGAAAAATAGAAAATATTTTTATTAAATAATTATTTTAAATTATTTAAAATAAGGTTGATGCTTTATGATATTTTTTAAAATAAAGAGTTTTGAGGTGAATTTTATACGTCGGGACGTAAATTTTAACGGTATTCGATTTTCGACGAAAACATGAACTTTCTGACAACTCGGCTAATATTTTCACGAATTTTCCTAAACAAAATATTTTAAATATGCACTATTTGGATTAATGGGCCTATTGTACCATGTTAATGGGCCTAGGCTTGCACACTTATTATTTATCAAATATTTAAGCCTATACCCTCTCCATTATTTTCATTATACACGCCCCCTCCCCTCAAAGCACACAAGGACTCTTCCTCCCCTCAAACAACATGGCACACATGATATTTTTCAAGGATAAAGCATTGTATTTTGCAAGAAAAATTCAGCCAAGGTTTACGTCGCCGTTCTTTGCATCGTCGATTCGTTTTCGAGCGTAATTGGCACGCTATAATTCTTTCTTTTCTCATCTATCTCACCCTAATGTATGTTTAATTATTGTTTGCATGAAAAACATGATTGCTTTATAGAAATTTTCATTTTATGCGTATACATGTGATTAAGGATCATAGAGGGACGTTTTTACACAAGTTTAAGGGTCCTAGGATGCACGGTTTTGAAGCAGCACGAAGCTAGAACAAGCTGGAACCATTATTGTATGTTTTGATGTCAAGGGTTCGGTTATTATGGAACCACGGCTCATGGCTCGACCAGGGCTTGACCAGGGCTTGACCAGGGCTGGGCTGGACATGGTTGGGTGTGTGGAGGAGTCCTAGCCACACTAGGACTCAAGCTCGATGGCTAGGGAAGAGCCCATGCACGATGGGACTCTTCCCACGCCTACCCGAGAGATCAGCAGCGTGCAAGGAGGGCTCGTGGCTGAGGCCAGGGGTCATGCTAGGTCGGTTAGGGTCCTGAGGGAGTTCACGAGGGGCTGGGCTTGGAGGTGGCTCGAGGGCAACTAGCTGGGTTTCGAAGAGTCCTAGTTTGTTGCTACTAGGTCGCGTGGCTCGGGGTCTTGGTACAAGGGGCTGCAGCGAGTTATGTTGAGTCCGGTGGGTTCACTGGGGTCCATGGGTGTTTTGGGAAGGGCTTGGCTCGGGGTGGCTCGGGCTTGGCTCGAAGAAAGTGCATGATGGCTCGAGGGTGCCTTGTTAGGGTTCGGGTTAGGGTTTTAAATGGATAAAGGGTTCGAATGTGGTTCAACAGGGGTCGAATCATAGTTCACGAGGGTAATTTAAATATAAAAAGTCTATGTTTAAAATTTGGGAATTTTATAATAAAGTTTAAAATTAATTCGGGATTAAAACGCACTACGAATTAATAATTACGAAATAAAATTAAAGCCTCGATTTTAAGCTAAATAAAATTTTAGAAAATTAATTTAAGCTTAAATAATTATTTGAGATGATCTAGTGTCAACGAAAGTAAGAAAAATTCAAAATCGAAAAATTTTACGTTTAGGGTCAAACGGTCAATTTACACCTGAAAAATAATAAACCTCATGGCAATACCCCAAATGCTGTAATTTATGATAAAATGATTATTTTAAATGTTTAAGGAATTTTATGATAAAATGTATGTTGCATACTTGGTTTTAAAAGGAAAATGACAATTTAATGCATGATTTTTATAGATGATGAAAATACGAAATGTTGGAGAAGGTGAAGTAATTGTGACTATTATGATGTTGTGATGATATGAATGGCGATATCGTGAGGGAGAAGGCCCCAGAGGAAGCCCATTTATGGGAGAAGGCCCCAGAGGGAGCCCGACGATCGTATTTTCATATGATGACGATAGGCCAAGGCTCAGTTGACGGGTGAGAGTGTCGCTGATGTCCCCGTCGCCCAGTACTGTGGTTACATGTAGGTGGATCTATCGACCTTATGATGAAACGAAAGTCACAATTAACGATCTAAATTCAATAAAAGGAAAATGTTTATAATGAAAAGAATTATGATATGTTATGAATGATGAAAGGAAAAATGTTATGTTTATGTTCATGAAAAGTTGTTCTAAGTAAAAGTATTTTCATTGTTGCATGCGATTGTATATGTATTACTTGTTATAAAGATTATGATTTGGTGAGTCTTTAGAATAACTAGGTGTGATGGATGCAGGTGAGCATGATATTAATGTTGATGGAGGTTTTGATGGTTGATCTTGCTGGACTGGAGGTGCACACAACCCGAGGACCAGCACTAAATTTTCTGCATAATGATTATGATTTACGTTTAAGTTACATTAATGATTTTTACGACTTTTATTATGCTTTTGAGTGGTTTTTGAGAGGTTGTTAGAGTTAACTTTATTTTGAATATTGTTAAGTTTAGGTTTGATAAACGAGTGACGAATTTATGTTCCAAGGTACATTCTTTTGAAAATTCAATTATAGTTGGTATGTTTTATTTTAAAAATGGTGTCAAAATATTTTATGCATATATTTAAGAATTTCGGCCGAGACTAGGAGTTAGGAAGAAAAAAAAATTCTAGTATATTTTAAAGCAAAACGAGTAGTGGACGTTTCATTTCCTAAATAAAATATTTTAAATATTAACGAAAGGGCTTAATGGATATATTATACTAGGTTAATGGGCTTAAGTTTACACCATTGGTTTTAATTAATAAATAAGCCCCATAAACCACACGCCCCAACACCTCAACACAAGAGGACTCTTCCATCACCACTCAACCGCACACACCACATGTTTTGGAGGGTGAAACTCACGCAATTTTGAAAGAAAATCAGCATAGGGTCTTCTCTTCGTCGACGTCCTTGCATCACCAAATTGTTTTTAAAAATAAAAACAAAAACAACTTTTAACATTTATTCAAACGTCAAAGTCGATCCTTCTTTTTTAAATAAAAACACTTTAAAAAATTAGACTTATTTAAATACATTTTTAAGGTACAACTAAGTATCCAAACTATATAAAATTTTGATAGGTTTGATATGCATGGCTTTATATTAAATTGCAAATCACCTCCATTCATTTTGGTAAGCATCATTTCACCTCTCAGCAATTTTCACTAATATCAATTTTTACAATTTTCACAAATATCAATTTTTACAATTTTAAACAGTTATATTTTTAATCATAACAATATTATAAATACCATTTTATCCCTTCATCAATTTTAATAATTGCATTATAAATAAATTTTGAAAAAAAAAAAAGAATTATACAAATTCGCAACACAGGCACAACACTAATATACATAAAGACCAAATAGTTACTTCACACATCGAGTAAGTCTTTTGTGAGACGATCTCACGAATTTTTATTTGTGAGACGGGTCAACCCCACCGATATTCAGAATAAAAAATAAATACTCTTAACATAAAAAGTAATAATTTTTCATGGATGACCCAAATAAGAAATCTGTCTCACAAAATACAACCCGTAAGACCGTCTCACACAAATTTTTGCCTCACACCGGATAAGTGGGTGGGGAAAAGTATTTTTCTTTTCATTTTTTAACATAAATTTTTACAAAGTCTATAATGGTACATTATATATAAATTATCAAATAAATCTCACGAAATTTATTCTTAGATCGTTATTTTTCTTTGTAAATTCAATATTATAAAAATCATTTTTAATTTAATCTCACTATTTACCTTACACACTTACCTTAAGCTAATTATATACGAAGAAAATGATTCCTCAAGAAACAAAAAATTCCCTTTTCCTCACATTTTTTTTTTGATAATCTGTAATGTACTTAAGTAGAATAAAACAAACATAAGATTTGCAGTGGCGACTGAATAAAATTTTACGCCATGTAATATTTTTCATGTCTGATGAAACACCACTATCACAGTTTATGGGGTCAACACTAACGTCATTTTCCACACAAAATTACTAATTAATTTCTTCGTATTTAAAATGTTGATCAAACTTTACATGAAATCGTATTGCCACTTGATCAGCAGCTCGTATAATAAATCTTGCTACGTACGAATTTCTGATCGTTGCCACCATCCGAGTTATTATACGGAAGCCAGCCCAGCTCCCAATCTTAGCTAGAGACACCCTCGGACGCCCCGGTGGCAGAGCAGATGATATTGAAATGATCGAGTTGAACAATCAGATGAAGGGTAACAAGTATGAATACAGTTAAGATTACAAACAGAACATGACATACCATTACCGAAACATATAGTGTTCGCCGTCTTGCTCATAGAATGTGGCCTGCCTACTTGTAGATCCACTCGTTTGCGCGACCACCTGACTCATCCATGTCTATGAAAATGCTTACTGCCTGCAGCGGGTATAAGGAAACATGTATTTACTAGAACCAACTCAAACTAGTGGTGTCTGCCTACAAAACCTATCAATCTTAAAGGAATCGAACACTCCACGTATTTAAATAATCACGGTTCATATTTATAGTGAATAAACTACAAGGGGGAAAGCTTTTCATGATATAAAGTTTACAGTTCTAAGAAAAAGAAAAACGGTACGATGGCCACAAGCAAAACGCAAAAGAACAAATCTTCCAAACAATATTGTCTTAGCTTCCATTTTCCAATCTTCCATAAACCATTAGACAGATCTTTTTTGTTATTGCATCAAGTGAATCCCCGCTAAAACTTTTCACCAATTATGTTGAATTCTTCTACTTTCTTCCCACAAGAGAATCGATATTCTCACTACCATCATACTGTTATTTCTTTCATCCATACAGTCAGTCCTGCGCTTACCACTGTAATGGACAATGGTACCAGTGTATCACCGTTAATGACCGAATCTTTATTTGAATGAATTACTAATTAAGACATTATTAAAGAATTATTAATTAAATATTATTAAAGAATTGATTAAAGGAACAGCATGTTGGAATCTACCAAATTTAAAATGGACCACTCAATCAACTTCAGATTATTTTCTCCCGATAAATCCTATTAGACAAATAAGATTATAACATGTGGCAGATAAGATTGAGTTCGTATCTTCTAAAATAGTCCGGATGCAGCCTATAAATAGAAGCTGATTTCATTTGTTTTCTGCGCCGCTTTCCTTTAGCTTCTTTCTCTCGAGTTCTAGCCTTATGCCTTAGGTTTTCTAGCCAATTTCTAGGACAGTTCATTGTCGGGAAGCATTGGAGCTAGTGTCGACACAAAGAGAGGTTGGTGACCCGGGACACACAGATCGAGACGTCATCAGCGAGCTGACGACGGACGCAAATACAATCCTAAAGCCTTAAAAAAGTGATTTAAGGATCATTAAGAAGAACTTTGAATCATGTTTAGTGATTCTGGATCTGACATGTAGTGATTTATGTATTTTGGTATCGTCTAAGTTCGGACGAATAGACTTTTTGTCAGAATGTTTTAGTGAGAATCGTGATTATTAACCGAGGATATCTAAGCGTAATATACACACTTATATGCTGCTGCATATTTATCTGCATGACACTTGTATTACTGCTTTGACATATTATGCATGATATATCACGTTGGACCTGATATCTTATGAGATATACATCATTTGTTTGGGCAGCTTGGCCATGTTCTACATTGTGGATGATTAGATATTGAGAGATACAGTTTCCGATGAGACCGCGGGATCTGATGACCCTAGACATTGTAGGTTTGGGTCTTGATGATGAGTGTGGCAGTCAAAACATGCCTATGGCAGATCAGAGACTACTGAATCAGGCGTCTCTAAACTAAGCATGAGATTCTTGACTAGATCTTTGATATCCGAGCATATTGTATTTCACATCCATCATATCGATTTGTATACCGGTACATTCTCATATTGGACGATTGTCACTCACATCCTTGTTTCATCTGGACACCTCATTCCACGGGGCAGGTCTTATGTTGGACAGTTCGGAGGGCTTATGTTGGACAGTTCATACGGCTAGGGCAGTGACTAGCGCAATTGGCTTTTCGATGGTGATCTAGTGGAGGTTTTATTTGGTTTCTCGTATTTCTTGTGCAAGATTATGATTTCGATGTGGTTGTATTAACGTTTAAAACTGAGATTATTGTTTTGTTTTCATTTGGGTATTTGGTTTCCGCTATTTATACGTATTAGTCTATTTAGTAGTGGCTCAGGTAAAGGATAAACATCAGTATTTCTGTTTTGAGGATTTACAGGTTCATTTTGGTTTCCTTTCAGAGAGAAGGAAACACTCAAATTCATATGGTTTGAACCATGAGATTTTTTTATCGAGTTTCTGTCTGTGACGATCCGACTTCATACGAAGGATTAGTGAATAGTTGTCGTCAAGCCGAGATCATTATTGCTAGGAGAGAGACTATACAAGCTAGCAAGAGTTTTAATTCGTTGGGACCGTTTTCCGGTTCTGGAACACTGTGCAGCAGAAAGGTTTTCCTACTCAAGGTTTTCGTCGTGGAGGGACATCGCAAGGATCTCAGCAACGCCCATGAGTCCTTAAATCAAGAGCAAGCTGAGGAGGAAAACAAGAAATTCATTACAGATAATTTCTTTTTGTGGTATTCTAGCATATGTACTAATTGACATTGGGGCATCGAATTCATTCATAGCATCAAGATTTGTTAAGAAGTATAAACTACCCTACGTGTCATTAAATGTTTTAATGTTGGTGTCTACACCTAGGGACAAGAGGTATTAGCTAAGCGACTAGTCTGTGTCTGTCAATTTGCTGATATTGGCTATGAGAGATTTTGATTGTATTATAAGAATCGACCTATTGACCAATTATAGAGCGACCGTAGATTGCAATCAACGTCGCGTTCAGTTTCATTCAGAAGGAAACGAGAATTGGTTTTCTACAGTGAGGGAGCTCGACCTCCAGTGCTAGCAGTGTCTGCTGTAAAGACACATGGGACTTTAGCGAAAGGAGGGGAAGAATATCTCATTTATGTTGTAGGCGTATCGAGGATGTAATCAACGTGAAGAAAATTCCAGTTGTCGATGAATTTCCTGATCTTTTTCTCGATGAAAGTCCTGGATTTCCTCGGGAAATTAAAGTGGAAGCTGAGATAGAATTGGTACAGGGAACCGCAACTATCTGTAGAGCGTCTTATAGAGTGACACCATCGGAGATGAAAGAGTTGAAACAACGGTTATAAGATCTTTTTGACAAAGGATACATTACACCCAGTGTGTCTTATTGGAGAGCACCAGTGTTGTTCGTCAAGAAGAAAGATGAGTCTATGCGACTTTGCATAGATTATCGGAAGTTGAACCGAGTAACAGTCACTAATAAATATATGTTATTGCGGATAGATGACTAATTAGATCAACTACAAAGGACTTCAGTATACTCGAAGATTGATTTACGGTCTGGATATCATCAGGTTCGAGTTCATCAACGTAATATCCCCGAGACTACATTTTGAGCAAGGTATGGGCATTACAAGCTTTTAGTGATGCCGTTTGGTTTGCCGAAATGCTCCAGCAGTTTTTATGGATTTGATGAACCGAGTATCCAAGAGTATCTTGACAAGTTCGTCATTGTCTTTATTGACGGACATACTCGTATACTGTCGAAGCTTTAAAGAGCATGCACAACATTTAAGGATTGTGTTGCAAACATTAAGGAATCACCAACTGTATTCTAAGTTGAGCAAGTGCAAGTATCAGCTCGACAAAGTTGTCTTCTTGGGACATGTCATATCCAAAGATGAGATATCATTGGATCCTAGCAAATCGAAGCAATATTGAGTTGGTGGGCACGACCGGAATCAGCCCAAGAGATAAGAAGTTTTCTAGGTTCGACTGGTTATTACTGGAGATTCATCTCAGGATTTTCTCAGATTGCCAAGCCATTGACACAGCTAACGTGTAAGCATGTGCAGTTCGAGTGGACAAAGGATTGTGAAAATAGCTTCAAGGAACTACGCCAATGTTTGACAATTGCACCAGTTTTAGCTTTGCCATCTGGATTATGAGTGTACATTGTGTACACTGATGCATCATTTCAAGGACTTCAGTGTGTTTTAATCCAAAATGGTCATGTCATTGCATATGCATCCAAACAGTTGAAGAAGCATGAAAAAAACTATCCAATTCATAATATGGAATTGGCGGTGTTTGCTTTGAAGATTTGGTGACATTATCTCTGCGAAGAGAGATTTAAGATTTTTACGGATCACAAGAGCTTGAAGTATATCTTCACTCAAGCAAAGTTAAATATGCGCCACAAAATATAGATGGATTTGTTAAAGGATTATGATTACAAAATCAAGTACCATCCAGAATCAAAAAATCTCACAGTAGACGCTCTTAGTCGCAAGGTGAGATTATATGCACTTCAGATAAGTCTCATCTCAAGTGAAATTCAAGATTTTTGTTCTCTGGGACTTCACATCCATCATAAGAAAAGAATGGAAAGCATTCAAGTAACGTGTATTTTATCTTAATCGTAGAATCAGACAAGCTCGGTTTTCTGATCCGAAGGTGAAAAAGTTAGCAAGGTTAGCTAATGGAGAAAACATATCTGGCTTCATGTTTCAAACAGATGGAACCTTGTGTCTGTCAGGGAAAATCGTAGTTCCAAAGGATTTCGATCCGAGATATGAGATTTTATTTCAAGCCCATCGGAGTAAGTTGAGTATCCACCTCGAAAGCATAAAAATGTATAATGAAAACCAGGTTTTGGTGGAAAGGTATGAAGAGAAGTGTTTACCAATTTCCAACCAAGTGTTTGGTTTGTTAGAAAGTGAAAGCTGAAATAGATGATCAGGAGGATTACTTCAGAATCTTCTTACCCCTGAACAGTGTTCTAAAAAGCCCGCTTAAGCCTCACTTAAGCGCGCTTAAGCTTGAAGCTCGGCAAAAACGCCCCGTTTCGGAGAAAGCGGAAAAAAGCAAGCATAATTAAGGTGTTTAATTAAGCGTGCTTTAGCACAATTAATCGCATCTATTTATTTTTAAATTTTTTTTATTTTGAAGGTATGTCTTTTTATTTTAAAATAATAAATTTGGTTTATAATTTAGATGTTTGTTTTTTAATTTTAATTATGATTAAGCGTGTCTCATAATGATTTGACAAATATTTAACATTTTTAAAGTGTTTTAGTTGCAAAAACAAATAAAGACTGTAATTTTGATATTTTTATGATTTTATAAATATGAAAATTAATGCATCAGACTTAAATTTATCATATTTATGTATTATTTTATCTATTTATTGGTTTGAGATAATTACAATTACACTAAAGATAAAAAACGCTTTTTCACGCTTAAGCCTGTGCTAATCTCGCTTAAGCTTGAAAAGCTTGGAGCTTGACATCCGCGCTTCGGGACGCTTCACGCTTTTTAGAACCTTGTCCCTGAATGGAAGTGGGAGCATATGATGATGGATTTTGTCACCCGGTTGTCGTTGTCTTCCAAGAATTGTGATGTCATTTGGTTAGTTGTGTACCGACTGATTAAGTCAGCACATTTCATTTTATATAGTCGAGAATATAGTTTCGATTGCATGACAAGACTACATCTAAAAGATTCTTAAATATCATGGTGTGCCAACAAATATAGTCAGTGACAGGGACTCACGCTTACCTTAAGGTTCTAGGGAAGTTTTCAGAAAGCGTTGCGACATTGAGTCTGAGAATTGCTTATCATCCAGAGACTGATGGTCAGTCTGAGATGACTATTCAGACATTCGAGCACAGACATTCGAGGACATGCTAAGTGTTTGTGCTATGGATTTTGGACCAACATGGCATGATCATATGTCGCTTGTGGAGTTTGCGTATAACAATAGCTACCATAGCAGCATCGGTATGGCTCTGTTCGAAGCATTGTATGGTAGACGTCGTCGTACTCCATTGTTTTGGGACAAACTAGGAGAACAACTAATGCAAGGACCAGAATTAGTGCAACAAGCAATTGACCAAGTGTAACTGATCAAGAAGATAATTAAAAATGCACAAGATCGTCAAGATTGTTTTAGTGAGGTACGTGACGTATTGACTGAGATATCTAAGCGTAGTATACACACATATATGCTTCATATTTATCTGTTGTGTGATATATGTTTTACTGTTTTGACATATTATGCATGACACATAATGTTGGGCCTGATATCTTTTGAGATATACCTCGTTAGTTCGGACCGCTCAGCCCTGCTCTGTATTGTGGACGGTAATCGAGAGCTACAGTGTCCGACAAGACCTGCAGGCTCTGATGACCCTAGACATTGTAGGTTCACGTCTTGATGATGAGTGTCGGAATCAAAACATGACTATGGCAGAGCAGGGACTACACACTCAGGCGCCTCTAGACTGAGCATGAGATTCTTGACGTGATCCTTGATATCCGAGCATATTGTATTTCGCATGCATCATATCGGTTTGTGTACTCGTACATTCTCGTATTGGGCGATTGTCACTCACGTCCTTGTTTCATCTTTGACACCTCATTCCACGGGGCAGGTATTAGGTTAGACGGTTCGAACGAAAAAGACAGTGGCTAGAGCTGTTGGCTTTTTGGTGATGATCCAATGTAGGTTTTATTGGTTTCTTGTATTTCTTGTACAGAATTATGATTTCGATATGGTTGTATTAACGTTTAAGACTGAGATTATTGTTTAGTTTTCGTTTGGATCGTAAGATAATAAGTTGTTTGATTTCCGTTTTTTAATTGTTGTTATTAAGTTTATTTATACATGCTTATTAGTCTGTTTAGTAGTGGATCCGGTAAGGTCACTACATCACCACTCCTTTTTGCCTATTAAAATTTCTCTACCCTAGCCCTACTTCTCTCCTCGTCCCACCGCTGCATGCTTTGGCCTCTAGTACAGCTCCATAACATCTTTCAGTGGGATACCTGAGATGGGTTGTATTCGCAACCACATATTCCAGGAACCTTAATTTCTGGACCTTCCAACGCAATACAAATTTCAGAACTCCGCGAAGACCTTATTTTTTTCATATATTTTCTTCCATCCTTGGTTTTTCTTTTCAGAAAAGCAGAAAAATATTTTACCTTAATGTTTCCTTTTGCTGTCTGTAAAACTTAAACATAGATTTACGAAGCAAGATTTTAAGCCAGTAAATGGTAAATATGGTTTCTCTGGAGTCTCTTTCTGCACAGAAATTAAAGAATAAAACTACCTCTGTGCATACTTTGACGTCCATTTTTTCGTTTTTTTATCAACGCACAAGTGCGGTCACACAACTGAGCATCAAAGGATTAGCAGAACCCAAACTACAGACATTTTTCTATTATCACATGAAGAATAGAGAAACATATGCACTCAAATTCATTTGCATGAAACAAAAATGTAGTAGGTAATCATTCCAGTTAACTTTTTGGAAACAATGCACAGCCAGCACAGCCTCTGTACTAATGTAAATAACTGACTACATTAACTTCCTGACATTAAAATATATCAATTTGAAACTGACTTGATTGGAAATTAATATACTTATATGGTGAAGAGACCTGTGAAAATCATTAATGAGGATGTAAGAATTCAAAACCAAAGTCATAGATTTACCTTTCCTATACGAGGCCGTTCTTTCAACTTTTCGAGGCTGTTTCGGATGTGTGAGACAGCTCCCCAACATTTCAAACTATTGGCCACATTATCTAGCCTCAATATATATTCTTCTTCAGTAAGTGGAAAGGATCTCTATCAACGTTCCCAAAAAATTGGCGAAGATGAGTAAAATGAAGAAAATAAGATAATGCATACGCACTGCTACTAGCAGATTTATATTAATTGTAAAGGGGTCAGGGAAGAGCACTATCAGCCGTGAAATTGATTTATGTTGACAAGAAATGACTATGTGTGCAGCCGCACAAGGTACATACGATTCAATAGCAAGAACACATCATTTGGTCGAAGAGAAGAAAATAATCCAACATGGATGGCCCTGAGTTTGGCTTACATTAAAGTATAACCAAATTTGAATGCATATAACAACTTGCGATACAATTTGGACAATGGCATTCAAATTACAAAATCTAAAAACTAAACCTAATTTGATAACATGAAAAAAAAAAAAAGAAAGTGACTTGTCTAGCTGCTTTAATCACTGCCCACAGGTAGCAAAAGTCACTCTAATTGCAGCTCATTGCTGGTGTCGACAGTACCAGAAATTCAAGCTAATAGGCAACACGGCATGCATACCATGGGACATACTAGGTAAAGAATACAGGCTAAAATGAAAAGAGCTAGATAAAACAAGACCAAGTTACAGGAATACAAATATTATGATCAAGTGCAAGATATCTTTTTAGTAGTAGCAGAAAAGAAGCAGATAAAGCTTAACGTGTTGTGCCGTAGTTCGATTTGAACATAAATCAAGTACTACTTGGACAACTTTTCAATTGAGCTACATCCTTGTTAATTTGCCAACTCGAAAGCAACTCACAAGCCTTTACATTTTAAAAGCCCCACATAGAGCTAAATATGGATGCTTTGAGATCAACAATTTTGCTCTCATGCTAAAAAAACAAGGCTTCATATGCCTGGCTCTCAACTTAGCTCCAAAATTTTAAAATTTCAACATTTAAAAATCAACTGAGGATATTCTTTCAAAATTTAAAATCAAATCCTTATCTTGCATTTTAAATAAATAAGTCACAATTAAAATACACATCTTTTTCGCTTTTTTTCAAAGAAACATTATATATTTTCCCTTGTTCCATTCAGTCATTACACAATACCTTTTTTATACATATCACATCAACTTTCAATTAATAAACAAACATTATTTAAAAAATAACGCAGTTCTTTTCTCAAAATTTTTGTGTTGCATTAAAAGTCTAATCAAATGCCACCCAGACTTAGGAGCATCAAGTCAATCTTGATCTTTTATACGAGTTAAATAATATAAAAATATATATACATGAGCAAAATGAGTTGAACTTGAGCTCAATACCGTCACAATTGTGCTAAACAAGTAGGTTTCTCAGCATCAAGTTAAGCTTGAGGTTTGATGAAGGTTCAAATGACATACATGCAAAAGTCCCGTTGCTAATGAACTAAGCTTGAATTCAATAGTTACAGTTTTGAGACTAAAACCATGCTCTTGACGATTAAGTAAATCTCAAGCTCCACCTTCAAAGTTCTCCAACTGTTAAATTATGAGTAATAAAGAAAAAAGAGTAAAGAAAGAAAGAGAGAAGAAATTATGAGGAAACTTTAACAAAAAATGCCCAAATGATTAAAGCCTACGCCCTACGAATTTAACTAGAACTGCTCATTATTTTTACCTACATTCGATACAACTATCTACCTTTCATACATGTCAGCAAGTAATTTGGGATATAAATGATGGACAAAATCACCTATTGTTAGTTTTGAATTTTGTCCAACAGGGATAAGTCGCAAACAATGCTTCCAGATTCATGGGGACTGAGAACTCAAAAAGTGGATTCTTTTACAGAGGATGAAGGATATCTTCCCCACTAGCATAATCCCAGAATGAAATTAGAATAAGTGACTAACATTGAAATCAGGAAGTAGAGTAGTAAGCAGCTTTGCCTATCAATCTGATGCCAATGAATCAGATTTCATTCTAACATTAATATTTCGCTTCGACTGACAGTTTGTTGAACACTTAATGCAAGATAACAAATAAATCAAGTATGAACAAATGCTTCTACGTTTTTGTTAGAATCTAAGAGAGCTGAATTAGGTACCTTTTACCACTTTAATTTTAAAGTGATTTGCAAAATTTCGAATTTGTGCTATGGAAGACTATCAACCAAACACAAATAATGAGTAATTACGTAAAATTGAAAAGTAAATGATAGCAACAAAGAACACAAAATT
This sequence comes from Primulina huaijiensis, assembly GCF_012295235.1. Lineage (NCBI taxonomy): Eukaryota > Viridiplantae > Streptophyta > Magnoliopsida > Lamiales > Gesneriaceae > Primulina > Primulina huaijiensis. Next base: position 11,212,495 of record NC_133311.1, on the reverse strand, counting down.
TTGTCATAGCAGTTCTATGAAAAAATGTCTCTGTCCCTATTCTAGGTTATAACTTCATTAACTGAAGGATCATTTAAAAATATTCAGTCTTGAGGGCTCCAATCTAGCCACCCTCTTCACGTTTTCTAGGCCTTGAGATCCCCAAGGAGAGCCACGTACAACTTCATCAACTTCGCGTACCAATAACTTACATAAATTTCTAATTTGAGCAGGTATAGGGAGACCTTACGACATTTTTTATACTTGTGAAGGCTCAAAATTGTAATTTCTTGTGTTATATAAAATTTAAACAAAGACTTACATAAATAACTTACACTTGTAAAGAATGTAAGTGGATGAACTTTAGATAACAAAAATGACACGAGCTAGATTGAATTGTATCAGCCTTTTTCTTCTTTTTTCTTCAGCTCCACGGCCTCTATTAACAGCGAATTTGGCCTTCAAAATGTCGATTCTCAACCCCCCAAATTTCTCCAATTGCAAACTACTTTCATCATTTAACATATAACATCTTTATTCAATGTACTGTCCAAGACTTTTAGCGTAAAGGTCATGTTCTAACATAAAAAAATTTGAAAATTTGTACATGATGCCTGACACGCCAATTCCAGTTCCTTGGGCCCAAAAACTAGCTGAGCTCAACATCTAGGACGCTAGATCCTTAACAAAAACACCTTTGAAAATTGTTGAATGTGTAGGTTGAGTGTTGGTATAACTCCTTGAATGATCAAGGCAATGCCTAGAGTGTTGGCCTTGTATCCAAGCACTCCATTCACGTCACTCGGCAGCTTTTGAGGCTGCGGCTCAGATGTTCTCAGCCATGCTTGTATGTTGGATTGTAATGACCCGAATCTTTATTTTGAATGAAATACTAATTAAGAGATGATTAAAAGATTGTTAATCAAGTATTATTAAGGAATTGATAATTAATGGACAACCCAATCTATTTCAGATTACATTATCCCGAGAAATCCAACTAGACGAATGAAATTCTAACACGTGGCAGATAAAATTGATTTCGGATCTTCTGAACTAATCCGGATGCAGCCTATAAATGAAAGCTGATTTCATTTGTTTCCTACACCGCTTCCTTCATCTACTCTTTCTTGAGTTCTAGCCATATACCTTAGGTTTTCTAGTCAGTTTCAAGGACAGTTTAGTATCGGGAAGTTTCGGAGCTTGTCTCAACTCGAGAAGGGTCGATGAACCGGGACGCAGATCGAGACATTATCAGTGGGCTGATGACGGAGGCAGGTATAATCCTAAAGCCATAAATAGTGATTTAAAGATCATTAGGAAGAACTTTGAAGCATTTATGGTAATTCAGGATCTGGCTTGATAGTGATTTCGTTACGTTGGTGTTGTCTAGGTTCAGACAAGTTTCTGTCAGATTGTTTTAGCGAGGTACGTGATTTATTGACCGAGATATCCAAGCATAGTATACACACTTATATGTTGCATATTTATCTTTTGCATGATACATGTTTTGCTGCTTTGGCATATCATGCATGACATATCATGTTGGGCCTCATATCTTTTGAGATATACCTCGTTTGTTGGGGCCGCTCAGCCCTGTTATGTATTGTGGACGGTTGGACATCAAGAACTACAGTGTCCGACGGGACCCACGGGCTCTGATAACCCTAGACATTGTAGGTCCACGTCTTGATGATGAGTGTGGGAGCCAAAACATGCCTAGGGCAGATCAAAGACTACACAATCGGGTGCCTCTAGAGTGATCATGAGATTCTTGACTTGATCCTTGATATCCGATCATATTGCATTTCACACGCATCATATCAGTTTGTATATTCGTACATTCTTGTATTGGGCGATTGTCACTCAAGTCTTTGTTTTCATCTTAAGCACCTCATTCCACGAGGCAGGTCTTAGGTTGGACGATTCGGACGGCCAGGGCAATGGCTAGAGCAGTTGGGTTTTCGGTGGTAATCCAGTGGAGGTTTTATTTGTTATTGTATTCTCGTGCAGGATCATGTTTTTGATGTGGTTGTATTAACGCTTAAGACTGAGATTATTGTTTTGTTTTCGTTTGGATTGTAAGATGATTAAGTTATTTGGTTTTATCAAGTTTAATTTTGTATGCTTATTATTCTGTTTAGCAGTGGCTCGGGTAAGGCGCTACATGGATAGAAGCCCGGGGTGGTACATAAAGTTTTTCGAAATATTTTGGGTTCAAAAAGTTCTGTCAAACTTCGATTGCTCGATTTGCACGTTGCATAATTGATACATACCTAATTCATAAAAATTAAAATATAAGTTTCATTATCATCAAAACATTAATCAATTCCAGATATTAAAAATATGTTTTAAATAATTAAATTCCACACTAGTTAAGTTTGAGATAATGTCGTTAGGCGTAAGACGGTGAGAGGTTTCAGTCCTGGTGGCCCAATTCAGAATGCTTTGAGTCTTGCTACGAATTGCGATATAATCGAGTAATGACAAGCTAGCACAATAAGCATCTGAAAGCACTAGTTCACCTGCTCCATATACTTCCACATTACATTTAAAGCAAGGAGATTCCTGCCCATGAACTCCTGTATCATTCAAACAGGAAAAAAACTGTTCAATATAGAGTTAAAGCTAAAGATAATAGTGTGCATAATTAAAAGCCAAATGTTATGTTAAAAACACAAACCCAATAGCAATATAAAGAGAAAAGACAACTCATAAGGCTTAGGTATATCATTTAGATGAAGAACCATTAAAAACATCAACTGTACAATTGGAAAGTGTCTTTAGTCAAGTCATGTGGAAAATGCTAAATAGTCATCAAATAGTCAAGAGACAACGAATAAGAGTACATGTAAAGGCAAATAAAAAAAGGGAAAAGGAAGAAAGAAAGAAACTAGGGACCTTCTTGATTAATTGAACGTCATATGATCTCCCATATTTATTCCTTATAAGAGTTGCCAGATCTATCCCGCTAAAATTGGAGTCATCCGTTCCAACAATTCTTTCAAGATTATCTCTTATCATGTCGCTATTTACCTGGAAAATCTGAAATGATATCACTGAGCAGATATCTTCACTTCCCATTCCAACGCTGGAAAAATATGAGAGCTTTGTGCAAGGCCAATAGGAAAAATTGATAAAGAAAAAGTGAATGTACTTAAATAAGGAGGCCGTAGACTTCAAGATCTCTAAAGTCAAAGAAAAGCATATCTACATCAGTAACTACCATGATACACTTACACACCTTTCTCAGTTTACGACTGCATCACGAGTACTATTACAGGAGCTGAATATCTTCAAAGGTGACACAGAACAAGGGTATGATGGATGCTTACCTGTACACATACTACACAATGCTGAAACTTACACACCTAAATCCATTCGTGTTTCTCATAAGTTGCATTTTTGCTGTTGGGAGGGCAGTATTCTGAAACTCAAAGTCAACCTTTAAGTTACGCGGGAAACTATTCTTACTCATGTGATGACATCAAACGATTATCGTTCTGGTTTAAATATAACATTGGCACCATTTACATACTGTGCTCCACAGTCACCACCTAAAAAATCTACAAGAAGAACCCTGTTACTAACCCCAGAAAAGCTCTCAAGAAAATAGATATACTTAACTTTGTTTGCACTATAGCGTTAAGCTAGCTATTCGCATCCTAACCAGAGGTTTACTGTATGTATACAAACAGGAGAATAACAAAGAAATTCGATTTAAAAAAATGGAGAACCGGACTTACAGGTACGTCATCATTTTCTTCTTCGTCACTGTCCCGAGTTTCATCGTCATCTTCACTCGTATTTTCTAATTTACCAGCAGAAAGAGCTGGAGAATCACGAACTCGACGCCGATTAGCAAGCAGGCTGGAGGCCCTGAGTAGCTGAGAGTCATGATTCGAATACCCAACAAAACATTGAATCCTGTTGCTACAAGCAGTACAACCTCCCTTATGCCCCCAGATTCCCAGCAACCAAGACCCCGGATTTCTCAACGCAATACTCGTCATATCCTGAAATTTAATCACCAACAAGCAAGCGCACTCTCATCATATCAAATCAAAATTAGCGTAATCTGAACCATAAAAATTACAAACCTCACCCGTGCAGAGAATTCGACAACTCCCCGACTTCCACTGTGAAGATAGAGGAATGAGCATCAAAGGAAACGCAGCGTTGGAGAGAATCAATTCAATGGAGAAGGAAGGACCTCAAATTATCGGTTAAATGGTACACGTGTATTTTTCGATTTATTTATTGAGTAGGTAATGATAATGATAATTGTGTCGCATATTTGTAAATATTTTTTATGATTTTATTTGTTTATATTTAAACGAATATCATAATATAAAAAAAAAAATTATAATTTTAGTATATAAATTAAAAAAATAAAATTGAATTACAATTCGGTATATAGAAAACAAAGACTCTATCGCTGAGTTACATTAAAGTTTTAATATTTTATTAATATATATAATACAATTATTAAAACATATCATAACATAAAAGCTAATTGCCTTAAGTATCTCAAATTAATAATATAATATAGATAATAATAATAATAAGTAGTTACGATGTGTGTACAATCTTTTTTATTATTATCGATGGACTAAAGTGAAATTTGATAAATTATGGAGGGACTAAATTGATATTTGAATGGTTGAAATAAAAATAAATAAATAAAAAATGTGTGTTGAAATTAAATCAAAAAAACAAAAGTGTAATATTAATATCATATAAGGGTAAAATTGGAAAAAAAGTTGGTGTCCTGTCTAGGTAGTTATTATCATGTCCTCACACTTGATATAATAGTATAGAAGTATATATAATAATAATAATAATAATAATAATAGTTAATAAACAAAGAAATTATTTAATTTTTTTAATATGAATAATATCTTTAAAAGTTTAATACAGTGAATTATTTTACTTTAAAAATTTGTGTTAATTTGTGTCCATCTAAAACAATGATTAAATGGAACACAGATGTCAAAAAATGGTAAATTTAAAAAATTTTGCATATAAATTTCAAATAACACACTTAGCCCAATTCCTATCAGTTATTGATTAATTAAAAAATGACCACTAAAAAAAACCATAATAATAATAATAAAACTTTAAATGCATCGGCTGTGAAATACTACTCGAATAATAACAATAGAAAGATGTCACGAGAGACCATCAATAAAAAAAATCTTGAATTTTTAACAACTCAACCACATATATTCTATATTATTATATTTATTAATTGTTATTATTATTAAGTGTGAGACCGTTAGAGTAACTATATTAAAGGACACCAAAATATTTAATTTCATAATTATCTTTCTTACCCTACTACAAACATTCTCAAATCACTCCATATTTTAGATAGAAAAAAATCTAAACAAAACTTTTCTTTTAAATCGAACAACTCTTCTAAATTGAAAATAATTTTGTCGTGTTAATTGTTTAGTATCATTTGATCAAATTAAAAATAATAATAACACATATAACGAGTGTGCATCTTTTAATAATATTAATTAGAAATCTCCTTGCATCTACCAACATTTCATCAAACATGTTGAGAGCGTTTTTCCGAGTAACTCGGAAATGTAAAAAAAAAGAAAAAAAGATGATTACTACATAAACACAAAAACTCTTGTGAGACGGTTTCACGAGTCAATTTTGTGAAACAGATATTGTATATGGGTTACCCACGAAAAAGTATTACTTTTTATGTCATATATATTAATTTTTATTTTTAATATGGATCCGTCTCACGAATAAAGATTCGTGAGATCGTCTTAGGAAAAACCTACTCATACATAAATTATGCATCGAACAGTATGCATCATAGGAATGAAGAGTTATTATTTTATACACAAATACCAAATAATAATATTAAAAAAAATTGAAGAAAATTAAATATTAGTCATACATTCAATAACCATAATTTAAATATTCATAGAGCAGAAAGATTCGCAATAGTTTATTCCAATTTTTTTTTCAGATTTGGGATGTCATCCTCTTAATTTAATTTAATTAACACTGTCCACAAAATGAAAATCGTAAAATTGCTGGAAATAAACGAGGATCTTATTCATTTGCCTTCTAAAATCTTCAATCTTTAGATATACATCTGCTGGTGTAAGTTTTAAATAAATTTCAAAACCGAATTATAAATCCTAAAATTAACGATACATGCAAGAGAGAAAAAGCTTGAAACGAAACATAACCTGCTTCGTCTTCACTTGAATAAGTTGGAAGTGTTAACAATTATGAAACCTAAATTGATTATTATTGGAACAATCGGAGAAAGAAAATGCCGGAAATGAAGATCATTATTAGAAGTGTTATATCGTACCGTACCGAAAATACTATACCGTAAACCGTATCGAAAATTATGATATAAGAAAATCATACCGATACCGTACCGAAAATTTCGGTATATTTCGTTACATATAACTAGCATACCGATTATACCGAAATAGTACGGTATACCGAGATTTCGGTACGGTATCGACATATACCGTTTTATACCAAAAAAAACATAACATTTTAAAATTTTTATAAATTTATTGTTTTAAAATATTATATATTTTAAAATTTTTGTATATTTTTCCGGTATTTCGGTATGTATCGAAATTTTCAACTTGCATACCGTTATCGTACCGAAAAATTCAGTATTGTTACCGTACCGTACCGAAATCTTCGGTATACCGAAAATTCGGTATTTTTCGGTACGGTAATCTTAGTATACCGAAAATTCGTTATTTTTTCCTACCATAGTCATTATAATAGAGGCAGAAACGAGAACCACACAAACCTCAATTGGAGAAATTTGGGAGATTCGGGGAAACGTCTGTAAAAAAATTCAGAATAATTGACTGATCAAAATTACAGCATAACCATATAAGATGTAGACTTATTATTTTTTTGCTAAATAAATATAACTGTTTTAAGAAAGAGCAATTATGTCTGAACTCATTTATGATAAAATCACTTATTCTAATGAATGTAAGTATTAATACCGCCCATATTTCGCGCACCCAAACACCCGCAATATTTGTAGAGGTCAAGCCTTATTTAAAGTACCGATAACCCATATAATCAACTCAAGGCCTAAAATTTATAAAGAATCGTAACTTATTTATTAAAAGAAAACAATGATTCAATCTCTCATTCATATCAATAAGTAAATAAATCAGTCTTTCAAAGGACTAGCCAAAATATCTAAAAAGAAATATTCCACGAATCCTAAAAGAACTCAAATGAAAGAATTCAAGTCTCCAAACTCTACGGAACATCCTCTATGTCATCANAGAGGTGGCTCACATGACAGACAAAACAGATTAACATCCCCCATGGGACACCATCATGCAGCACTTTGACCATAGGGAAACAAGAGGTGGCTCACATGCATCCCACATGCAGCACTTTGACCCGCAGGAACCAAGAGGTGGCTCACATGACATACATATCATCCAGAATATCACCAGAACATCACCAAATACAGAATTCCAACAAATAAGGAACAATAAAGCATCGATAACAACAATATGCACCCAAATTCATTATTGTGGAGCTTTTGCGAAATAATGTCGGAATAGGAGTGTACGCACCTGAAATCCTTAGCTTAATTGTGAATACTTAGACAAAATCTCCCCAATCTCACAATCTAAAACCAAATTAGTTATCTCAATTAACAGTGTCTTATTAAACTCCAACTTTAAAGCAAATATTGGAAATATTTCTAAGATTTCTGTATGTATTTCAATTAATTATGGGTTACTATTTTAAAGTTTACCATTATACTATTTTATTAAATATACAGATATCTAAATAATTAGTTTTAGCACCAATTTCATATAAAACGAACATTAGAGTCATTTCTATCTTTGACACAAACATTGAAGTTTTATTTAAATTTATATCTAAGACTTGATAATTCAACTAAAGTCACGGTAAATTTTCAAAACTAAGCTATGATTTATTTAAGATGTTTACACATAATATTAGAGTTCAAGAAGATAACTTTTCTATAGAATTTGATCTTAATCCATCAAAACTATTTATTTTTAGATAAATCAAGTTTCATAACCTTCGAGAAATAACACACTTACAAACTAATCAGTAATCCATTTTTTTAAAGTCGCTAACCAGTTGCTGGCTAATTGAATAATTGTATTATACATCAGAAACCCAAATTCTATTCAATCTACCCATTCAATCTCATTCCCGAATATACATAAATTAAGGTTTCCTTGGAAAGAGAACAACTAACATTATCTCCAAAATACAACTAACCTTGGACTAGAAGAGTGCACAACCTAAGCTTCCAGCAGTAGGAGTCGGTCAATTGGTTGGGTGAAGAAGCCTTTTTTTTTAACGGCGTTGCTGAGATTTTTCTTTGGGTAGGGTTCTCTTTCTCTTTTTTTTTAATTTATAAATATATGTGTATATACGTTATGCAAGATAATGGGCCAACTACTAATTATTGTTTATTTGTAAGCCCATTAATTAGTTAGATTCTTATATACATATATTTACGAAATTTAATTGACTAGGGTTTGGGGTGTTACATTTCATCTCCCCTAAGAAAATTTCGACCTCGAAATTAGTATGCATGTCACACATATGCTCAAACAAAGCACTCAAACAAATAAGGAATGCGATGTATGAATTTGAAAAAATATATTGCTTTGGGACTAGCTACTTGTCTTACTCAAATAACTCGGGGTTGGATTTTCTCATCTTGTCCTCTAGTTCCCAAGTCGCCTCTTCGACACCATGTCTAAGCCAATGGACTTTCACCAAGCGAATGGTTTTGTTTCTCAATCTTCTTTCTTTGCTGTCCAAAATCTTTAAAGGTTTCTCTTCATATTGTAGAGCATCGTTTAACTCTACTTCATCAACTTTCAGCACATGACTTTCATCAAGTTCATACTTTCTAAGTAAGGAAACGTGAAATACATCGTGAATCTTAGATAGTTGTGGTGGCAATTCCAATCGATACGCCAAGTCACCAATCTTCTCAACAATCTCGTAAGGACCAACATATCGAGGCGAAAGTTTCCCATGCATCCCAAATCTCATAGTTCCTCGGAAAGGAGATATCTTCAAGAATACTTTGTCTCCCACTTGAAATTCTAGTGGCCTTCTTCTTCGATCGGCATATTTCTTTTGTCTGTCTTGAGCCGCTATCAATCTTTTCTTTATCAATTGAACTTTTTCGATCATTTGTTGGATTTCGTCCAGACCTGTAAGACTTCGTTCGCCTACTTCTTCCCAAAATAAAGGAGAACGGCATTTCCTACCGTAAAGTGCCTCAAAAGGTGCCATACCAATGCTGTCATGATAGCTATTATTATATGCAAACTCCACCAACGGTAAAGCTTCTTGCCATCCCATGTTAAAATCCATTACAATGGTTCTTAACATATCTTCGAGTGTCTGGATGGTTCTTTCAGATTGCCCATCCGTTTGAGGATGGTATGCAGTGCTCATACTCAGTTTTGTTCCCAAAGCATCTTGAAAGCTTTCCCAAAATCTTGAAGCAAATCTCGGGTCTCTGTCTGACACTATCGAAATTGGAATACCATGATACTTCACAATCTCTTTGATGTATAATTGTGCCATTTCCTTGAATTTATAACTCCTTCGATATGGAATAAAATGTGCAGACTTTGTCAATCTATCCACTATTACCCAAATTGCATCACAATTCTTAGGGGATTTCGGCAAGTGAGTTACAAAATCCATAGTGATATGATCCCATTTCCATTCCGGAATTTCGAGACTCTTGAGTAATCCACCGGGTCTTTTGTGCTCAATTTTAACTTGTTGGCATGCTAGGCATTTCAATACAAAATCTGCTATATCCCTCTTCATGCCTTTCCACCAGAACTTTTCCTTCAAGTCTTTATGCATTTTCTTGCCTCCTGGATGTACGCTGAAATGACTAGAATGAGCGTCTTTCAAAATTTCTTGTCTCAAGTCCTTATCACTTGGTATAACCCATCGACCATTTAGTCTCAATGAATCATCTGTTGCAATCCCAAATCCAGACTTGTGGCCTTCGATAGCCAATCTTTTTAACTTTTGAATTCGTTTGTCATCTTTCTGGGCATCTCTTATTCGTTGATAAATACTTGGCTCAACTGTGATTGTAGTAACTTTGATTGGTTGGTGCTTGCCACTGAACCTAAATCCCAACATACAACAATCCTCAATTAGCTTAGAAACTCCCTTAGTCACTTGCACAGCATTCAATGTCTTTCGACTCAAGGCATCTGCAACTTGGTTTCCCTTGCCTGGATTGTAAGATATATTACAATCGTAATCTTTCACTAAGTCCATCCACCTCCTCTGTCTCATATTCAAATCTGGCTGAGTGAAGATATACTTGAGGCTCTTATGATCAGAAAATATATCAAACTTAGCCCCATAAAGATAGTGTCGCCATATTTTCAATGCAAACACTATGGATGCTAGCTCTAAGTCGTGAACTGGGTATTTCAGCTCATGCGGCTTTAACTGTCGTGAGGCATAGGCGACTACATGTCCATTTTCAATAAAGACACATCCTAAACCTTTGTGTGAGGCATCAGTATACACTGCAAATCTTTCAGTACCTTCAGGAATAGTTAAGACAGGTGCACTAGTTAATTTCTGCTTGAGCTCTTCAAAGCTTTTCTCGCATTCTTCTGACCATTGAAACTTTACTTCTTTCTGTGTCAAGTGGGTTAATGGTTTTGCTATTTTTGAGAATCCTATGATGAACCTTCGGTAGTATCCTGCTAGACCCAAAAAGCTCCGAATCTCTGGCACGGACTTTGGTCTTGACCAGTTAAGTACTGCTTCGACTTTAGTTGGATCAACTGATATACCCTGTGCTGATATCACGTGGCCTAAGAAAGTTACTTGACTTAGCCAAAATTCACACTTACTCAACTTTGCATAAAGTCGATGTTCTCTCAAAGTTTGCAATACTGTTCTTAGGTGTTCTTCATGTTCATCTNTCGCATTCTTCTGACCATTGAAACTTTACTTCTTTCTGTGTCAAGTGGGTTAATGGTTTTGCTATTTTTGAGAATCCTACGATGAACCTTCGGTAGTATCCTGCTAGACCCAAAAAGATCCGAATCTCTGGCACGGACTTTGGTCTTGACCAATTAAGTACTGCCTCAACTTTAGTTGGATCAACTGATATACCATGTGCTGATATCACGTGGCCTAAGAAAGTTACTTGACTTAGCCAAAATTCACACTTATTCAACTTTGCATAAAGCCGATGTTCTCTCAAAGTTTGCAACACTATTCTTAGGTGTTCTTCATGTTCGTCCTCTGTCCTTGAGTATACCAAAATGTCATCGATAAAAACTATGACAAATCGATCCAGAAATTCCTTGAACACTCGATTCATCAGATCCATGAATACTGCTGGGGCATTAGTCAATCCAAATGGCATCACTAAAAATTCATAGTGACCATATCGGGTTCTAAATGCTGTTTTCGGTACGTCTGCCTCCTTCACTCTCAATTGGTGATATCCAGATCTTAGGTCTATCTTTGAATAGATAGTTGTCCCTTGAAGCTGGTCAAACAAATCATCAATTCTCGGTAGTGGGTACTTATTTTTTACTGTTGTTCTGTTTATCTGCCTATAGTCAATACATAAACGCATCGATCCATCTTTCTTCTTCACAAATAACACTGGGGCACCCCAAGGTGAATTGCTAGGTCTGATGTACCCTTTATCTAGTAGCTCTTGCAATTGATCCTTCAATTCCTTCAATTCAGCTGGGGCCATCCGGTATGGTGCTCTTGAAATGGGTTCAGTCCCTGGTGGTAGGTCGATACAGAATTCCACTTCTCTATTTGGTGGAAGTCCTGGTATTTCTTCTGGAAAAATATCAGGAAAGTATTGGACCACACGAATACCATCAACACTCTTCTCGGCTTCTTCTGCTTTCGTTGCATAAATCAAGCACACATCACATCCAGTCCTTAGTAGTCTTTGCATTTTTATAGCAGATATCAAAGGGACTTTTGCTCTCGAACCTTTCCCATAAAATATGAATTTATTCCCATCTTCATATTCAAACTGTGCCACACGTTGATGACAATCTAATTTCGCCCTATATCTCTTCATTATGTCCATACCCACGATACAGTCAAAATAATTCATGTCCAATACTATTAGGTCGGCTATTATTTTGTGGCCCTCTTGAGTTAATTCACAGTCCTTAATCATTTTCTTGGTTATCAACACTTTTCCTAACGGTGTGGAAACAGTAAGAGGCTCAGACATAATAGAATCATGCAATGAATGTGCTGATACAAATCTCAAAGATATGAAAGAATGAGTAGCCCCACTATCAATCAAAACATAAGCAGGAATTCCATGAACAGAGCATGTACCTGCAATGACATCATCTCCAGCCTCCTCTGCCTGTTCTTCAGCCAATGCATAAACACGAGCCTGTGGTTTTTGTTGTGCCTGGCCTCCATTATTGTTTTTATTCTGAACAGGACAACGAATGACACGGACTGTTCTAACTTTATGTCCTTGCTGCCCCACTTGGTCTGGTCGAGGTTTTGGTTGGGTACAATCCTTAGCTATATGATCTGTCTTGCCACATCTGAAACACGCCCTAGTAGTTCGGTAACAAGTAGAAGTATGATGGTTCCCTCCACAAGTATCACACTTGGCTTTCGCAGAATAATCTTGATGTCCTTTGATCCTCTTCAAAATAGTCCTTTGTAACATCGGTGCTGGTCGCTTCCCTGAACTAGTACCACCACTCGACATCTCT